>NW_027224318.1:605246-907869 GCF_023699985.2 Odocoileus virginianus | reverse complement strand
TTAAGGCTGTCAAGAATAAATGCGTGATTGCTTATAACGTGTTTAGAAGAGTGCCTGGCACAGAATTAGTGTTACGGATGTTAGCAGATCTGGTTGTTGTTATTGTTGTTTCTACACGTGCAACTGGACCGTAATGGTACAACTTAATCTAAATTAATTCAAATTAACACACAACATGCAGCCCAGAATCACATCACAGCTCACTCCCACCACCCTTTCCTTACAATTTCCCTACTGACTGCAGTTAGCCCACAACACTGGGAAGCACCTACTGTGCAGGGTCTCTAACACGTGGACGCATCATACAACACACGTGACAGGGCACAAACACACCCATGATACACAAACTCATCCAGGCAAACACTCATCCCATTGAACTAAATGCACCTTGTCATACACACACACACACACACACACACAGGGTCTACAGTACACATACCAGAGAACACATTGGCCCCACAACACAGAGAACTCATTTTAAAATCCCTAGAAATAATCCATAACACATAGACTTCTCTGAGAGCTGATCCATATCGACATGCCTTATAGCATAGAGACTTGATTTCACCGCAGACTCCTCCCACAAAGTAGAGAATGGCATCATGACACACCATCTTGTCCCACTGTGCACAATCTAGTCCCTGAAATCCTGGGTGTCTTCCGCAGGGTATGGATGTACACACAACTCACAGCACCCCCCCCCAAGGGAACAGAATTATATCACAGTGTGAGGGTCCCAAACACCTTTAGTTGTGTCCACCTAGTCCTCCAATAGATATGTAAGGCCCAGAGCCCTCAAATATGACCTGTGACTTGTAATACAAATGTCTGCCCGCCTAACCCACACTCACATCAGAATATCTGGAGGGAACTTACTGCTGACAGACCACCCCACGGTGCACAGCCATGCCTCACAACATACAGATATTCATCCCGAAGTACAGACACAACCCCAACCCACACAACCCGCTCCATAATGCACACAGTCATAACAGTGCAAGACATACTCCAAAAACACCTGTCTGCTACGTCTCATACACACATCCATCACATAGCACCATCATGCCAAGTATAAAGCCCAACAAAGGGACATCCCTGGTGGTCCAGTGGTTAAGACTCTGCACTTCTACTGCAAGGGGCACGAGTTCAATTCCTGGTCAGGGAAGTAACATGTCCACAGTGGGGTCTAAAAATGACCCCAACAAAGCACAGGCAAACCCCTCAGTGCATAGACCTGCCTCATAACAAAAGGCATACCGTGCATGGGCTGGGATCACCATGCGCATCCTCACTCTACAAACCTGGTTTGCTCCACAATAGATGCAGTCACTCCACAATGAAAACACTAGACCCATAACACCCAGGCTCACTGCAAAGAGTTTCCCCAGCACAGAGGAGGCCCTATAACGTGCAGGTATGCTCCCTTGCCTCCCCGGCTTGCCCAACCAAACCGTGCAAGGCATACATCACACACCAATCTGGACAGATGGTAGAACACTTTGTATACAATGCAAACATGCTTGATAACATACTTAGCTCCCTGCAGTGCACAGACTTACCCCACGGAGCACACGCTCATCCCCGTACACAAAGGCACATCCTAGAGCACATAGACATGGGCTGCAACATCCAGGATAACCCCACAATGCCCAGATTCACTTCACAGTTCCATTAAACCCCATATCCTTAATATAGACAGAAATGCACAGCACACAGACTCGCCTTCAAAGCACATAGCTGTACAACAGAGCACAGATGTGGCCTAGAACCGAGACGTGGTGCCCAACACATACACACACAACCCGCACCTTGCTGGGCAGACACCTGGCTTACAGTGAAAACAGGAGCAGTGACGAAGTACCAAGACCTGTCATGCGCAGCACAAAGGCACACCCTGCAATGCTTATCCACAACCCATTACAAGGACTCACCCCACCACTCTGAGCTCAGCACACAGTGTACAGAATTGCAGAAACCCAATAGGAAGACACAAATATGAAACCCAGACTCTTCTCGGAAAGCACAGAATTGTGTCACAAAGCCCTGATATGCCGCACGGTACAGTGTCAAGTCACAATGAGGAGACACAATTCATGCCACAAGACTCTTCTTACAATGCAGAAATGTGCCCCAGCATGCATCTCTCCTAGATGTTCTCCAAAGACAGTGCCGAAACTCTGCTCACCACTCAGAGACCCACACAAAGGAGCATACAACCAGCCCAAATTGGTCAGATTCCCCAGGTGATGCAGAGGGTCAACTCAAGACACACAGATGTGTCACACAACACGCACAGTTGACACAAAACACACATACATGCATTTGTACACACATATCCCTCAGCAAAATGAGTGCTCCCCAACACTTGCAGTCAATGACAACACAACCTCCTCTCCCAACAAGGCATGGAATAGCATCTTAGGATACCACCCATTCTATTGAATACAATCTGTAGAACCCTCTCACAGTTAACACACTTAGCTCATAATGAGAAGATTTGCTCAAGCAGTGTACACACATGCACTATAACATGCAGAAACACCCTACAATATACTCACTCATGTGAGATAAAGATTCCTCTCAGAACTCACAGACTTACATTACAGCACATCAGCTCACTATTCAGGGTACAGATGAGCTCGACACACACTTTTGTCCCACACGACACTAACTCCACAAATTTCAGACTTGTCCCAAAACATGCAAATTTGCCCCTTGGAGTCTCAGACTCACAGTGCAACACACAGACTCTAAAAATAATTGCCAAACCACATTAAAACATAAAAGCATGCCCCCATAGAAACACCCTCATTAAGCCCATAGTTGTGTTTCAATGGATAGAAAAGAACAGCAGCACTTCAACTCGGCTCACAATTCTTTGAGTCACCCCATGATGCACAGAATTGTATCACACTGCACAATCGCAACCAACAACTCACAGATCTGCCCCAGAGAACAAACTCATGCCACCACACACTTAACCACATGACTCCCAAACTTGTACCAAACACTCACACTTAGCCCCAAATACACAAACCCACCTTGCATCAAGCCCAGCATGACACACACACTCACATCTGTCCCACAGTGCCCGTACACACATTAGAATGTACAGGCAACAGTCACAACTTAAGACACTGCCAAAACAATGGGCAGAATCCAATCACACCACCGAGCTCTTGCTACATTGGACAGACTCACATCACAGCAGCCCAAATTACACAAAGTAGGCAGCTTCCCCCATAGCTGTTCTATACATCCTGTGTACATCCCACAGCCCACACATATGTCCCCAAAGATGTAGATCCCCAGAAACACATAGAATTGCATAACAACTTACAAACACTTCTCAAAACATGCACTTCATAACAACTGGACTCCTCCACCATATCTGGTCACATCCTCAAATGCAGAGACTCTCTCCCTCCCCCACCAGCAAAGTCTTGTCCAGGAGCTCTAAACCATGTGACAGAAAACCTACCTGCCTGATAGTACATACACAGTTTTACACAATTTCCAAATTCATCCTACAATGCACAGGCTTTCCCCCTACACACGGCGTAAGTCCACAGTGCAGAGACTCATCTACAAAGCAAACAATGAGCCCATTATGCACCGCAACCACCAGATGCCCCCAAACACACAGAACGTGAACCACAACTCCAAAAACTACTCTGCCACGTGTATATGAGCCCGACAGTGCCTAAACTCTCCCAGAACTCCAAACTCAGCTCTCAACGACCTAGACCAACTGATGACATCACACATGCTCCACGACATGACTCATTGCAGCAATAGTATCACCATACACAGGTTTCTCTCACAACGCAAAAATTCTCCAAAAAAGCCGAGACTTGCTCCCTGAGGCATCCAACATCACTGCGACACTTAGATTTGCCTCAGAATCAGTCTTGCACCACAGTACTCACCAAATGTCTCACAATATCTACAATGACCTTATAATGGACAGACTTGCCCCACCATGTCCAGGCTTAGCCCACCACACCAAGACATGCCCTATAACCCACAGGTAACTTCCACAAAGCCAAACTCTCCCGATACTGCACAGCCTCACTTTACAACATCAACTCACCCAATTTTACCCAATGGTAAAAATAGATTTTAAAAATACCCAGCCACAAATTCAGTCTTGCCACACAACACCCAGACGTGTCTTCCAGCACACAAACTAGCTCCATAGTCCCTAGCTGCAGCTAACCTACGATGAGCAAGTGTACCCTGTGACACAGAGATTTCTCCCACAAACACAAAACTGCCTTCTGATGCACAGATTCACCCCAATACATACACACACAATCGCTCCATAACATAAATACTTACCCCACAAAGAAAACATGTGTCCCAAACCCCCAGAATTACCCTAGGACACATAGACTTTCCCCACAGGAGGAAGACATGATCCCTATTACAGAGTTGTTCTCCTCACCAGATGTACTTTCCAACACAGCCTTGCCCCACGAGGTACCCTTGACCTACAACCTAGACACAATCTCTAGTGCACTTTGTCACCCCTACACCTTAGCAAAACCTCCAGTGACAAGGTGCATCCTACAATGTAGAAAACACCTTGCAAATGCAGGAACATGGCCAACAGTTCCAGAATGGCCACATCAGGCTCAGACTTCCTCCCCAAAGCACATTCACTTGCAAACACCTAGAACAAAATCACAACTTACAAGCGCACTCCAGATCAAGTTCTCCCCACAATGCACTGACATGCCCCATGATATTCAGACTTACCTGCCTGCACAAAATCTCACAATTCAATACATGAGCCACAATACTACAGACAAGCCTCACAGTACACAGTCTTGTCCTATACCACTGAGAGACATGCCCTATAATGCAGACTGACCTACCACACAAAACGTACCTCACAGAACAAATCTTTACCCAGCATAAAGATCCCAAACTGAAGACATGTTCAGTCATACACTGGCATATGCTACAACACAGAATTACTTCATAAAGTAGATATGCCTATAGCACACAGGGTAATCTTAATGCAAATACGCAAGCTCCTGCACAGCCAGACTCACCCCTAATAATACACACTCTCTTTAAAACACCAAAATATACCCAACACCCCGTCCAGAATCAGTCTAATCATCCAGTGTGCAGCACGGACCATGTCTTCCAGAAATGGCATACTATATAAAGACACAACTCCACTTAGGGGACTGTCCCTCTTTATGAAGCCATGTAGATTGCCCATGAGGCACAGACGAATCCTACAGTGCAAAGGTTATCCCTATGACATAACAACTTACTATAGAATCTCCAGAATCAACCCATGACATGTTGTCTCACCCTGTGACTCAAGCATTTATCCCACAACACACAGACTGCAGTGTATATACCACAACAGCTAGACATGCCCTACATTGTGAGGACATGTTCCCCAGTCCATAGATTTACCTGATGGTACATCCAAAAAAGGTTTCCCCAGTGGTTTAGTGGTAAAGAATCCACCTGCCAATGCAGGAAATGCAAGAGACGCAGGTTCAATCCTTGGTTGGGAAGATGCCCTGGGCTAGGAATGGCAATCCACTCTAGTATCCTTGCCTGGGAAATCCCATAGACAGAGGAGCCTGGTGAGCTACAGTCCATAGGGTCGCAAAGAGTCAGACATGGCTGAGTGACTAAACACACACACACATCCAAAAAATCATAGTCATAAAAATCACAACGCTCTGAATCACTCCCACAAAACACACTCCAAACCTCAGACCTCACAGGACCCATAATTCAGAGCGATAACCCATGATCCACAGCTTCACCTCACACCCTATAGCTATTCCTCCCTTAATGTAGAGAACAACATCACAGTGCACATGTGAATCATGGACTGACACCACGAGAAACTCATAGGCCCTACCATTTACTAAGACTCCACATAGTTCACACATACTTGCCCCACAACAATTAGACCCACCTTCCTTCAGACAGACTCAACACAAAACATTTAGCCTCACTCCAACTACAAAGAGACATGCCGCCTAAACTCAGAAACTAGCCCTGGGACACTCAGACTTGTCCCATGGTCCTCACAGAAGAGCCATATCAAGAGACACATGATCCACAGCATACATATTCATCCCACAACGCCCAACCTGGTCCCAGACTTCACACATACCGTCATAACACCCAGACTTACTACGTAATACTCAGAAGGTCTTACAAGAAAAGCAGGGTAGTAAGTGTGTGTCCTCTGGAACATTCAGACTGACTTCATGAGGCATCCACGCTATCACGTTTAAGCCTCGACAACAAGTTGTTACTCTGTAGGACATGAACTGAGGACCTACATGCTCACACAGGATTTTGGCACGTGACTTCATTTCCTTGGCTCTGTCTAAGCATTTGTAAACATGGATGAAATATTTCCTTTTCAGCCGTTCCAAGGATGAAATGAGATAGTTTCAGGAAAGAATCAAAGTTCAGGACACAGGCTTGGGAATGTAGTTGTGCCTGTTCCTAGTCCTGGCTCCAGCACTGGGAACTGGACACACTCGATAGTAGAAGTGGTTCAGGGTAGAGCAGAAGGTGGAAAGCTTTCATGTCATTCAGGCTTGGTTTTGAATTCTGCCTCTGCCACTTATTAGCCATATGATGCTCATGATGCGCTTTAATTTTCTGATCCTCAGTCTTCATTTGTCAACTGTGGATGATGCTGGTTCCTGCCTCCAAGACTGTTGGACTATATGACACCAGGTATCTTAATCTGCATTTCTAGTCCCAGAGAAGCAGTAGAATGGGGAAGAAGGTTGCAGCAGGTGGGCCCTGCCTATACCCAGGGGGAGGAGGAAGATAGGTGCATGCCAGGGTCTTTGACAGAAAGGTCCCTGATGGCATCAGGACTGGAAGATCTGAGCAGCCACCATATTTGGCCTTCAGATTATAAAAGCCTGTGTTATTACACCATAGTTACCATCTTTAATAATCCACATTTTCTGAAGAAGACCATCTTTTAATGTTTATTTGTTGTGGCTATTTCAAGAACAGGAAGAAAATCTTGAGCCCCCTCTCCTGGCCGAACAGTAGAAAGACAGCTGAAGAAATGAGGAGAGAATCTTTCTCCAATAAAGTAGTCACATCAACATACATAACATTCATCACAGATAAGTGCCTACACACAAGAACGCACACACACATGCATAGTGCCACAGATATTCACGCTGACATAGACCTACAGGTGTGTCATCATCTCACAGATCATACATTCTTTCAGCCACCGCCAAAGACACGTGTTTGCACAAATATGAGTGCATAACCCAGAGTCCCAACAGGGATCATCTCATGTCTACACAGATACAAATATGCATCCACACAGATCCATACAAATGCACACAGTTCTGTATGTAGACACAGAGCAGCATGTAGTCAGAAATATACACTCCACACTCACACAGGCCCAGAGAAGCATGCAGAGACATATATATGCCAACCTAGGCATCCAGAGGATGTGTTTACTAATTCATAACCTTAAAGTTGCAAAAACACAGATGCATACACATACAGACATATGACAACATATAGATGCTTCTGGAGGCTGATGAGGTACATGTCCATTCTCAGACACTTCAGATGTTTTTGCAAAAACATAGACAAACCCATGGAAGCTCACACAGACACATGGGTGTTCGCCTGTCTACACACACACCCATAGACTGCACAGAGTTGTCCATATGCAGACACAGGTGTATGTGTTTTTATTGATACACAGAGACATGGAGACACTTACACAAACACTGAAGTATGGAGATTTATTCATAGGTAGATACATGTGTTTTAAATATGTACTTACTATCATTTTCATGCTCACAGGATCACATGAATCTACACACAGAGGCATAGTTTTTATTAAAACATACTTGCGCATACATGTTCCTGCCTGTACATGCAATCTACATGCTCATGCTCACCATGAAAACATATAAATGTGCACACATGCATATGTATAGAAATGACCATGGGGATGCACATGGGAATGTTCGTGCATGTTGGTGTGCATGTAGAAACCCACAAGCATGCAGGTGTGCACACATACATGCACTTGTACATGGAGACATATCCATGCACATACAAACACAACAGAGATGATCCATAAAGAAATCTCTACATGCATATATATGCAGAGACAGTGCTGTATACATATAGAGACATATACTTTTATATATAGAGAGATAAGCATTATATATAGATACAGGGGAGAGAATGAGGCAGGGAAGAAAGAGGGAGATTGATTCATATGCAGAAGTGTATACCTGCAGATATGGACATATAGGCACACAGGCCTAGAGACCCACACAGAGATATACGTGGGCAAATACGTCTGTACTCACACAGACTCACTTAGATGCACAAGAGGAACATACAAAGTCACACTCATGCACATAATCTCAGTTAGATTCACAGAGACATAGGCATGTAGACAGAGACAGAGAAATACATGGACTCACACCCATGTAGATGCACAAAGGTATTGACACCGAAGCTTGTACAGATACATCTATACAGATTTACACACATGAACACATTCCACGTGAATGGACACAGAGACCCACAAATATACTTGAAAAAACACAGACACACATGGGAACATAAGCATGCATATCTGTACACACAGACATAGAAAGGTATGCACCCACACTGGCAGAGCCCAGCACACCTTCACAGACACACAGTTGCACAGACACGTGTGTGTATTGTCACATGTATGCATGCAAACAGAAGTGGGCATAGGTACCACAGAGGCCTACATAAACCAAGAGGAACAGAGACATAGCAGAACACATAGGGAAGATTCCCGTACACAGAGTCCTCAAATGCACACGGTGGCATAAACACCTGCACGTGGACACACAGATGCATTCACCCAGAGAGTCATCCAAAGACATTAGTTCTCATGCAGACAGACTTATGCAGATTCACACACACACACGTGCCCATAGATATGAGGATGGTCATACAGATATACACATCCAACCAGAGGTGGAGGAACCGATGTATGAACACCAAGGCATGCATGTGTGAATAGAGAAGCCGTGAGACAGATAGAAGCTTATAGGCAAGAATGTACACATGTAGGCACATGGACTCCCACCCCTACACACACCTATGTCATGTACGCACAGATACACAGACATGCAGAGGCCCACACAGATGAATATTTGCAAACAGTAAACATGAGGACTAAACATGTCCACGCAGGCATGGGTGCTATCTTATACACGCAGTCCCTTGCAGAGATAAACACACTGAAGACAAGACTTCAACCACATAGATGCTGACACGCTCCAAAGCCCCTTACAGGCACATATACGCAGAGCTCTATAAATGCACTTGCCTATACGGACACACAAATTCACATGCAAATGTACACTCAGATGGCAGGCATCCCCACCCAGAAATACACAGGCACAGAAAATCTTCAGCCTATAAAAGCGAGAGACATACACGTATGTATGTTTTCCTGTTGTTTTCCTTCCTGGAGATTCTAGGAGAGAATTCATTTCAGAATCCCCTGCAGTCCAATTCTGTGGATGGTTTTTAGTTGGCCAAGAGGCTCTTATAGTCTCAGTCAGAGAAAGTAAAGATAATGAATAGGAGGAATTTTTCTGATGAATTCTATCTTCCTGCTGCTGCTGCTAAGTCACTTCAGTCATGCCCAACTCTTTGCAACCCCATGGACTGTAGCCCTCCAGGCTCCTCTGTCCATGGGATTCTCCAGGCAAGAATACTGGAGTGGGTTGCCATGTCCTCCTCCAGGAGATCTTCCCAACCCAGGGATCGAACCCGCATCTCTTATGTCTCCTGCATTGGCAGGTGGGTTCTTTACCATATACATGTAGAAATAGAGACAAACCCACAGGCACACAGATGCACAGAGATGCACCCTCACATGTCAATATATACACACATTGACTCATGCTCATGTGTGCATATGCACAAATGATCTACAAATGTACTTCTATGCCCACACAATACTAAGTCTAAATGTACACCAAATATAAGAATGTACAGACACTAGTACATCTGTCAGTGTAAGCATATAGATGTATCCATGGGCGTAACCATGTTACAGACAGAAATACAGACTTCCACATGCATAGATGTAGACACATTCAGACTTAAACATATGAAAACAGACTCAACCACATATAAAAGAATCTGACTTTTAGTGTATCTTTTTCTTAGCCTCTTCAAGAGAAAATAAAAATTAGTGAGCTCCCTCTGTTGGCTAAACTATATAAAGTGATGTGGAAATGACCAGAAATATTTCTGAAAGCTCTGGATTGCACATGTGTTCGTGTGTGTGCACACAGACACACACTTCCACATTGTACAGAATTGTGGACATAAAATCACACAGAAGCACAGAAATATAAATATGGATAGGCAAATATAGAAAGACCCATAGACAGTTACACACACACAACCCCAAAATATCTCAGAGTGTGATTTTTAAGGGTGTGGCTATGAACTTGAAAATGAACAAAACCAAACCTGCATTTGCATCCCATATCTGGCACTTACTGACTCAACGATTTGGGATCATTTTCCTATTTTCTCACCTGTGTCCTGGGGGTGATATTAACACCTAGCTCTTAGAGCTGTTTGCAGATTCAGTGCAATGAAGGGCTTAACCTCGTACTTGGAATGTCCCAGAGGCCACTGCTGCTGCTGCTTTTTGGTTCTTCTAGAGCTGAAGTACTTAGCTGAATAAGGTTGAGTTTTGTAGTTAAAGTGCCTGGTTATATCCGAGAGATGTATTAGTTAACAATATTTGTAAATGATACTAATGAAGAATAAATGACCTTCCCAGACAAGGCTATTTCTGAAATTTTCAGAGATGAGAGGGACTTATTACTGTCCTTTGGAAATGGAAACACCTAAAACAAATATTTCTTGCTATTGTTGTGTGTCGTTGTCACTGTTCTATGTTAATCCTATCCTTTTTCTTTTTGCAGGAGATGGGAAGATTGAGAGAGCTGGTGGAAGCGGGGAAGAGGGCCTCTTTCGCCACCTAGTGACCATTTTGAGTAAGTACAGTATTTGTGGATTGCTTAGAAATACTCCCTAAAATTTCACCATTGCAAGGTTGTATAACTGCCCTGGTGAATAAGCTGGTGTACATGAAGTTATAGTGGTTTCTGCTATACCATAGTCCCCACCCTTATCCATTGTTTCGATTTCCAATGTTTCAGTTACCTGCACTCAACTGTGGTCTGAAAATGTTAAATACAAATTTCTAGAAATAAACAATTCTTAAGTTTTAAATTGCACGCCATTTTGAGTAGCATGATGAAATATTGCGCCGTCCTGCTCGGTCCCACCCAGGATGTGAAGCATCCGTTAGTCCCGCACATCCCACTCATTAGTCACATAGTATCAGATCGACGGTTGAGATATCACAGCCTTGTGTCCAAGTCACCTTATTTTACTTAATAATGGCCCCAAAGTACAAGAGTAGTGATGCTGGCAATTCAGAGACGCCAAAGAGAAGCCATGAAGTGCTCCTGTAAGTTAAAAGCTCTTGAGTTAATAAAGAAAGAAAACCACATTGTATGCTGAGGTTGCTAAGATCTACGGTAAGAACAAGTCTTCTATCCATGAAATTGTAAAGAAGGAAAAAGAAATTGGTGCTAGTTTTGCTGTTGCATCTCAAACTGTGAAAATTACAGCCACAATGAGGGATAAGTGCCTGGTTATGATGGAAAAGGCATTATATTGTACAATAAGATATTTTCATTATTATCATTAATCTCTTACTGTGCCTAATTTATAAATTAAACTTTATCATAGGTGTGTATGTATAGGAAAAAACATAGTCTATATAATGTTGAGTACTATCCATGGTTTTAGGCATCCACTGAGGGTCTTGGAACAAATCCCTGACAATAAAGGGGGAACTGTTCAGAAATTTAAAAGTCATAAAATAAAAACAAGTCTCTGTTTCTAAAATTCTTTCTCTCACTCAGTTTTCCTCTGGGATTCAATGAGACTATGTTTTACAGTGGTGGTCTTCAAACTTTCTAATTATAGGCTACCTAAAATAATTTTGAGAAACTGTCTACCCTGTCAAACACCTTGAAGTTAGCATCTGAAATTTCTTATCATAAGTTTAATTATTTGTACAGTTATCATTTGCAGCATATTATAAATATTTATACTTTTAATAAATGGTTTAATGATTTAGCCACATTTTTAATCTGTTCAATGAGCTAAAAATACCATGCTAATTGGAGAAGGGAAAGGCCACCCACTCCAGTATTCTGGCCTGGAGAACTCTATGGACTGTATAGACCATGGGGTTGCAAAGAGTTGAAGGAATGACTTTCACTTTCACCTTAATCCGTCCAATGAGCTAAAAATATCATGTTAACTAGACATTCATCATTGTTAATTAAGAGCAAACAAATAAGAAAAAACCATGAACGGTTAGAAATTTTACATGATTTTATTATTTCCTTGAAATTGCCATTCCATTCAACTTCCCTCACATAATTTATCCTAATGCAATTTATTTTTATGTTTAAAGACCTTTTATTGGTCACCCATACATCTCTGCAAAAATATAGGTTGAAATAAATTTTCCTGTAATGCTAAGCTTCTACGTACTAAATCTTTTATTATTAAATTATTAGTAGCACGCAGTTTATCAGAAGAGTATAAAATATTACACGTTTTGAAAAGTAAAAAATGAAAACTAGAATTTGGTTGGCAATGCTTTTCTTAAGTGAATTTGATTGTTTATTTTTCCCCAAATTAGTTCATGGAGGATGACTCTTACTTCTAATGAGACAGAGTACAGTATAAATTTTATTCCCATGAATAAAGAGAAGGGAACGGAATGTCCAAGTCACAGGTCAAAAATCACATGGTGACCAGTCATAAAAAAAATGTTTAAGTCAAATGACTTAAATTTTTTTTTTTTTACTTTTATTTGCATTTATTTTCTGCGGCATTTATTCCCGGGCCATAAGTTTTTGTTTCTTCAGTTTCTTCTGGGATATCTTTTTCTTCTGTGCAACCTCCTCTTCTGGTTTAGGAACAATCTGTTCTTTTTCAGTAAGGATCATCTCAATGTGGCAGGGAGAGCTCATGTAGGGGTTGATCCGACCATGAGCTCTGTAAGTCCTGCCCTGAGCCGCATCTTGGGGGCTTTGTTCACTTGGATGTGCTCAATGACCAGAGAATCTACATCTAAGCCCTTAAGTTCAGCATTACTCTCTGCATTTTTGAGCATGTGTAGTAAAAATTCAGCACTCTTTTTGGGCCACCGACCCTGCGTCCAGCCCCACTGTTTGGCCTGTGCACACCTACCAACTCCACCATTGTAACGACGGAAGGGCACACACTGCTTCTTTAAAGTGACATCCTTCAGATACTTGGTGGCTTTTCGGATATGCATACCCTTTATGGCCTGGGCAGTTTCACGAGTGTTCTTAAAGTGAACACGAAGATTTGAACCTCTTGATTTGCATGATTTTGTGGGGTTTTCTGGGTCGAGTGAATAGCGCACCATTTTTAGGGGTCAGCTCAGGCCGCTTACCGGAAAAGGAAAAGCCGACTTAAACTATTCAAATTAATTTTTTTAAATTTTTAACAGACAATTTGGCTGAGCCTATCTTTAATTGTTTGAAAGAAAAGAAGCCCAATTTATAGAAGGGTTTGTTGCTGAATCATTAATTTTAGCATTTCTGGGAGATTTACCAGAATAATCTTATTACCAAGGTTTAGCAAATGACTATTATATATCATTCTTTCATTCTGAGACATTGTTTTTTTTTTTCATCTGATTTTATTTTTTTATTTATTTCCCACTTATTTTTATTAGTTGGAGGCTAATTACTTGACATCATTACAGTGGTTTTTGGTCATACATTGAAATGAATTAGCCATGGATTTACATGTATTCCCCATCCCGGTCCCCCCTCCCACCTCCCTCTCCACCCGATCCCTCTGGGTCTTCCCAGTGCACCAGGCCCGAGCACTTGTCTCATGCACCCAACCTGGGCTGGTGATCTGTTTCACCCTAGATAAATATACATGTTTCGATGCTGTTCTCTTGAAACATCCCACCCTCGCCTTCTCCCAGAGTCCACAAGTCTGTTCTATACATCTGAGTCTCTTTTTCTGTTTTGCATATAGGGTTATCGTTACCATCTTTCTAAAGTCCATATATATGTGTTAGTATACTGTAATGGTCTTTATCTTTCTGGCTTACTTCACTCTGTATAATGGGCTCCAGTTTCATCCATCTCATTAGAACTGATTCAAATGAATTCTTTTTAATGGCTGAGTAATATTCCATGGTGTATATGTACCACAGCTTCCACATCCATTCGTCTGCTGATGGGCATCTAGGTTACTTCCATGTCCTGGCTATTATTAACAGTGCTGCGATGAACATTGGGGTGCACGTGTCTCTTTCAGATCTGGTTTCCTCGGTGTGTATGCCCAGAGGTGGGATTGCTAGGTCATATGGCAGCTCTATTTCCAGCTTTTTAAGAAATCTCCACACTGTTTTCCATAGTGGAGACATTGTTTTTAATTCAGTGGACTTACAAAGATTGGGAAAATCAAAATACTTAGATAAGTGTCACTTAGTTAATATAATAATTTTGATAAAATCCCTTTAGTTTATTATTTCCCCTAAATATGCAACTTTGAGGCTACTGATTTGGATTATTGATTTCATAGAAGACATTTATAATATAACTTAGTTGGCAAAGGCAATGTTCATATCAAAATAATCAGCCAAATCAGCTTTATCTTCAGATAAAGTGTCCAATTTAAATTTTAAATGGAGAATGTAAATTAATATGCATTTTGAGGAGCATTATTTAAACCATGAAGAAACCAACTTGGGGACATCTCTGGTTAAATATTTTACTAGCAAAGTAAATAGAAGATTAAAATGAGATTCTTATTTATTTCAAAATAAATTAAATAATAATTTTGTTTCTTATATGTAATTTAAAATTAAACAGTGTAATATGTAGCTAATATATTATAAAACAAGGAATTGAATGGCATGCATAGTTTCTTTTGGTAAACAAATATCCCAATTTTGGGTTTCTGGAAATAATTAAGAATAATGTATAAAAAGTTTTAAAGACATTAATTTTTTTAGGCCACAGGATTAAACTTTTCAACCATATTTTATAAAAGAGAAAAATATATAGAGCTAAAAAATAACTGGCCTGGCAACAACTGTATTTTATTTTTTGATAATAAGTGCTAGAAAATCTGTAATTATAAAATGAAATGAGGATTGACTTTCATTGGGAAAGATATTTCAAGATATAATCTGAGAAAACATGTTTTAGCTAGTTTAACTGAATAATGTACCTTATTTGAAAGAAATCACATACAATTTCTATACATGTTTTACCAATGTAAACATTTTGTAATACAAAAAACATTTCAATTATGTGTAAAAGAATCTGTGTGGACAGTATATGCCACTATTAGGAGGTGCTTTTCTTTTCAGTTAATGACAGATGTAAGTGATTAGTGTTGAGAATAGCTGCAAAATAATGCTTAATTTTAAGGAAGTGGGAAAAAGTTGTTCTTGGATGGATCAATTTTAGGCAGGAAGAGGCATGGATGTTGAGAAGCTGAGCGTGGATTCCCTGCAAACTACCCCTGCTCACATACTTTCTGAAAAGAATTCATGGATGAATTCACTAAAGATATTGAAAAAGTAGTCTTTTCTTAGTACCTGGAAATTTTCCCAGAATGAACTTTGGATGGCTTCTCAGTGGATATACGTGAAGTTCTTCAAGCTCTTCGAAATTGTCAGTGGCAGATATTGCATTCTACAGAAGATAAGACGCGTTTCATCATATTTGAGATTTTTTTATGTAATATGTTTTTATGTAACACTAAGAAAGAAAAAATACTTCCAAATAAACTGTGATGTAATGGTTTCATAGCCATGAAATTTTAATTTTATACTTACCAAAAGAGCTTTTTTTTGGCATATATGGACATATATTTTTATCATAAATCATGATACCAAAATAGCCACAACCAAGTTTGAATATGGATGGCAGTGACATTTCCCTTTCAACTGCCTCCTGGCTGACAGGGATTTTAAAATGCCACTGTTTATAAGACACATTCTGATTTCAGAGACATGAAAATGTGAAGAAAATATGCTTCTTAGAATCGGTTAAATATGGTCAGTCATTTGTCAAGAAAGGATCACAGAGGACAGAAAGCCAGACTCCAAGGCATCAGCCTAGTGAAAACACCTTTTCTGTGTGTGATCGGATATACAAAGCCCAAAATGTGGCTCTTATTCAAACTTTTATCATAGAGCACTTAAAAAACATTGCAATACACATTTCATGTTAGTTGTTTGATGGTTTTCCTAGCTTTCTTTTGTTTGTTTCCTGGCTTGGAAGTGGGAGAAGTGGAGGAGAAAAGGGACGACAGAGGATGAGATGGTTGGATGGCATCACTGACTCAATGGACATGAGTTTGAGTAAACTCCAGGAGCTGGTGATGGACAGGGAGGCCTGGCGTGCTGCAGTCCATGGGGTTGCAAAGAGTCGGACACGACTGAGCAACTGAACTGAACTGAACTTGGAAGTGGAAGAGTTAGGGAAGAATCGTGATGGGTGGGGCTTCAGCTGGGCACAGACTGGCTCTCTCCAGACTGAAAATATCTAGCATCTCTGGAGTGAGAATCACTTAGCACAGCTTTGTGTGGGGTTGTGCCTTCAATGGCACTGTTCTTCTCAAGCAGGGTAACCGACACAGCCTTTCTGCCTGCCCCTGCTTAGCTTAGTTCTAACATATTCACCGTATCCTTTCTTAATTGAAGGGTCTAAGAGAGGGAGGGATGGAGATAGAACTGCTTTTCCTAGTCTTTGTTTTAGATAGTATTTGAGAGGCTGAGCAAGATGAATAAAAACTCCACAGGAAATTCATTATGTCAAGAATCAATGAAGGAAAAACACAGTCTAGATTTATCATCCAGAAATTGTGCGAATCTCTGATTCTAATGGTACTCGTGATGATATATTTATAAAAGGAAACAAATTTCAGAGTTCTCAGGAAATGAGAAAAATAAAAGAATCCCAACCATGTTTCCTCTTTTGTCCCTACACTTGTACTAAGACTTAAGTGTCTCTTGAAGGCTCAAAAGCAGGGCCCAGCTCGTGACAAGTGTAGCCTCGTTGAGCCCTGAGCTTAGAAGGGCTCCATGCTTGCTTTAAAGCTCCGCTGTCATGGTCTAGAAATTCTTAATACCTTTTTTAAAAGGAAGTCCCACATTTTCATTTTGCCCTGAACCCCACAAATTATATAGCTAATCTTGTTTAAAAGGAGACACTTGCCAGAGAATAATGAACTGAAGTTGCCAAATTAAATTAGAAGCATTGCTTTTCTAATGTTGTGTCCTGAATCCTTTCTGTCAGTACTCATAAATACAGTATTCCTAAGCTACTATTGTTGTTAATAATAGTTGTAGAAGTACATCACAGGAATGGTAGTATCAGTCAACAGTACTTTGTATGGACTTCTCCACTGATTCATAGGACCTGCGGCATCTTCTGCGTCTCTCTTTTCTGAACTGTAAATGGCAGTGACATTTCACCTTAACCCCAGATAAGATTAATTGTTAGAATTAGATTGAAATGCCCGTGGAAGTACTTGCGATCTCTATAGGTTGAAGCAGATACAGAAGATGATTTATGCCCCTTCCCCGGCATGGAGTCTGGGCGCCACTGATCTGCTGGGGTCCTGGTTCCTGGGTTGCACTCAGCAGTGAGGCCGCTCTGCCCCATGACTGTACAGCAGATATCCAAGGGGGTTCTAGAGCCGGATAGTCAGCACCCCTGCCGTGTTAAGAGCCTGCTGAGGCACATCACACTGCTGCCAAGATGGCTGGGTCAAGGTTCCTGGAAATCACTGCTATTCGGACAGGGCAAGAGGGCTGAGAAGACATGAGAGAAACTGTAGCCAGGAAAGATCCTCTGCATCCCTGGGACCTAGTCCTGAGGACTTTTTCTAGGGCGTATGTGCATGCTAAGTTGCTTCAGTTGTGTCTGACTCTGTGCGATCCTATGGACTGTAGCCTGCCAGGCCCCTCTGTCCATGGGGATTCTCCAGGCAAGAATACTGGAGTGGATTGCCATGCCCTCCTCCATGGGATCTTCCCAACTCAAGGATCGAACCTGTGTCTCTTATGTCTCCTGGCATAAGGAGTTCTTATGCCAGAACCTGGCAGGCGGGTTCTCTACCGCTTGCACCACTTGGGAAGCCCGTGGGCTATATCCGGGGTTAAGGAGGACCCCAGCCATAGGTGTGAGCCACTTCAGATGGCCACAGGAGCTTTCTTATTGCTCAGAATGGAGCTATATCCATAGTTGCCATTATCTGAGTAAGAAAAGTAGACTTTTGTCTCCATTATGTGAAGGAACTCATTTTCCTGGATATGGGGCAGGGCAAGGGGGTGGGGTGCGTAAATGGCATAATGGAAGCTCAAAGAAGGGAGGAAATACCATATGGCTTTTAAGTGTGCAAGAATGCCCATAGTGACTTTGTGGTACATCCTGCCAGCCTTATTTAAACAACTGCAGGGTTTTGTTATGATGCAGTGGAGAGAGGGGAAAGCAGCACTTCAAATGAGGTCATAGAAAATGCCATTGGAAATATCTTGGTAATGTCTTCTGTCACTAATGGGGTGTGGTGATTGACAGTTCCCTTTAGTTCCCATATCAGGTATAAGACTTTTTGTTTCTTGTGTGTGGCAAAAGCAAGGATGGGGCTTAGTTTAGTAGGAATGAATGTCCAAGAGGAAACTATTTATTTCCTGCCTAAGACGGTGCAGTGTGTTTGGCTGCAAGCATCTACTAGAAAATGGGAGGGGACTGTGTTGTGTCCCCATGCAGGGGGTGACATGGTCAGGAGATATGTGCATTATTTTGATGTTTTTGCATTAGAGTTTGCACTCCAGGTTCAGTCTGCCACAAAGGTTGAAGATTTGGTAAAGCAATAACCAGCAGCCAACATCTGGTCTGTGATTGATCCAGATCTGAGACTGCCAGCTGCCTGGCAACTTGGCTTGGGGAGGATGCCTGACAGCCTAGATCAGGATTGGAGATGGGGGATAAGGATGGTGGTTAGGCAGCTGTCTTTGTGCTAATGAGCTTGCCACCAGGCACGTGTATTTTGAGAGACTTTCATCACAAGAGAGCCTGTAAAGGGAAGTTGGCTGTTGCACTCAGAGGTCGGTACAGGCATAATGATGCCTATAGGTAAGAGGATGAGTTGTGGGCAGGGTGCTCTGGGGGACTTCATGAACTAGATGGAAAGGGGCCATCTGTGCAGGTGCCTGTACTTGACTTAGGTAAGGCCTCGCTCAGGTTGGAATCAGAGCTTTCTTGAGCTGTCTGCAGCACTGCCTGAAATCCCTACTGTGTGTTCCCACACCAACCAAGAGAGGCCATACCTGTTGATGAAGGCAGGTTGGGAGCTCAGCGATGACCTCACTTATAGGAAGATGATAATATCACGGTGTTGCAAAGAACCCTTCAAGGCTATTTAGTGCAATCATTATATCTTAATTTTGAAACCTCCAATAAATGATTTTTTCCTCCAGAAATGGGAAGCTCAGTGTTTCCTGAGGCAGTTCATTCAGCCTCTGGCTGTCTTCAGTAGTTCTGCTTTGTACTGGACTGAAGTTTGCCTCCCTGGGAGGTACATTCTGAACTCTGGGACAAGTCGCATCCTGCTGACATGTGGCGCTTTTTGTCACTGAAGATATTTAACTCTTCTCTTTGCCTAGCTTAGTCTCTGCCGCCGTTCTCCATTTGACAGTTTAGCCGGTGTTACCCTTACCCTTGTTTCCCTCGTCCTGAGAGTCCAGGTCCCCAGGATCCCAATGTTTGGACAGTATTCCTGGTGCAGTTGGACCATTTGTTCCTTAAGCTGACTATCATTCGTCTATTGACTGCATGACATTTATGATCAGATTGCAGTGTTGAGTCACCCAGAGTTTCCAGACACACTAAATGCATCTGAAAGGTGCCTTAAACCTGCTTCACTAAGAACCCCAGGGATAACCAAAGCTTCTAACCAAAAGTATTCTACTCACTGAAAGTTAAGTCATGGTGGTATGTGCGTGCATGCTCAGTCACTTCAGTTGTGTCTACTCTTTGCGACCCTATGGACTGTAACCCACCAGGCTCCTCTGTCCACGGGACTCTCCAGGCAAGAATACTGGAGTGGGCTGCCATGCCCTTCCCAGGGGATCTTCCCAAGCCAGGGATCAAATCCACGTCTCCTGCATCTCCTGCATGTGCAGGCAGATCCTATACCCACTGAGCCACCTGGGAAGCCTCATTGTGGTACGGGGGGAACAAAAATGGAGAGTAGAAATTTATCTTCTCTTGAGAGCTGGAGTATCTATTTTTCTTCTGCATATCCTTAGTTTATCTACATATCATTTCATATGGGCTCTGGGAGCCTGAGAAAATACGGAAAAGTGAACCTTAGATGGGATCGAGGAATTGTATTCATCATGTGCATTGCTCACAGTAGAATGGAAGTAAGCTGAAAATTTCTTTCTTCATGTCCCCTCCCCCACCACAGCCTCAGGAACATAGAACATCATCTGCAAGGAGAGGAAGAGAGGGCTTGGTCACTTAAAAATATAGCAATCTAATCTGTTTCTTCCTCTAGATTTTAGCTAAAAGGTTTATTTACTACATGGGCTGAAAAGTGTGATATATTCCATATATAATTAACTAAATAATAATCCCCAGTAGAATGTAAAGAAGATGTGATGTGGTGGATTCATAATGCAGTGTGATATTACATCTATGAGAATGTTCACATTCCTGATGGGTTTATATAACCAGCACACATCACAATGATGACTT
This sequence comes from Odocoileus virginianus, assembly GCF_023699985.2. Lineage (NCBI taxonomy): Eukaryota > Metazoa > Chordata > Mammalia > Artiodactyla > Cervidae > Odocoileus > Odocoileus virginianus. The sequence continues at coordinate 886,942 of NW_027224318.1, read as the reverse complement.
ACTTAAAATTATGTAATGGACACTCCATGCAAGAGTTAAACTCAAAATTAGGGCAAGAAGGGTGATTGCTGTATATGTAGATATAGAGATAGAACAGACTGAGGTGCTGGGAATGTTCTGGAAAGAAAAGTCATGTGGGTGAAGACTTTGCTTGCATTGCACCGTGTTCATGATTAAATATTCTGATGCCTCTTACTGTTGGCATTTACTACATTTGCTGCTCTTCCCACCTTTCTTCTTGGGGCTGGAGTTCCCACGGTTTCAAATCTGGCTCCTTGCCTTTGCCCTGCCTTTAGTTTCTGCAGAAAACAGCATGTAAGTTTCAAATGCAAAGCTGAATTCATTTGAAAAACAAAAGATTAATCCATTTCCAAAAATGTCCACCATAAATGCAGAGGAGTTTTCTTAGCAGGAAAAATAAGAAATGCAATATTAAAATTAAAAAAGTTTATTTAAGTAGAGGGTGGGATGCACTGGGTTTTGTGTTTTTTTTCAAAGTTTGGAACTCTGGACTGCAGTCATTGTGAGCTTGCAAAGCCAGGTGTCCTGACTTGGATATCTTGTCCTCTTTCAGCTGGCAGTTGGAAGGGATCCTGTGCCCAACTGCCTTCACAAAGAGCAGAACTGGGCCAAGGGCAGCAAAACTCTGTTCTCCCTCTCCCAGGCCAGCAGTCTGTTAATAAGGAGCAGAGTGTGTGATGGATGCTAACACCTTATGCAGTTAAAGGCACCCCGTGCTCCTTTACAGATGAAGAACTGATACAATGTAAAGTGTTAACCTCCAGTCTAGAAAAAACCATCTCGCTGTTCATTTTCATAAAACTTTATTAAAGTTATGAGCTTCCAATTTAATTGAAATATTCAGGAAACTGCTTCTTGGGTAGAGGAAATGAAACCATGAGGCAGCAAAGGTATTTCATTGAGTTTCAATTTAATGGCAGCCTGGACTCTTGATCTGGGAGGGGTACAGCTCTCTTTCTCGGCATTAGTCAATCTGTTTTGCTTCCCTCAACCCAATCAGTTAAGGGTCAGTTCCCTGATGTAAATTTTATCTAGTTGATCCAGGCAATGAAACATCGTATTATGGTGTGCCAGATAATTAGAGTTTACTACATCCCTATTTATTGGCATGTTGAACAGTGTCGGGAGGGGGAAATTTCCTCTTAATCCTTCTTGAGTTCTTTGGGCCAGTCTAATAATTAAATTGACATAAGACAGATTACCAGGAGAAAAAAAGAATGACCAAAGGTGGATGAAAAGTCCTTTCTGTGCGCAACTACTTGGAAAGTGTTTTTAAGTTTTGCAACTTAAAAACATAACTATTGATAGAGGATTGTTTAATCTACAAAATACACTGTAAGTCCAAAGTGAGATGCATGTGGTATAAAATAAGACCTGGAAATCTCCACTGGTTTGCCCGTTGGCAGAATAAATTTTGAAGAGGCTCCAATTTCTTGCCATGGCTGGATGAACAATTTGCTGAGGTAGAGTTTCAGAGGAAACAAGAAGATTAGCTTTGTATTTGATGCAGAGTATTAAGGGCTTTCTAAAGAGATTAAATCAAAACCTTATTACAGTCCACTAATGCTGTATTAATGTAGCAGACATTTTTTGCTTTTCAAGTTTTTCATTGAAACCTGTGTTTGTGAATATTATTAAATTTCTTGGGATTAAGGACTTTGAAAGCCCCTTGTTTGTAAAGCTCTATTATTGAGTTCCCTGTAGGAGCTCAGAAAGCCCTCTGCACATTTAACCCCCAAGTCCTCATTATTACATGGGGGCTTAAGAAAGACAGAGGAGTTGAAACAGCTTTGGGAGAGAGAGGAACTTGGCCTAGGAAAGAGAGATGTTTGCAATTGTTCGTCCACCTTTTCCGTGTCATCCTCTCACCCGTATCCCGGATTGCTGAGTGATGATGATTCTGGGGACATGGCATTAGATTTAGCCCCAGCAGAGAACTTTGATTCAGCCTCTTTCATGGCTTCTAGGAATTTGTGATCTGGAGGTGTAGGGTCACCTCGCTCTTAGCTCATCTTGTTTCTTCAGGCTCTTCTCCCTCTCTCCCTTTGCATGCCCCTGCTTTCACCTAGAATGTTTCTCTTCCTCAGTTTACCTGTTCAAACTCACCCCATCCTTCAAGGCTCATCTTAAATGCATTGCTATCATCCCTTACGCCTCAAACAAGAAATCCAATCTTCAGTGACCTCTGGTAGTTCCACTCAGCACACTCTATGGCAAAACCTAAAAATCTTATCAGCCCCAAGGTCAAGAGAAGGAGGTGGAGGGAGCAAGGCCCTAGACTTTCTTGTGGGGAAAGTCTTCTCTGACGCTAACATCAGCCGTCTTGTGCTGTGTTTGTTGCTCCAACGGCCAGGCATGGTTGTTTGCTTGTATCTTCCCAATAAAGCTCGTGAACACTGCCATATTAACTGAGCTCTGCACAAGCCCCATAGTGAAGGTTCTCTTGCTTCTTCTGGGCAAATAGGTTCATATCTTGTAAATATATCTTTGATTGGGAAGGCTGTCTTTCACATTTTTGGTAAAAATTCACACCCAGCTCCTTGGGGGTCATGCAAAGCTGGACAACAAGAATGCATGATTTTTCTGGGTAAATGGTGATCTTCTCACCACTCTGCCATTAAAGCAGGATAAACTGAGACTGTAGCTTTGATCCTCAAGCCCGGATTTCAAGTGTTGCTGTTTGTCAAAACTGCCTCTCTCTTCTCCTCATTTCATCTCTGTGTCCTTTTCTTAACTTGATCTGGTCAAAATGATCTGGATACAAAATCATACAGGTCGGAAGCAGTAAAAAGATGCACCTCTCATAGTGTTGCATATGCATGTCTCTGCACACTTAGGTTTGGGGGTTGTATGTCAGCTGGTTGTATGTTCCCTTATGCATCCTGAGAATCAGTTCAGTTCATTTCAGTCACTCAGTTGTGCCCGACTCTTTGCCACCCCATGGACTGCAGCATGCCAGGCTTCCCTGTCCATCACCAACTCCCAGAGCTTACTCAAACTCATGTCCATTGAGTTGGTGATGCCATCCAACCATCTCATCTTCTGTCGTCCCCTTCTCCTCCCACCTTCAATCTTTCCCAGCATCAGGGTCTTTTCAGATGAGTCAGTTCTTCACATCAGGTGACCAAGTATTGGAGTTTCAGCTTCAGCATCAGTCCTTCCAATGAATATTCAGGACCAATTTCCTTTAGGATGGACTGGTGGGATAACCTTGCTGTCCAAGGGACTCAAGAGTTTTCTCCAACACCACAGTTCAAAAGCAGCAATTCTTTGGTGCTCAGCTTTCTTTATAGTCCAACTCTCACATCCATACATGACTACTGGAAAACCATAGCTTTGACTAGATGGACCTTTGTTGGCAAAGTAATGTCTCTGCTTTTTAATATGCTGTCTAGGTTGGTCATAGCTTTTCTTCCAAGGAGCAAGCATCTTTTAATTTCATGGCTGCAGTCACTATCTGCAGTGATTTTGGAGCCCAAGAAAATAAAGTCTGTCACTGTTTCCACTGTTTCCCCATCTATTTGCCATGAAGTGATGGGACCAGATGCCATGATCTTAGTTTTCTGAATGTTGAGTTTTAAGCCAACTTTTTCACTCTCCTCTTTCACTTTCATCAAGAGGCTCTTTAGTTCTTCTTCACTTTCTGCCATAAGGGTGGTGTCATCTGCATATCTGAGGTTATTGATATTTCTCCCAGCAATCTTGATTCCAGCTTGTACTTCATCCAGTCCAACATTTCTCATGATGTACTCTGCATATAAGTTAAATAAGCAGGGTGACAATATACAGCCTTGATGTACTCCTTTCCTGATATGGAACCAGTCTGTTGTTCCATGTCCAGTTCTAACTGTTGCTTGACCTGCATACAGGTTTCTCAAGAGGGAGGTCAGGTGGTCTGGTATTCCCATCTCTTGAAGTTTGTTGTGATCCACATAGTCAAAGGCTTTGGCATAGTCAATAAAGCAGAAGTAGATGTTTTTCTGGAATTCTCTTGCTTTTTCGATGATCCAACCAACGGATGTTGGCAATTTGATCTTTGGTTCCTCTGCCTTTTCTAAATCCAGCTTGAACATCTGGAAGTTCACAGTTCACGTACTGTTGAAGCCTGGCTTGGAGAGAATTTTGAGCATTACTTTGCTAGCGTGTGAGATGAGTGCAATTGTGTGATAGTTTAAGCATTCTTTGGCATTGCCTTTCTTTGGGATTGGAATGAAAACTGACCTTTTCCAGTCCTGTGGCCACTGTTGAGTTTTCCAAATTTGCTGGCATATTGAGTGCAGCACTTTCACAGCATCATCTTTTAGGATTTGAAATAGCTCAACTGGAATTCCATCACCTCTACTAGCTTTGTTCATAGTGATGCTTCCTAAGGCCCACTTGACTTCACATTCCAGGATGTCTGGCTCTAGGTGAGTGATCATACCATTGTGATTATCTGGGTCATGAAGATCTTTTTTGTATAGTTCTGTGTATTCTTGCCATCTCTTCTTAATATCTTCTGCTTCTGTTAGGTCCATACCATTTTCTGTCCTTTATTGTGCCCATCTTTGCATGAAATGTTCCCTTGGTATCTCTAATTTTCTTGAAGAGATTGCTAGTCTTTCCCATTCTATTGTTTTCCTCTATTTCTTTGCATTGATCACTGAGGAAGGCTTTCTTATCTCTCCTTGCTATTCTTTGGAACTCTGCATTCAAATGGATATATCTTTCCTTTTCTCCTTTGCCTTTAGCTTCTCTTCTTTTCACAGCTATTTGTAAGGCCTCCTCAGACAACCATTTTGCCTTTTTGCATTTCTTTTTCTTGGGGATGGTCTTGATCACTGCCTCCTGTACAATGTCACGAACCTCCATCCATAGTTCTTCAGGCACTCTGTCTATCAGATCTAATCCCTTGAATCTATTTCTTCACTTCCACTGTATAATCATAAGGGATTTGATTTAGGTCATACCTGAATGGTCTAGTGGTTTTCCCTACTTCAGGTCTGAATTTGGCAATAAGGAGTCCACGATCTGATCCACAGTCAGCTCCCTGGCTTGTGTTTGCTGACTGTATAGAGCTTCTCCATCTTTGGCTGCAAAGAATATAATCAATCTGATTTTGGTGTTGACCATCTGGTGATGTCCATGTGTAGAGTCTTCTCTTGTGTTGTTGGAAGAGGGTGTTTGCTATGACCAGTGCATTCTCTTGGCAAAACTCTGTTAGCCTTTGCCCTGCTTCATTTTGTACTCCAAGGCCAAATTTGCCTGTTACTCCAGGTATCTCTTGATCTCCTACTTTTGCATTCTAGTCCCCTATAAGGAAAATCTCCTTGACTTCTGTGTACCTTGCAGCGTCTATCACAGTGCCTGCCAGAGGGTGGCCAGTCAATGACTGAATGCACAAAAGACAGAATCAGTGTTTAAGTGTCAGTGTGGATCTATGTTTGTATCTAATATTTTGGATATATTCAGTTATATAAAATGTGTTATAAAATTAATTTACCTGTTGCTTTTCACTTTTATCCATGTGTTTTCTGAAAATTTAAAAATTTTATCTATGAACTATGTTATACCATGATTGGATAGCCCTGGTCTAGAGAGTAACTCCTTTTGCATGTGATATAAGTTCCAGTTACTTGGAAACCTCTCAAAGTTGAAACCATCTAAACATGCAGTTCTCAGCCCTGGAAGCGCTTTAGAATCACATGGGGATCACAAACACTTGATTCCTGCTAATGATTTTGATTCACCTAATGCAACTCATAGTGATCATTTCTTCTGTGCTCTGAATTCCTTCCATAAGGCCGTAGATGGTGTGATCGTAACGATATAGGACTCGGTGACATGAATGCCAGAAACATGTATAACTCCAGGTTGACCAGCTGCTGGATGAAGGAGGGCATGCAACACTCAAACAGGCTTAGTTCAGACCCTCAACTAATTTTCCAGGATGAACGGACCCTCTTCTTAGCTCTTCTGTTGTTAAAATGAAGCAAACATACAGGAAACACTAACTTGAATTAATTCTGTCTTAGCTGCTATTTCTGAAAATCAGCTTACTGCATTCCATTTGGCCTCCCAGGGAGATACTTAGTATTACTTGCTCTGTTTTCAGAGAGGAACTTGGGGTCAAGGAGTGTGACCATCTCTTTGGTTAAGAGAATTCCTTCTGCCAAATTTGTGTTACTTTGTTTGGCTTTTGTTTTAGTGGGGGGAATTTTTGAAGGGGACTTTTAAGGGGTCTAAGGAAGGGAACACAGAAAAGGTGGCTTAACTGGGACTGAACCATCCTCTATTTTGGAGTGAGCAGTCATTGAGTTCACATTGATTCCTAGTAGCACAGGCTGCATCTTCTAACCTGACCCTCAAATTTTGGGAGTCACCTTCTCCAAGGTCCTGTTAGTTCATAGAACTCCAGGTGCCTGCTCAGTCTCTATGGACGACTAAGGCTGGAGACCTGGTAATGAGTTCGGAATAGATTGGCAAACTAACAAAAAACCCTAGGCTTTTAAATCAGATCCTACTGAATTGTATCTTGGGATCCTGGGAAGTCAACGCACTTTCTGACTGTAGGGGTGCTTGAAAAAGAGGTGCTGAGTTATTGTGATCATGAATGGCCAAATTTGGTGCCACCTAAAGTGGTGACAGGGGCTTCCCTGGTGGCTCAGTGGTAAAGCATCTGCCTGCAATGCAGGAGACCCAGGTTCGATCCCTGGGTCAGGAAGATCCCCTGGAGAAGGAAATGGCAACCCACTCCAGTACTCTTGCCTGGAAAATTCCATGGATGGAGGAGCCTGGTGGGCTACAGTCCATGGGGTCACAAAGAGTCAGACACAACTGAGCAACTTCACTTAACTTCACAGTGGTGATAATGACTTGTCAAGGTGGTAGAGAGTTAGGGGAAAGTTCCAGTAAGTAGGGGCTTCCCTGGTGGCTCAGACGGTAAAGAATTTGTCTGCAATGCAGGAGACCCGGGTTCAATCCCTGAGTCAGGAAGATCCCTTGGAGAAGGGCATGGCAACCCACTCCAGTATTCTTGCCTGGACAAGTCCCATGGACAGAGGAGCCTGGCCTGGCAGTCCATGGGGTCACAAAGAGTCAGACACGAATGAGTGACAAACATTTTTTTCCAGTAAATAGTCCTCTATGTCCATAGTGTCCTGAGGCTTTTCCAATCCTCTGTCTATGATTTTTGATTAAATGCTACTTCCCTGAGTGAAAGATTCAGTAAAAGATGCCATGTTGTCTGAGTTATTATGGAGTGTCTCTGTTGCTTACTAGCTATGTGACATTGGGCAAGTAACTTCTTAAAGTTCCACTTGTGAAATAGGAATCACAGTAGGACCTACCTCATACCTTTGTCAGGACGTATGATGAATTACTCTACACATCTCCAGCACCTTAAATGGTGATGATGTGCCCAGAATAGCAGCTGAGGAAAGGTCTGTGGGTGAATAGATGAATTAATTAATGAATATTAATATTGCAGTGAAATCATTCACTTTTTCAAATGAATCTGAAAGTGCCGGGGTTTTATTGGGAGCAAATTGCTAAAGGCTAATTAGTTAATCAGATTTTTAGACTCAGGGTATCTTCACTCCCCATGCATTTTCACAAAAGAGATACTAGACATAGATGGAAAGCTAAAGATAGCATCTTTTGCCAGTTGGCTTTCAGTCTCACAGTGTCCAGAGTATACGTTTAATGTTGCAGAGATATTTTAAAGGATCAGATTGGTCTCAAATATGAAAAATGTTAAATGCAGGTAATTTATAGCCCAAGTAAGTAAATGCTACTAAGTAAAGGGCTATTAAAATGGACAAGCAATAGTTAGAATGGTGATTAATAACTATATATTTTTGAAACATGAACCTTTAAGTGCTTGAAGAAAAAATAATTCTCTGAACTGCTTGTAAAATTTCTCCCCACAAAAAATAGAACAAACAAGTAACAAGTACCCAACTTTTTCTTTTTAAGGACAGCCCATAAGAGGATGGTGATTTAACTCAACAAAGAGATATTGCAGAGCCATGAATTTAGAATTTTTAATGTAAGGTGAAGTTTGAAAAGATAACGTCATGCTTTTTTCCCCCTGAAAGTCCATCGTTATACTATAATTATAACCCAAATCATATTTGAACAAAACATCAGAAAGGGTGAAATTGGAGACCTCTTATGTTAAGAGATAGCTGTGGTTGCAGAGAATAAAAGTGACGTTCGAAAAAAAAAAAATAAAAAAAAACAAAAAAAGTAAAAAAAATAAAAATAAAAAAAATAAAAGTGACGTTCGTTGCCGTCAGGTCAAGTGTAGAGAGAGTTAACCCTGGCTTTGATAATCCAATGGTGAAACTGTTAGTCACTCAGTCGTATCTGACTCTGTGACCCCTTAGACTGTAGCCTGCCAGAATACTCTGTCCATGGGACTCTTCAGGCAAGAATACTGGAGTGGGTAGCCATTTCCTTCTCCAGGCAGTCTTCCCAACCCAGGGATCAAACCCGGTCTCCTGCATTGCAGGCAGAGTCTTTACCATCTGAGCCACCAGGGAAACCCAATCCAATGGTATTCCAACTTTAAAGCCAGATCACCTCCATGATTTCATTTTACTTTTTCTTAATCCATGGATCAGTTTCTCTTGGAATCTCCTTCACAGGAGCTCTATGGAATAGGGAAAGGGAGCAGAGAATAATAGAACCTGTTACATGTGCAGAGACAAAGTGAGAAAGCAAAAAAAGCGGTGCAACAAAAGTAAGGGAAGCTGAATATACAGCCAGCCAAGCAGCTACTACAGTGAGCTGGGTTGCAACGTCATTTGAGGCTTTACCCTAGCCCATGTGCCTGGACAAACATAAGGAAATGTACATCTACAATGCCATTACTTTATTTTCAATTTCGTTAACAGCTTTTAAAATCAACACATTTTATAGCAATTAACTATAATTACAAATCTTACAAGTATTGTTATGGATAATTACACGCCTAATTATTGTTCCTTCATTTAATTCTAAAAGAAATTAACTCTGCCGTTTTGACAAGTGCTTAGTGTTTTCAAAACTGTGAATACTCTATTACTTAAATTTGTTGTTATACATTTTTACAAACTTTTCCGAAGTCTGAAACTGTCTGTAATGCCTTCAAGTAAGTCCTCTGTCTGTGTGCTGGTCCCATACTACTCTCATGCCTACCATTGCTTGGAAGGGAAGGAAAAATGACCCACTCAATTAGTTAGTGGCAGGCTAGAGAATTTGGCTCCATATTTTCTGATGATGGTTGCTTGGGTGTTTGACAGCCAGACGCCAAGAGGATTATTGATTCATTGGAACATCTGGATTGCCACAATTGACTTTCTGTCTTTAGGCTACTAAAATAGTGTGTTTGGGGGAGATGAAAAAAAAATTAGAAACACTAGTCTCTGTAACTTAACAGGTTTAATTTAAGCTAACTACATTAAGATATTTGATGTGCATTGACAATAGGGTAGGTTAATGGGAGAAATATTGAGTACTGGGACTTAGATGTGTTGAATGAATCTCTGAAATTCAATTAACTGGTCCAGATAGCATCTAAAATGCTGTTGGTGGTGGGGAGGGTTCAAGTTAAACAGTACTGATGAGGAATTCCAATGAGCTATGTTTGCAGTGAATTCTTAATAAGAGGGGAAGAATACAGGGGAGGACACATGAGACCTATGACCAAGTTCCAGTTCAGATGCATATGATTTTTCACGTGACCTCTCATGATTTTTCAGAGGGATGAATTAGACAATGTGGGTAAAATCATTGAGGATTGTATACGACAGGTGGTAGGTTCTCAGCAAGTGTTCTTTTCTTTTCTTTCCTTAAATTATACATGTGTTGTTCTATAAATAATTCAGTTTTCAAGATTACTTCATTCTGAAAAATGTTTTATTTTTGCTGATTTATCAGTGATGTCATAAGAATGATCCAGTATTAACTTGTAGACCCACATGATTGTTTTATGATTTTTAAAACCTTTCTACAATCACATTATCATATACACTTTTTAATTACTTTTCTTATAGTACTAGGTGCTTAATAATGTGAAAGAAAGTCTAGGTTTGGGATATAGTTGCACTGGCCAGTGAATTCATAGTTCTTTTTCTAGAACATGTACAGCTATTTTATGAACCTGAAACTAATTTTTTTCTTTATAGGCTTTTATCACTTGGTCTTATTGCTTTGGAAGATGGTGGTGTTTGTTCTAATTTCTCCAATTGCAAAGCAAAGGATAACGAATTGCCTCTAATGTCAGTTCTCACAATGAGAAGTGATGGCCACTTGTTTGTATCCGTGTGAGTGACAGGTCCCATAGTAATCACAGCCCTTCCATCACACAAGGCTCACCTCAGTCTGGATGGCTAATCCCCACCCTGCTCGGCCTTTTTTCACTTTTTCTTTGGGGACACCTATGAGTCCATCATTAACGGGCTATATTAATTGTGATGAATCACTCAAAAATATTTACTGAGCCCATTTATTGGACCAGTAATTCTGCCAGGTGATGGAACTATAGAGATACCTATTTCTAAGATCAAACCTTAGAGATACCTAAGGCATTGCCCAGTCTTAAGGTGCTTATAGTCTAACAAGGAGCTAAGACTTGTCTGTGGATAACTGTAATACAAGGTAAGAAACGGAAGTGCCACAAGGAAGAACAAGAAGCTATTCGAGTTCAGAGAAGGGAGTGATTACTTCTAGCAGGAAGAATTCAGGAAAGGCTTCACTCATTCATTCATTCACCCATTCAACAAACAAATGAACAAGAGGTTATGCTAGGCTGAGGATACAAAGCCAAATAAAATAACCTGTGTTCTTGAGTTTACCTACTAGGAAAAGACAGATACCCAAACTAATGACAGAACTGTGGGATAAGGTTAAGTGTTACAGACAATTAAGGTAAGAAAAAGTAGTGAGGGAGCTTAGGAGTTAAAGCTTCAGTGGTAAGGAATCTGACTACAGTGCAGGAGACACAGGTTCGATTCCTGGATCAGGAAGATCCCCTGGAGAAGGAAATGGCAACCACTCCAGTATTCTTGCCTGGAGAATCCCATGGACAGAGGAGCCTGACAGGCTACAGTCCATGGGGTCACAAAGAATCGGACATGACTGAAGCAACTTAGCATGCACACAGGAGTTAATATCATTGGGGAAGCCAAGGAGGGACTCATGGTTGAAGCAGAGTTTGAGCTGAGTTTTGCTTTAGCAAATTTATCATCTAGTGAATGTGACTGCTATGCACATAAGGAGTTCTAATACCATGTAAAAGGTGCTAAGTGCCTGAGAGAAATTCAGACAAAGAGTTATGAAGGAGGATTCAGGGGTGAATATGTTTACTTCCAGTTGGGGCCTCAGGTATTTACCAAAGAGATCAAATTGGAGCTGGGCCTTACAGGATGAGTAGAAGTTCAACAAGGGGAGGGATGATGCAGGGGACAGTACAAAAGGGCCAGCATGAATCAAGGTGTAACCTTTTCCCAACAGTGAAGCTGAACCCGGCCTCTGTACCCCGACACCAAATTAATTTTCGCAGGCAAAGTTTTGAGTGAAGTAGAAAAGAATAGCTTTACTGCTTTGCCAGGCAGAGGGGGCCACAGCAGGCTAAATGCCCTCAAAACCGTGTGTCCCAACTTGGAGAGGGTAGTGAGAAGTTTTATAGTAATGGTTCAAAGAGGGTGTGGTCAGCTCGTGGACATTCTTCTGATGGGTTGGTGGTGATGTAATAGGAGTCAGTGTCATCAGCATTCAGGTCTCAACTGGTCTGGGATCTGTATACTTGTGGGCAGAGTACCCTCTTTAATCATTAACTTTTGCCCAGCTGGAGGGGTTTTCAGTATCTGCAAAACAGATCAATGCAAGGCTGTTGTGTGTACCCAGGCAAACCAGGACCTTGCCCCAAGGCTGCTTTTTGACTGTCCCTCCCTTATTTCTGCATCCCCTCCCTTCCCTAATTAACAATTGCTTGAATCTGCCCATTGGAACTCAGGGAAGGTCTTGGAGGCTGAATGAAGCCCAGTTCCTGTAGTCAAGCAGTGGGGGACACAAAAGGCTTTTGTGTCCAGGAGCTCCACAGAGTCCTGCTCAGTAAGTCCTCTGAAGTGGCTGAAGTAGACTCGGCTGAATGCTGGCACAATGTGAGGAAAACATCAGGTGCATCCAGATCATGGAAGGTAGTCAGTGCCAAGCTGGGTCGCTGGACTTCATTGAGTAAACAGTGTCTCTTTTCTTCTGATTGTGCTTTGGGATTGAGGCAATATTAATTAAAAGCTAGGGCCGTGCAGTCGGACTGCTTGCATTTATGTTCAAATTCATCAGTGAACTTGAACGAGTCTCTTAGCCTCTCTGGGCTAACATCTGTAAAATGGGGGTGACAATAGACTGTGTCCCACAGGTACAACCTCAGAGGATTGATTTAGTTCATGTATATGGAGCTCCTAGGATGGTGCCTAGCAAAAGGGATCACTATATGTGTCAGCTGTTGTTGGCAGCACTAGCAGTAACAGCAACAATACTAGTTGTGATATAAATAAGTAGCAACTTTAGGGACCTTTTGCGCTGTGAATTTATAGGGACAACTTAGGATGGCCTGACTTGCTTGAGAAAACCAGTGGTGAACCTCAGGGGCTATTTAAAAATGATCAGTACTACCCTCTTCGCATAATTGTGAAGATACACCTGAGTTGAGCCATGTACTGCCACGTGCATAGCCAGGCCTCAGCAGCTAAAAATGGCTCAGCCACAATGTTAGCTGTCAAGACGATAGGGGCAACCAATAAACCAGGTCCAAGATTATGTCCAAGTTAGAGTTTCAGAAATACAAATCACATCAGCAAAGCTTGCAAACAGTAGGCATCACCTGTGGTTAAACTTAAGATTGTGCTGAAAGTAAGGCAATAAAAGAATTTCATTCCCATGTCCCAGGTGCCTTAGCTGTCACACCCCTACCTCAAGCTGTAATTTTAATCTGAAAGTGCAGCTATTTCCAAATACAGTCTGCCCTCCTATCCCCAGGTTGAACCTCCTCTGGTTGCACATCCTTGGATTCAACCAGTTGAATGTGAAAAAATTCAATCCGCAGTTGATTCAGCAGATGTGAAACCGACAGATATGGAGTGCCAAGCATACTACACCATTTTATGTAAGGAGCTTGAGCATCTGTGCATTTTGCTATCTGCGAGAGGTGGAGTGAGGTCCTGGAACCAGCCCCCTCCCCCCCAACTCCCCTGCTTCCCTCCAGGGATACTGAGGGATGACTGTAATACTAAAGTGTTCCCACAGCGGCCGTGTTCACAAGAAACAGGCACAGTCTGAGAACCATGATCTGCAAAGCTGTGGAAACTGTTCTTTCTCGTTTGACCCTTTGTGTGATTTTGGGTGCAGTCGACAAGTATGACTGCATTTTGCAGGTAGCCCGTGATTGAGTATATTCCCATTGTGTGTCCCACTGCAGATTCAGCCAATGAAATGTTGTATATGTGTCTCTTTCTTTTGGGTTGCCCTAACCTTTGGCTCACTTAATCTGGTTCTTGGTCATCACTAAAGCACACAGGCTGCTGTTCAAGATGGAGGCACCTTAATAAGCACTGGAAGAGACCACAAATCTCCTTTTTCAAATGAGCTTTAGCATAGCGAGCTCAAAGATCCCTTTGCAGATTCACAACAAGCCTCCAGAAGTTCCTGAGACACAGAGCAATTAAAATGGATCTCTTTTTGAGACCTCTGTGTCTTACACTCTGAAAGCTCTGTTCAAACATCATTTTTTAGGTCTAAAAGTAAGGGAATCATATTGCTTTGGAAAAATGATTATTATATGTCTTAATCAAAAAGGATTTAAAGGTGGCTGGTATTCTGCCAGTAATCAAACAGCCCTCCAATGATTAAGTCTTAAGTGTCTTCTGCCCAATTTATTCACCCTCCCTTGGAAAATGGATCTTAACTTACACCTTGGTTTTGATAAGCATTAATTAAACATTTACCTAGAATAAATCATGTTGTATTCCTTAGAATTTTTTTCTTGACAAGGGATATTTTGGATGGCTCATGTTTGTTTAAAAAGACTATCCTTGGAAATTTACTAAAATAAATATACTTGTGGCAAATAGAAGCTTTCGATAGAGTAGAACTAGAAATATAGAAATGAGGGAACCTAAGTTCAGAGGCCGTCTGTGAACAAAACACTTGCCTATTGGTATGACCCTGAATAAACAAGGTAATGTTCTGACTCTGTCAACAGAAAAATAGGTCAAAGAAGATCTGCTTATAACACTGTGTGGTCTGGAGAGAGGATTAATTAAAATACTATACAAGGAAGTGCTTTGTAAATGACAAACTACCATTCAAATGTAATTACTATTGTAATCATCCCTGTCCAAGGTCCTACAGCTTAAAGCTTGCCAGTCAGTTTACCTAAATAAATGATAATCATACACTCCCACCTTTTCCCACTAGGTGGCAGGCGAACTGCTTTGATAAAATGCTGAGCAAGCTGGGGCTATAAAAACCACAGAGATGCTGCGGTTTGTGAGGCGGTGTAGCAGCGCATAAAGGGTGAATTAGAACTGTGAAAAGCAGAGGTGGCCGGTATTGTTAAAACCAATCTCATTCAAACGCCATTGATTTCAATTTACCAAAATTTTATATCTATAAAAATATGGTCTTTTTCTAAACTACTAGGAAAAGGACAGCCAAGCAAATAGTTTCTGCAAATGAGGAAAATGTTTAGTACAGTCAGAGTTATAGCTGACAGAGTTACTGATTATTGGTATCACCACTTTACAGGCAGTGGTTTCATCCATATCAGAGATTGACAGACTTCTGTAAAGGCCCAGATAGTGCATATTTCTGGTTTTTCAGGTTGATTCATCTCTGTTGCAATAACTCAAATTTGCTTTTATAGCCTGAAAATAGCCCAAAACAGTAAAAAAAAAAAAAAATGGTGTGGCTGAGTTACAATAAAACTTCAATTATGGATACTGAAATTTGAAACACATATAACTTTCACTTGCCACAAAATATTATTCTTCTTTCGATTCTTTTCTACCATTGAAAAGTGTGAAAACCATTCTTAGCTCAAAAGCACCCAAGAAGTAGTTGCAGGCCTGACCGGCCCCCAGGGGGCAGTTTGCAGATCCCTGTATGAATATCCTTAACTACCCGATTGGAGAAGCTCTTCAATTAATATAAATAAGCTTTTTACTGCTTTCCTAATAAATATTTCAAAGTGACTATTCTTTCTTGTGTATAAATTATTAAGAATCCTTGTGATATTTTTTGCCTACCTCTCCATGTAGATTTGTGTCTTATTTTTGGATTATAAACAAAAGAATTCAAGTAGTCATTGCATTATTCTTAAAAGTTGCCAGAAAAAAAAAAAAAAACAGGACACCCTGTTAAATTTACATTTCAGTTAAACAATGAATACTTTTGAAAGTATAAGTGTGTCCCACATACTGTAAAGGACATACTGCATGAAAAAATATTTGCTGTTTATCTGAGATTCACCTTGAACTGGGTGTTTTTATTTGCTAAATCTGGCATTGGTTCTTGTATTTAGGGACTTTGTGATGCATTGACTAAGGCCTGAAAAATGACCAAAAATCTGAAAACAGGCCTCCTGAAGCAAAGTATGTCTTTGGAGCTTTGAGGGAAATGTGCACCTTAACACATGAAAACAACTGTGTGGCATAAACAGCCGTGTTTCACCTCCATTTTCATTTTTCCAGAAGTATTTGTTTAGCATTCTTAGCTGCCAGTCTCAGACAAGCTTTGTAAGAAGCCTGGAGTAATCAGCGGACAGGCATTTTTAGAGAGCATCAGAGAAACTCGGGGTCCTATTAAGGAGTTGAGTGGAAACAACAAATTCCACCCCACCCCACCCCCGCCCCGCGCTGGTATTCTGAGGGGCTGGACTTATTTTTGGCCAGATCCCACCAGAAACCGTTTTCTTCTCTAAACTCTTGTACATGCCTCTTGATGGCTATTTCAAGGCTGCCCAGGCAGCGATTGGTGGAGTTTGCTTTGAGGGCGTATTTGTTCGGAGGCACCGCTGGCATGTTGGCTTAGATTTCATTTTCTGGGTGACTTTTCACGAAAGACACCGAATGCTACATCCTACCCAGATCTGATGCTCGGTCCAGCTTTAAGAGTTGCCGCCCGCCCAAGAGACTGTTACAGACCCTCACGGAGTCTAATCCCTTGGGCCCTGAGACCGAGTTAATCAAGACTGCCTCTCGGCCGCCGCTGCGGGGACCGAGCGGCTTGGGGTGGGGAGATCGAGGTGGTGTTCTGACCCACAGTCATCGCTCGGGTCGGGAGTGACAGCACGCGGTCCTCCCATCCGTGCGGGGGATGCGCCCGAGGAAGTGGGCCTCCCTTGGGGGGCAGTTCTCTCCCGAGAGCCGCCGGATAATCACGGCGGCGCGGAGGGGGGCTGCTTCCGAGCCGGCGCCCTGCAGACGCGAGAGGAGTCCTCCCCACCGGGAGCAGGGCGGGCCTCGGCTGTTAGCAGAGGAGATCGCGGAGTCTGGAGCAGCCGGAACCAGGTGAGCCGCCGTCCTTTCGGTGTTCTCCTTGAACCAAACTGGTTGCTCTCGGCGGGAGGGGGCGAGCTGCCCCCAAATTAGCCGAGCGAGCGAGTCGGAGTATCGTCGGCTCCGGAGCTGCCTCCAGCTACGCGATCACACCCATCGCCAGGGGGTTTGAGTTGAAGCCCAAAATTTAAGGGGCAGGGGACAACGAGATACTCAGGAATGAAGATGAAAGTTTTAATGCAATACCTTTTAAGTGCAAAGTTAATGCTAAAAATATTCCAAGAAGAACAAAGTATAAAAATATGACCTAAAGACATGATCCGAGCCTTACTTGGGAGGGACTTGACCCTGCTCGCCTCACCCTTACCCCCGGCTTGGCAAGGCGACTTCACAGTGATTCCCGCCGCTCTCGTAGTCCCAACTCCTAGCCCTCTGTGGTTTTTCTTTCTTTGCTCTTCCGGTTGCAATGGGCTAGGACTTAAGTTAATCTGTGCCTCCTTGGCTTCGGGGAAGGCAAAGGGACTGCGGCTTCCCCACCCGGGCTTTGCTCAAGAAGGCAGCAAGAAAGGTGTGGCGCGCGGAGATGGAAGGTGAGAGCTTACCTAAGGGCCTCAGGTACAAGACTCCGCATTCATTGCAAACTCAAAACAAAACAAAAAACCCCACGGAAGTGAGGCACAAAAGGAAGCGGTGTTCCCTTAATTAGGGCTGAGGAACCCATTCAGAACTGGGCTGAATATAAATACCTTCCTTAATGGACCCACAAGAGGCTGGGAAGGGCTTTTGAAATGGTTTTGCCGAAAAAGGGATGTCTCTGAACTTGGGGAACCCTTATTCCTTGCGGGCCAGCCACGAACGTTTCCTGGCATTGCAATTCAGTCTGAGATTGCAATGATAAAAACACCTTTAATGAGGATCACACTCCATCATTTGCAGTGCGTGTCCCCGTATCTTACCGCTTCTAACTCTCCTAGCAGGTGGCCAGAGACTCCGCTAGGTGCTGGCTAAAAATCGCCTTTCAATGGTCTCTATCCCTTGAAACTTTTTTTTTTTGCTGATCTTTTTTTTTTCTTTTTCTTCTTCTTATTGTTCGCTGTCCTTAAGGTTGTTGTTCAGTTGCTCAGTCATGTCCGACTCTTTGCGACTCCATGGACTGCAGCATGCCAGGCTTCCCTGTCCTTCACCAACTCCCAGAACTCACGTCCATCGAGTAGGTGATGCCATCCAACCATCTTGTCCTCTGTTGTCCTCTTCTCCTCAATCTTTCCCAGCATCGGTATCTTTTCTAATGAGTCAGTTCTTCGCATCAGGTGGCCAAAGTATTGGAACTTCAGCTTCAGCACGAATCTTAAGGTGTGGGAGTTTAAATGGTACATCAAGCCTGAATTTGGGAGGTGTCCTGCTTGTATTCCAGATTGGGATGAGGCTGGCCACTAGATCCTTGATTGCCAGATTCCTAAGAGTTCCCTAACTGAAAGTTTTCTTTTGTCTTATGAAAGCCGGTGAAAATGAGGTCAAGAGGCCAAGCAAATGGAGGAGATAGGAAAACTATTGTTTATATTTATGTGCCTCTTCTTAAAAAAAAATCTTTGGAAGCTTTGGGTGTGTCCAGTCCTCCAAAAGAACAGGGGGAAAGGTGAAATTTGTTGGAGCGCTTGTCTGATTCTTGCTAAAATGAGTTTGCTTACCTTGTGTGTGTGTTAGTCGCTCAGTCATGTCCGACTCTTTGCGACCCCATGGACTACAGCCTGCCAGGCTCCTCTGTCCGTGGAATTTCCCAGGCAAGAATACTGGAGTGGGTTGCCATGCCCTCCTCCAGGGGATCTTCCTGACCCAGGGATCAAACCCAGCCTCCTGCATTGCAGGCAGATTCTTTACCATCTGAGTCACCAGGGAAGCCCTTACTTTGAGGAGCTTACCTTCAGGAGCTATTAACTCAACATTCCGCTTAAAATAAAAGGGGAAGAAGTGGGGAAGTGCTGGCATCGCCCTGCAGCTCTGGGAGCTGTTGCATTCCTTCTCCTCCCGGACTTAGCTGTTCCTCTCTGTAGCCAGCAGAGGGCACTGTGACTACATAGAGTCCAAATTGACATTTTTGGGGGGGTTGGGGTGGGGGGTGGGGAGGAGAATTTTCAGAGATATAAAAATTGCTTGGATCCAGAAAGAAATGTGCACTATTTTCCATGAAATTTTAGTGGGGAAAATAGATTATTATTTAAGAACGTATGGATGTCCATTTGATTAATAACTGATCCAAACAGAAAAGGAAAGTGAAGTTGTTTTGCAACTGTCTTTGTTACCAAGGATTGAGATAGCAAGAACAAAATAGCTATGTGAGAATGAATATCAGCAGGATGTCCCTAAATTATTTAGGACACAACTAGTTAGAACTTTTTCTCCTAGGAATGTTTGTGCTGAGACCTAGTAACAGGGAAGAATAGGTCTGATTTATCCTAAACACCTGCTTTTCTGTTCATTGCAAGCATAAACCCTTTCATTAATATCAGGACAGTTAAACACAACTCCATTTCACCAAAGAAATCTGTCATTGGAGGCCCTCCATGATTTTCCTCAACAGACTTCCAATTTTGTGTTTTGACTATCCACTTGTCCCAGGTGGCTCAGTGGTAAAGAATCTGCCTGAAATGCAGGAGGTTTGATCCCTGGGTTGGGAAGATCTCCTGGAGGAGGAAATGGCAACCCACTCCAGTATTCTTGCCTGGAAAATCCCATGGACAGAGGAGCCTGGCAGTCTACAGTCCATGGGGTCACAAGAGTTGAACACACTTAGCAACTACACAGCAGCAACATCCACTTGAGCCGCCCCATGTTTCAGCCTCATCTAACTGAATCTCCATACTTCCCTAGCCGTTCCTTTAGCCCTCACCTCCCACTCACTCCCCCCTTCCATAAACACTGGAAATCCTGCCCATTCTTCAAAGTCCAATTCAAATGCTGACCCTCTGTGAGTGTTGCAAGTAGCTCTTACTCTCTCTACTGTAAGCATTTGTGCAATAAAATGAGGATCTCCTCTTCTGTTCCAGACACTTCTGTTCACAAATGATGAATACACAGGGAAACGTCACTACAGGGAAATGTTTGTGCTGCAACCAGAGTAAGCGTGGGAGGGAGGCTCTGAGAGCTTTGATCAATGCTTCCCAGTCAGTGAGTGCTTCTTAGATAGGTGGAGGGAGCAGGGAAAGCCTCCTGTTAAGAGGTGATACTTGAGCTAGTGTTAAAGCTTAAGGAAATCTGGATGACTGAAATAGCCCCTTAACTGGCTGACTTGTAGATTACAGAGGATGAAGGGAAGAGGTAGTGAAAGATAAGATGGGGAAAGTAGGCTGGCGCCATTGTACAGAGGAAGTTGAGCTTTATTCAATAAGCCATGGGGACATCTTTCATGGGAGTGATTTAAAGTGGAGGAAGTACTGGATCAGATCCCATATTTAGAAAGGTTGCTCTGGAGGCAGTGTGGTCCATAGGGTTGAATGGCAGACAGATTTAGAAATTTATATCACTCTTCAGATGAGGAATGAGAAGGGCCTGGACCACAGTAGATAAAGTAGGAATGGACATGGGAATTCCCTGGAGGCCTAGTGGTTAGGACTCAGCACTTCCACTGCAGTGACCGGGGTCCAATCCCTGGTCAGGTAAGTAAGATCCCACATGGCCAAGAAAATAAAAGAAATGTACAGAAAGGGGCAGATTAGGCCCCCATAATCCATAATACATTGTTTGCAACTCTTATATGAGGCGTTCTACCTTTATAGTGGTTCTATTTATCTTCCCTAGCAGACTAAGTTCCTTGAGATCAAGATTTTTTAATTCATTTCTTTATTCCTCAGGTCACATGGCCTTGTCCATGATAAGCACTTTTGTCAGCATAAGTTGATTGAAGAGAATGAATGAATAGCTGAAATTTCTGATCATGAGGATCTACTTTTGAAGTGCTATATTATCACCCTTTGGTCTCAGAAGTCAGTTGAATGACAACTTTGTTTAACATATTAGTAAATGCATTGTGGGTAGTTTATAAATTTTGAAAAAAAATAAGATTTCTCATGGAAGCCTCACCATTGGTTACCATTTATGAGTATTACACTTTAAAATGTTAAATGATTTTGATGGTCTGTACTTTTTGAGCTAACCACTTGCATGTATGTGTATGTTTTAAGATTTTTGAAGGAGAATTTGTTTGTTTTTTTTGAAGGAGATTTTGAAGGATATTAGTTCTGCACAATTTTTGCAAAAGCAAACCCCTTGTAACCAAATGTCCTTTCATAACAGAAGCTGCAATGAACTCAGTCTTATTGTCCATACAAATCCTCAAAGGATGTGATGTTTTATAAAATTCTTTGTTCTTAGTGAAATTGCTAACAGGAAAAAACATCCTGAGATCCTTCTGCCCTTTTGGGCACTTGAACAGGGTGAGCCCCAGCTCATAACTACAAAGCTCAACCAGCCAGGCTCTATTTCTCCTCACAGAGGATGCCAGGCATTCTCAGATTCACAAGGACTAGAAGCATGATGTTACACTCTCTAGCTAAATGTACTTTGGAAAAATACCTTGCTAAGAATTGCACTTGGTTATTCTATTATTTATTATCATCCTAATGAAAGGTTGTTGCTGAGCCATGAAAGATGCCAGGATTCTTGGCCTCCAGAGGAGAGGAATTCAATCCTGGGGCCAGTGACAAGGCTTGATCACTCAGAGCTTTTGTGTAATAAAGTTTTATTAAAGTATAAAAGAGATAGAGAAAGCTTCTGACATAGACATCAGAAGGGGACAGAAAGAGTGCCCCCTACTGCTAGTCTTTAGCAGGAAGTTATATACCTACTAGCAGGCTGCTAATTAGAGAAAGGAAATGTCTCAAAACTCAGAGAGTGGCACCAGGCCCCTCACCCACAACATGCATTTTGAGATAACATTGGCACAAGGTGAGTCATCCCAGGCCATAAAATGATTGACATGAATCTTGAAGAAAGGCAGGTTTCCAAGCAAATACATAGTCTCATTAACATAGCTTAAGAGAATATTTGCATGAGTAAACATACTGGTTTGTCAAGTTGGTTCTGTCTTAGTCAAAACTGACTTGCTTTATATAAAGTAATAGGAACTGGCTGAAGAATTTGTGCCTAATGATAATTTTCATATGGACAGCTCACAGGATTTAAGCACAAGTATCATGACGTAACCAAGAGGCAGTGACAGTTTGTTAAAGTTCTATAGTATAAGTTAATTCTAGGTTTCTTACCTCAAAAATGGACAGTGGTGTTTAAATTCCAAGGCAATTGTTGTAACATTAAAATAAGTATGTTTTGAAACTTAAAAAAAAAAAAACGACTTGAAAAAAGAGTCTAAGGTAAATACACAGTTAATTAACATAGCTTAACAAAAACTTTTCCATAAGAAAAATGTGTCGTTTAGCTTAAGGTTTGAGAAAAGTTAAGTTCAGGTGGAACCAGGTGTCATCATGGCAACACAATTTTAAAGAGACAACCTCCTTTTAATTTTGTATAGAGAAGGGAAAAAATCTGACACTTGTAGTTTGTTTCCTCCTGCCGTTAAGAGAGAGATTAAAAAACGTCTGACACTTGAAGCCTATTTCCTGTTTGGGGGCCCCTAGCCTTCCTGACTGTTACCCTCTCACTAAAAGCTTCAAGTCTATACAGCTTACAGAACTGAAAGCTAATGTGGGACGTTTACTTCAGAGTCTTTATTCTTCCCATTAACTTGGCTCCAGCATCTTGCAAAAATGACATATCCTTAGAAAAGTCAGAGAACACAGGATTAAACTCTGACCCAAAGTGTATTTTATGGGTAGAAGTATAGCTATCATTGGAAAGTTGGTTGAATGAAGTTTTACCCAGTGATTTAGTTAAATATAGAGTCATGTCATTCTCCCTACCTGGAGTTTCAGTTTTTAATGCTCTTATTTGCATGCATAAAATATATTTTGTGTGTTTTTAGTTTTATATGTTTTTTTTTAATCTTCTTAGGGGAAGGTTTTTAAAAGCAAAGCATGAAACATTTGACTACATAAATATTTGAAATGTCTTTATGGCAAAAGACAAAATAAATGACAGGCTTGGAGAAAATGTTTACAATATAGAATTTAAAATAAGAGTTCCTTAATATGCTAATGGATTTCCAGGTGGCTCAGTGGTAAAGAATAAGATGCAGGAGATCCTTGGGTCTGGAAAATCCCCTGGAGAAGGAAATGACAACCTGCTCCAGTATTCTTGCCTGGAGAATTCCATGGACAAAGGAGCCTGGTGGGCTACAGTCCTTGGGGTCACAAAGAGTTGGATGCGACTGAGCAACTGAGCGTGCGTGCGCGCGTGTGCGCACACACACACACACACACACACACACACAAAATATGCTAATAGTGCCTACAAATCATTAAGAAAAACATTAAAAAGTGGGCAGAGGATATGAACAGACAATTTAAAGATGAAATAGAAATGGCTTACCATATGGAAAGATGATAAAAGAAATGAAAATTAAAAATGAGATACTTTGTGATTCACCTTCTGCTTGGCACAGATTGCAGACGCGGATAGTATTTTATTTTGGTGAACATATGGGGGAAAAGAACTCTTATCCACTCTTAGTGAGCATGAAAATTGGTCTAACTTTTGTAAGGGCAATTCGGCAGATAGTATTATTATTATTATTCCACATTTCTGTTCTCCTCACTAGCTTCTAAGCTACTTGTGCAGACTGCTTCTGTTCCTGTCTTCGTTTCCCATTTTTGTGTCTGTTTTTTCCTAGGTGGTGATACTTGTTCTCATCTCAGCCTGGTAGCCTGACCTTGACTCCTGAGTTCTGTGATCCCTTCACAACTGCAAGTCATTCTCATATGAAATTTGAGTTTACCTGGTCTGCACCTTTGAGAGTTTCAGAACAATATGCAAATTCCAGTTACCATCATGCTGTTTTGTTGAGTATCTCAGGTGACAGGACCAACATTTGGGTTGCTTGCTGGTACCCTGGTTCTTCTACCGTTTGTTCCTTCTGCTGCCATCAATCGCACACACTTATAGTCATGCCAAAGCTACTTAACCCTTTTTATTTGTCTTGTGAATGTTGTCATTTGCTCTTTATATGTTAGTGCTGTGTATTGCTCAGTGACAGAAAACTTTCAATAG
Source organism: Odocoileus virginianus (assembly GCF_023699985.2). Lineage (NCBI taxonomy): Eukaryota > Metazoa > Chordata > Mammalia > Artiodactyla > Cervidae > Odocoileus > Odocoileus virginianus. The sequence goes on along the minus strand of NW_027224318.1, from coordinate 863,240 downwards.
CTGTAATTTTGTGTAAGTTTGAATAAGAATGGTATCCAAGCAAAAAACCAAGAAGGTAAATGATAGAGAGGCAAGAAGGGTGAAGAGGACAATAAAGGTGTCTAACAAAATGAGAATTCTTGAAATGCATGATAATGGTGAAACCAAGACCTCTGTAGGGTATTTTTGGGTGCTAATGAATCAATAAAGAAAAATGAGAAAGCTATTAAGGCCAGTACATGAGGGGCACACCAGAATCATTGAGAAAATCAGACAACTCAAAATGCCAAAATAGAAAAAAAGGAAAGAGATTTGCATTTGTGGCTTCTAAAACAGAAAAGGCTTAATAGAGCTCTTTCTGTGTGTAAAATCTGCTAGGAAGCATCACAAACATGCAAATTTAAATTTTGATCTGGATGGAAAATTATAAAATTCATCATGAGTAGTAGGTGGTGGGATAGGTTTAGGAACCACCATGGTCTGTATGAAAAGACATGGCTTGCAGAGGAAGCAGATCATGAAGCCACTGCAGAATATTGAAGGAACGGATAGAAAAAAATGGCTATATGCCTGAACAGGTCTACAATGCTGATGAAACAATCTTATTCTGGAAGCTCATGCCTACTTGCACATCTATTGCAAAGGAGGAGACAAAGACCAGAGGCTTGAAGCCTGGGAAAGATAAGCTCCAAAGTTCTTTGTTCCAATGCTTCTGGTGACTGTCTGACTAAACCCGTGTTGCTTTACAAGTTCTGAAATTCTTGCCCTCTTAAAAGAAAATGCCAGAAACCCTTTTCTGTGTATATGCAGGGAAACCATAAGATATGGATCACTGAGAAATTCTTTTTGGATTGGTTTTTGAAGTGTTTTGTTCCTGAGGTTAAACAATATTTAAACCAAAAACATCTTGAATTCAGATTGTTGCTGATTCTGAACATGGCTCCCACTGATAAAAATGTGATAGTAAATGCTGATCTTTGTGTTAAAGTCATTTCCACTTACCCCAGTACAACTCCATTCCTTCAACCCTTGCACTTGGGAGTATATTTGACTACCTGGCAACTCTTTCGAGAGAGACACCTGAAATTACTGTGAAAGTAGCTTGGCAAAATTTCTCCATATGTAACACTTTAATGATAGTAGAAGAGTCAGTGAGAGAAATAAAACAATCAGCCCTTAATGGAGCCTGGCAGAAATTTCAGAATGAGGTTGTAACTAATTCTGAAAGTTTCCTTCCAGTGCCAGAAGAAACTGAAAATGTTGTAGCATCTGCAAAATGATTGGGTGGTGAAGGATTTGAAGACAGTGAATTAAGTGACATTGCTGAACTATTAGATTCTCACCCTCAGAAGATAGTTGAGAAATATTTCAACTGTCAGAGACGTGATCACATCACAAGTTGATGAAAGAGGTCAGTATAGGTTAACTTCCAGAACTTGAAGAATGTTGAAGCACCCACTCTGCAAATCAAATTGCTGTGATGATTCAGAGAAAAGAGATTCTTTGGTGGAATATTTATTGACTTTCAGGCAAGGCTTAAATTATTACCCAAACCTTATAAAGGCAGGAATAAGAAAACTTTAAACAAAGGCCAGTAAGCATTTTCTCTCTGCTTGGTTCAACAGGGAGAAGAGGCTGGACCATCGGACTGCATTATGCAAACCCATTCTACAAATAGCAGACAGAAAGACCTCACACAGACAGTGGAACCCTGGAATTCAGACTCTGACAGCTTTGATGATGTGATGATCCATGCAGGAGACTGAGCTTACTCATATGCAGATAAAATCCTGTTTTCTCCATTCTTTCCCTGTCACTACTGTGATGATCAGCCTTTTCAGTGATGTTATTCTTCACCTTAAGCTCAGAGAGAAATAGAAATTAGTTGCCCAACAATCACAATTGCTAATGTAAAATTCGTAAATTCCATCAAGGCTCACTTTACTTAGTGTTTTATTCTGATGAACAAACCAATTGTCTGGGCTTTTATAATACTCCCTTCCCTCCCCCAATTTCCCCCCAAAACTTATAAATTCCTCCAACACAAATTCCCCTACAAGGAGGGTTTAAGTAACTCAACTCTAGGACCTAAGGAGGGGGTTATTCAGTTTGATAAGTTTTTGACCCTAAAATTTATTTTAACTCTGTTTAAGCCTAACTTGCTGTCTCAACAGAAAGGATACAAATCCCCTTGTTAATTCATTTGGTATAAGTTCATTTGTTTTGCAGTAGTTGTATAAGGTACTCAAAGGCATGGTGTGTCCTGGAAGGCAGTACGTTTATAGTGGATTCCTGGATTTACTTTGGTACCTAATCAAGGAGGAGAAGCTGCTAGAGTTCATTGCCATCCATCTTCTCTGTTCTCATATCTGGTCTTCCAAGTGATTCAAATGGTTGAATATCCTCTTCCCTAAAGGTGGTAGAAATTCAGTAAGTTTTCCCCTAGCCTGGAAAATCTGAAAGATAGGTCCCCTATATCTGAGTTTGCAGTGATCAGAGAAAGGGGACAAGAATACAAAAGTTAAAAGTCTTGGCTTGTGTAGTTACAGTTGGGATGACAGACATTCCTCAACATGTTCCAAAGAGGCAGATGAGTGTTGAAAACCCATTACTGGGTGATAGGGACCTAGGGGCTCACCATAGTGCCAGGGGAGCTTACACTCTTCTCTAAGTCACGGTGGTTTTCAACACTGGCTGCCCATCAAAATCGTTATGGGGAACTTCAAAAGCAGATTTCTGGGATCTGTCCCTAGACGTGCTAAATCGGGGATTAGGCCAGCAGCTGTTGATTTTGAAAGCTACTAAAGCAGTTTTTTTAATAGAGTCATGGTTGGAAACCACTGCTGTTGAAAACCATAATTATGATAGAAAATATACCACAAATGATAGTGAGCCCAGGGGGTAGGAAACCTCGATTCCAAGTTTCTGCACTGCCACGGGCTCAGTGGATGCTCTTATTCAAATCATCCTACTCTTTCCTTGTCTGTCCAAGGAGAGAACAGGAACACTTGGTCTCTGATGTCCTTCTATCTCTAACATTGTTACCTTGAGAGAAAGGTTCATCAGCCTCATTGGTTGATTTTGAGACTACCTAAGCCCTTTCATAGAGACCAAGGTAAGTAGTAATACTACTGTCTTGTACTCTTGTTGTTTTAAAAATGGTTCTTGCGACTCAGGCTTTCTTATGTTTTACTCCCTCTCAGAAAACAGTTAGTCACAGATGCCATAGAAGAAAGGGAAACCAACTTAACATCAACTCTGAGTTATAGGGTTTGCATTATATATATAATGCATAGACATTATCAATCAAACTAGATATTTTGTTTCATTTCCATAAACCAAAGCAGAGAATTGTTAACTGTTTCAAGGTTCCATGGATAACTGGGGTACTCTTAATCATACCTAGAGGCAAATATTTTTAAGTGAATGATTGTTTTACCAGTATAATCAGCAGTTCCATGTGGTTTTAAAGAATGTAGTTTCTTGATAAGTTTATCATTTATTGAGATTATTGCATTGGCAAGTTTTTGTCTTAATTTGACCAGAATTAGAGAAATAAAACTTTAAGTTGAATAGCATCCATCAGGAAATGTTAATATAAAATAATACAATGGAAAACTGACTAGTATATGATTCTGGTGGTGGTAGGAATGCCTAGACTTTGGCTTGATATATGGAAATATTTGTCTATGGCCTAGACTATTTGAAAATACTGGGGTATATCTAATTCTTGTTTATGGCAATATCCATTTCAAATAATTTAAAAAATATCATTGATGAGGGTAAAAGACCATTTTAATATGGTTCAGTCTAGCAAGTCAGCAGGGCTTCCCAGGTGGCTCAGTGGTAAAAGAATCTGCCTTGCCAGTGCAGGAGACCAAGAGATGTGGGTTCAATTCCTGGGTCGGGAAGATCCCCTGGAGAAGGGAATGGCAACCCACTCCAGTATTCTTGCCTGGAGAATCCCATGGACAGAGGAGCCTGGTGGGCTACAGTCTATGGGGTCACAAAGAGTCAGACACGACTGAGTGACTGAGCACACACAAGTCTGCAGAACACAGATGTGAAAATTGGTTTAAGCTAAGTGGTAGAAATAGAAGTTAACGGTAATAGCGCCATGTACATGGGTGTTCCTTTTTCCTTTTTTAAGTTAAGACTAGATCCTAAAATTGAAGAACTGAAATTTCTTTTGGTATATTTTATATACAGTTTGAATGGAAAGGATCTTTCTGTTGGCTCAGGTAAATTCTGGTCTTTGATTTTATGAAGTACATGGAAATGTCCTTCTTTACAGACATATTTAACAACTGGCAAAAAGAAAGAAAAGAAAGACAAAGTGGGTAGAGAGAAAAGATAGCTCAGGTTGCTGAAATTTGTCGAAAATATTAGAAAACTGGCATTACATTTAAAAAGAGCATTTTGTTTGCTTAAGATCTTTTAAGATCAAAATGCAAAGAAGGCTCTTTAAACTACACATTTGGATTATATAGCTGCCAGCACCTGAATGCTAATAAAGGGCTTCTACAGCGTGTACAGTCTCAAAGAGTGTGTGGGTCATGTTTGTGCTATGAAATACATTACTCACTGAACTTTACATAGTTTTATTACCTTTTAATGGCCTTTGATGTCAGTGTGTTATGGTTGTTTTCCTGAGAGTTCAGAAATAAATATGTGCTATGCTCTGGGGAACTATAAAATCAAGTAGAAAATAGGTGAAAGGATAAATAGTACATTTCATTAACAAACATGGAGAGTAGTTAAATATGAATCTAGTGTGCTTGAGATGTTGCACTTCATTTTTCTTGCATTACTACATAAAGCCAAAGATATAATCAACCTATCATTGCAAAGACCTAGAGTTGGTTCTTGATTAACTGGCAGTGGTATGATGAGTGGCCTAAGGGCATTAACATGGGACTTAGAGTGAGGGGTTTGCCAATGACTTCTTGTCTGCCCTGAACTGGGGACTCCCTCTCTTTGGGTGAGTGGTACTTAGTCCTGGCAGAATAACCCTTGGCCTGTTGAGGCGTGAGAAATTAACGTGGGTCTTAGGCTTGGGAATCAGGTACAGGTATCTGCCTGCTTGCAATCCTGTCCCTGCCAATTAACAGCTATGTAACTGTGGCCATGTTTTTAAACCGTCTCAGACTTCAGTTTCTGATCTGTAAAATGGGGTTGAAAATACTTACCTTATAGGATTGCTATGAGGTTGTATGAAATGTTTAACACAGTGCCTGGCATAAAGTAAATGCTCAATAGTTGTTGCTATCACTATTATTTTAATGTGAATAACCATTAAAGAACTAGAATACGATCATTCACTATCTTTGCCAAATTTTATCTGATTTCTTCAAAATAAGTTATACATGATGGTCTCATGAAGAGAGGAGTAAAAATCGATGTTAAATATTTCTGTTTGTTTGCTTGTGAAGGATACCTGACAATAATTCCTTAGTCCCTGTTATACCTTGACCTTAGTGATTTCATATGATATATTTAAAATGTGGTTATTTATTTATATAGCAATTAAGGGAAATGACTTTTCTCACATGGATGTATTCCTATTCTTTAGAAAATAATCCATCCACTTGGTTCCACTTTTAAGATAACTAAGTGACTCTGTTAGTAGGAGCCAAAGATAAAGCTATATGGGACTTTAAGCTATATAGACCTTTGTGTGCTTAAACCACAAAGTATTAGTTCAGCTGCCTTTGAGAGAAATTGATGTCTAAGTGATCGTACTAGATGAGAACAAGACAGTTCCTCATAACTGAACTTCTTTGTATTGTATTTCATGTATTCTGTGATAGCATTCAAGCAGTTTGAAATAGTTGTATTTAGAATGCTAAGTATTCATCGTAACACAGATGCTATGTCTGCTGAGCAACAGAAATGTAATTCAACTTAATTCAACTATAATGGCCTCATAACTCACATCCCATCCAACCCTTTAAGTGTTTTAACTTGGAGTCTTTGGTGTTCTAGTTATATTTATATATATAATAATAGTCATTGGCATTCAACATCTTGCCACTTGACTAACTTTCCTTGTGCAAACTCTGATTCTGGTACTTTCTTGTTCAAAAATCATCAGTAGCTGCCCATTGTCTATATATTCACCCACTTAACCTTGAAGTCTGGGCCCAATCTCAGTGTACCTTAACCAGTTTTGTCTGCCAGTGTTTCTTTTTTGCAATATAAATGATAGTCCCTCCCTTCCTCAGCCCTGTCTTTAGCCTATAGCTCAATTCTGATCTCTTAAGCTTATCAGTCTCTGGTGAGTAAGACCAGAAATCAGAAACTTATTATTTGAAGCCAGAGTGCCTGAGATTAGCCTACCAAACTATAATCTCCTTCCTGTTCTCCTCCATCACTGCAAACACCTAGAGATTATTTGGCAGTGGTAGAATGACAGGAACACAGGACTTAGAGTGAGGGCTTTGTCACTAGGTCCTTGGCTGCCCTGGGCTGGGGACTCTCTCTCTTTTGGTGGGTGATGCTTAGTCTTGGCAGGATGACCCTAGTCTGTAGTGGTGAGTTTCTTCTTTAAAAAAAAAAAAAATATTTGTGTGTGAGTTTCTTCTTAAGCTTCCAACCTACTAAATTAGGGCATCCTCACTGAACCCTATCCCCCTGAGCTGGGGCCTTGAATACCACCCACTTAATTTTGGCTCTGAATACAAATCTCCTTGTTGAGGGCCCTGAAACAATTAATCGGAGATCTAAACTTCATTCTTAGGTTCTCGCCAGCTTTGTCTCCTGAATAGCATCCCATGCATAAGATCTTTATTTACCACTGGGCTCCAAACTGCTCTATCTACTCTTTTCCATGAGTGCTAGGCTGGAATGTACTTAAGTTTACCACACCCTAGATGTGGTATCTAGGGCTGGGCCTGGCAAACTAAGGCCCTTGAGTCAAATCTGGCCCAGCTCATTTATGTGTTTTCTAAGGTGGCACTACAATGGTAGAATTGAGCAGTTGCAACAGAAACCACATGGCCTGCAAAACCTTAAATATTTACTATCTGATCCTTTACAGAAAACTTTTGCTGACCCCTGATCTAAAGCCAGGTGGCTCCCCTGGCCTTGTCTTTGCTTGTTCTTTGATAATTCCTCATTCTTGTGCTGTCAGTTGATAAACCCCCAAAATCCCAGTTCACTGAAGCTATGAAGTATGTTCCAATCCATTGAAACTACTTACTTTTAATTGAATTTGCCTGTTTCCGCTTTGTCATCTTCCTAAAAAGTCCTTTCTCTGTGTTTTACTTTTTAGTGGAAGAGATGCTATATTCATAAAGACTATTAGTCTTATGTCTTTTGATGTTACATCAGGTCCTAGTATGAAAGTCTTTCAACTTTGCCAATATTTTTCAATATGACCTTCCAATAGCTCTAATTAAAAAGGACTAAGGTTAGTCCTTTTAGTTTTTCAGCGTCTCTAGTATCAGGTCTTCTGAGCTATGTGTCTTTTAATATCTCCAGTTGCCAGATCTTCTAGATCTTCTACATGTTACAGTTTCCATGTTTTCTACTCTCTGCCCTGCAGTATTTTCACTGCCAATGTTTTCTAATCTCCTCAATATCAGGGTCTTCTAATATGTCTAAAAATTAATCTTCTAATTCTATGTTTTGCCTTTCAGGGTCCAGAGATCTAAATGCCATTTTTTTCCTATGTTCCCAATCCACCAGTGCCTCCTAGACAGGTGTTCTAGAGTCCATGTATTTCATTGTGTACAAAAGTCTAGCTCTTCTAATATCTTCCAGCACATAGATAGTTCAGTCCCTGCAATTTATAGTATCTCCTAAATCCTGATTTTACAATGTTTTGTCATCACAAATTCCTCTAATGCCCAAGTCTTTCAATATCTCCAAGAACCTGGTCTTCTAACATTCAGGTGTTCCCAACATCCTCAGTGTTTGAATAGCTCAGTCTCTTAATATCTTGATCTTTTAATGTCTAAGTGTCCTAATGTCCAGGGCTGCCAACATCCTTGACTTAAAGAATCTTGAAAATTATATCTTCCAAATTCTATGTCCTTTAACATAAATATGTCAATATCCAGGTTTCCCAGAGTCTCCTAATATCCAGGTCTTCTGATTTTAAGATTTCTAAATGTCTAGGTCTTCTATTGTCCATATCTTCCAATGTTTAGGGCTTCCAAGGTATAGGACTTGCAGAGTCTCCAGTTTTCAGGGCTTCCAGTATCCATTAACTCCAACACTCAGGGCCTCCAAAGTCTCCAATGCCCAGAATAACAAATGTCCTCAAAATCTAAGACTTCCAACGTCTCCAACATCCTGTGCTTCCAATGTCTCCAATGTCCAGGGTTTCCAGTGGCGCCAGTGTCAAGGTCTTCCAGCGACTCTAGATCTTCCAGCAACTCCAAGTCTTCCAACTAATTCCAAGTCTTCCAGCAACATCAAGGTCTTCCAACCAAACCAGTCTTCCAGAAAATCCATGACTTCCAGTCAATCCATGTCTTCCAGTAAATCTAGTCTTCCAAAAAATCCACATCTTCCAGGAAAATCCATGTCTTCCAACAATTTCAAGGTCTTCCAGCCAACCCATGTCTTCCAGAAAATCTTTGTCTTCCACCAAATCCAAGTCTTCCAGCTAATTCATGTCTTCCAGAAAAATGCAAGTCTTCCAGTCAATCCATGTCTTCCAGAAAGAAATCCAGGTCTTCCTCTCAGTCCACGTCTTCCAGAAATATCTACGTCTTCCATCAAATCCAGATCTTCCAGAAAAATACAAGTCTTCCAACCAATCCATGTCTTCCATCAAATCCAGTCTTCCAGTCAATCCACGTCTTCCAGACAAAATCTATGTCTTCCACTAAATCCAGGTCTTCCAGCAAAGCCACGTCTTCCAGAAAATTCATGTCTTCCTATAACTTTCGGGTCTTCCAGCAAATCTGCGTCTTCCAAATAATCCAGGTCTTCCGGACAATTCGGGTCTTCCTGAAAATCCATGTCTTCCAGAAAAGCCATGTCTTCCAGGAAATCCATGTCTTCCATCAAATCCATGGCTTCCAGAAAAGCAATGTCTTCCAGCAAATATTTGTCTTCCAACAAAACTGTCTTCCATCAAATTCATGTCTTCCAGCCTATCCATCTCTTCCAGAAAATCCTCGTCTTCCAATGAAGGTGCACCTTCCAGGAAATCCACGTCTTCCAGAAAATCTTCGTCTTCCGATGAAGGTGCGCCTTCCAGGAAATCCACGTCTTCCAGAAAATCCTAGTCTTCCAATGAAGGTGCGCCTTCCAGGAAATCCACGTCTTCCAGAAAATCCTCGTCTTCCAATGAAGGTGCGCCTTCCAGGAAATCCATGTCTTCCAGAAAATCCCTGTCTTCCAATGAAGGTGCGCCTTCCAGGAAATCCACGTCTTCCAGAAAATCCCTGTCTTCCAATGAAGGTGCGCCTTCCAGGAAATCCTTGTCTTCCAACAAAGCCACGTCTTCCAGGAAATCTTTGTCTTCCAACGAAGGTGTGTCTTCCAGAAAATCCTCGTCTTCCTACACCTCCAGGTCTTCCAGCATCTCCAGGGCTTCCAGCATCTGCTCGTCTTCCAGCATCTCTGTGTCTTCCAGCATCTCCACGTCTTCCAACATCTCCACGTCTTCCAACATTTTTACGTCTTCCAGCATCTCTACGTCTTCCAGTATCTCCACGTCTTCCAGTATCTCCACGTCTTCCAGCATCTCCGTGTCTTCCAAACAACTACTCAGTCTTCCAAAAGCAGGCTCAATATCTACGTCTTCCAACGTCTCCGGTGTACCGGTCTTCTAACATTCAGGTCTTCCAGTGTCTACGATATCCAGGTATTTTAACATGCTCCATAGTTCAGGTCTTCCAAACTTTCCCCAGATCGAGATCTTTTCAAAATTAGTATTCCCAAGTCCAAGCCTTTCCATGTTTAGATTTTTCCATAGGCAAGTCTTTCAACTCAAATATTGCTGCTTCTAGTAGAATTAGCTTTAAAAAATTGAATAAGGCATTCCTTCAGCCTAGTAGTGTTTTTTGCTCCTAGGAAATGTGTATTCATTCTTTACAACTTTTAGAGATAGTGTATATTAAACAGTTTCTGGAGAATAAACACACATAAGATTGCTGTGATAAGTTTTGCAAATTTACTAATGCTCCTATTTTTTATAAAGTCAATTCCATTTAGTACAAGTGAAATTCTTATTTTAATGAGAAAAACTCCTGTTTAGAGACTTTATTATTTTAGATAAAGCTAACAGTGTATTCATCCATTTGTTATAACACCAATTTTTGTGGTTTAATCTTATGTGGCATAAATAATAATAACAGCAACAACATTAACATAGCATTTGCTATGTCCAGGCACTGTTCTAAGGTCGTTACATGCATCAACTCATTTAATCTTCATAAGAACCCATTGAGGTAGATACTATCATCCCTGTTTTACAGATCAGGAAACTGGCATACAGAGGTGAATGACATAACTCTTCAGTAGTGAAAGAAATAGGTCTATGAAAGTATGTATAGACCAATAGAATATACACTGAAGTATGAGTAGAGAAAGTCCCCAAAGGAAACTGAATATATTGTGCTGTATTTACACAATGAAATATTATATAGCAGAGAAATGAGTGGACAACAGAGAAACATATTATATATATATAAATATGGGTAGACCAGGGGCTTCCCTAGTAGCTCAGCTGGCATCTGCCTGCAATGCGGAGACCTGGGTTCGACCCCTGGGTTGGGAAGATCCCCTGGAGGAGGGCATGGCAACCCACTCCAGTATTCTTGCCTGGAGAATCCCCAAGGACAGAGGAGCCTGGCGGGCTACAGTCCATGGGGTCGCAAAGAGTTGGACATGACTGAGTGACTAAGCACAGCACAGCACATCAAGTCCCAGAAGACTACATATAATAGGATATTCTTTTTATATTAATTATTCAAAACAAGTAAAACTGAAGGATGTTTTATTTAGGTGTACATATATACTAAGGATTAAAAGTATTTTATGAGAAAGTAAAGGAAAGGCAATAAAAAATTCAGGATAATGGCAATTGGGACTGAGGAAAGGTGTTTAGAAGTAGGGGGAAGTCATTGTCAGTATTCTTGTGCTACTCAGGTTTGATGGGTGAGTGGGTGGTATTCATTCTATAATTAAAACATATTGACTAATTATTGTGTGATTGTTATGAAATTAAAGAACAAATCTGCATGTTCTATGACAGTGTGAATGGATGACTCATAATCCATTTTTGTGCACTTGAATTTTACGATGTTTTCTTAGGCATTTATCTCTGTGTGGTGGGAATACGTGTGCTTTTTGTTCTCTTGTGTCTCTTTATTCTCTGAATTTTTATAGGGAAAATACAGTATTATCTTAATTGAAAGACAAGCCTAAAATTACGATCTCAAATATGTTAAAAATGCATAATAAGGACTGAAAAGAAAAGTGGCCACAATTTAATGCTTCTGTGTGGTGAGAATTCATATCATTTTTTTCTCTGTTTCCTTATAGTTTTTTAAAAAATCCAAATGTTATAAAGTGAGCTTATGTTATTTTTCCTGTTAGAAAAATAATACATGCTTATCATAAAAGTAAAATTACAATGGTATATAAAGTAACAGGTGAAAATATCCCTCTCCTAGTCCCACAGCCCAGAGATAGCCATGATAATTTGTTTGCTTTGTATCTCCAAGTTCTTTTTCTGTTTATGTGTTCTTGTGTGTTTTATAAAGCAAAATTATCCTATGCTTGTTATTCTACAACTTGATCAACCCGCACCTCCCAGCCCTGGGATCAATAGAAAGTCATTGTAACAGCCAGTAGAGTTCTATAATAGGTGAACTACATAATTTATTCAATTTTTTCCACATGATAGGTCTTCAGGTTGTCAACAGTTTTTTTTTAAACTGTTACAAGTAATATTATAAAAACATTTCTAAAATCTATCTTTTGCACATTTAGAAATATTTTCGTAGATTAATACCTTAGAAATATAACTGCTAGAAAGGGTTTGAGCTAAACTGCCCTCCCGGCATGCCAGACACTATTATTCTTTTTTTTTTTTTAATCTAATCAAATTCTATTTATTCACATAGCTAAAGACATTCTTACCTTCCATTAAATGGTATTATTACAATATTCTCATAAATCTTCTGCTAATGCCCCACAAATGGATTTTATTTTATTTTTTTCATTTATTTTTATTAGTTGGATTTTGGATGAAAAACTGATTCTCATTCCTTTCTTTTCCCCTAATCACCAATTAAGTTAAGCATCTTTTAATATATTTATTAACTATTTATATTTCTTCTGTTAGAGATTGCTTGTTCATATCCTTTGCCAATTTTTCTGTTGAACCATTTGTGCTTTTTTTTTTTTTCCTTCTTGATTTGTAGGAGGTCTCTGGATATTAGAGCTGATATCCTTTTGTCTGCTATATATTGCCAATGTCTTTTTAAAAGTTTATTTATGATGGTATTTGGCATAAATTTTAATATGTAAAAGGGAAACATTTTAATCTTTCTTTTATAGCTTCTTGGTTTTGTCTTATATTTAGGTAGGCTTCTGTAACCCAAGATTATAAAAATACTCTCCTGGGACTTCCCTGGCAGTCCAGTGGTTAAGACTCAGTGCTCCCAATGCAGGGGGCACAGGTTCGATCCCTGGTTGGGGAACTAAGATCTCACATGCCTCATGGCAAGACCAAATAATAATCTCCTATTTTTTCTAATATTGTTTTCTAATATTTGATATATTACTGCTTAGTGTCTTAATCCATATGTGGTGTGTATGGTGAAAAGTAGGGACCTATGTTTACTTTTTTAGAAAAGAGCTAGTTTTCCTAATCTATTTATTGTATTGAATTATATCTGCACTGATTTGGAATTCTCTCTGTGGGTATGTTGTTTATGTTTCTTTTCTGTTCAATTTTTGTCTATTACTGAGCTAGCATCTCACTGCTTTAATTATTGTAGCATTATGTTTTGAAATCTGCTCCCCATTCATTATTCTTTTATTTTTAGCATTTACTTGGCTATTTTTGTACATATTCTTTTTCCAGATGTATTTTACAATCAACTCATCAACTTCTATGAAACAAACAAAAAAATTCCTCAAAGTGCCTTGGAATTTTTGAGCAATGTGTCAAGAATGGACATCTTTGCAATATAGAGCTTTGCATTTGTCTTGTATCCAGGCATGATATTAAACTCTGTTCTTAGTTCTGTGGGAGTTTATTCCAGTTAGTGATCTTGAATCCCAAGATACACAATCATGTCAGCTGTAAATAATGAAATGTTTGTCTTTTCCTTGCTGATGTTTATATCTAACATTTTTCCTTTTTAGCACATTGGTAAAGATCTTATGACTTCCAGGACAATGCAGATTTATATGACTTAATAAAGAATAGGTATCCTTCTCTTATTTTGGGCCTTAATAGAAATAACTCATTGTTTCACTCTAAAATATGATGATTGCCATTGTTTCTGATAGATACCCTTTTTCAAGTTATGGAAATGCCCTTCTTTTCATTATTCCAGCTTGACTTATAGTTTTGTCAGGAATGTATATAGAATGTTATCAAAGGCCTTTTCTGGTATCTGTGAAGGTGATAATATGATTATTGTCTTTAATCCATTAATGTATTAGTTACACTAAGACTTACTAATGTTGATCTATTCTTGCATTCTTGGAATAAAACTGACTTGGTAGTGATGCTTTGACTATGTTGATATTTCATTTAGAATATAAATCTCTGTTTTAACAAGTCCATGGAGTAGTGCCTCCTTAACATTTTTAAATCATGGCAATTAAAGCAAATGTGTATTTTCTTTTTGTTTGGTAATAATGTATCATACTTCTACATATTAAATCAAACTTGTTCATTGTTATTCAGTTTTTCCCTTTTTAACTGCTTGATCTATATTTTCAGATTAAAGTATGGGGTATATTTTTAACCTTTTTTGCTTTACATATTTGAACTTTTTTTCCATGTGTTAAATTTCATGATTTTCTTATTGCATTGTGTTAATTTACAACATAAAGAAACCTTCTTTAACCCATTTAATGCTTCTTGCTTTGACATTTCTTTGCTACCCCTACTTGGTTTTTGTTAGCATTTGTCTGGTGTATCTTTCTCCACTCCAATATTTTCAACTTTTTTGTGTTTTGTTTTGAGTTTATCTTTCCAAAACAGCATGTGATGTGATTTTTTTTTACTTCATCTGAGAATGTCTGCCTTTTACTTCATAATTAAACCTTTCACATAGATTACAATTCTGTCAAATTAGTAATAATTCTGTCATTTAAAAATTTTTAGTTTTTTTCTTGCTAGATTTGTCAAGGTGCATTTCCTCTTTTTTTAATATAGTGGTTTAGAAGTTTGAAATATCATTTCTAAGAGTGGTTGCACTAATATTTAAATGCATATTTTATTTTATATATTTTTGCATTGTGAAAAATTATGTTTAAAGTGAGCATTTAATACTTTTGTAATAAAAGAAGCATTTAAATGCATCCAGTATTTGTTCATTCCTTACCAGTCTGATTCTCCTTGCTCAGGGAAGATCATAGTGGGTCTTTTTTTTTTCTTTTTTTTTTTCATAGTGGGTCTTATCTATCCTGGAAGAACATACCAAAATTTGTATCTCTATTCTGAACCAAGCTCAGCATCAAAAAGGTTCTATCCTCATTAGCAACGTGAAAAAGGAGGATGAGCTCAGGTGTTCATGCTGTGTCTGCCCTCAAGTTCCTAGTAGGTGAGAAAGCCCACAGATTGAATTTATAATAATGTCCAGATTCAGATGATCCTAATACAGAGTTTGTCTGAGGACTGCAATCATATATGCATTTTATACAACTTGTTTCTTGCTTACTAATTTTGTCCCTCTCGAGCCTCCTCATGGACGTTTGGCCTTTCACAGACTCCACTGCTTTCAGGAGACCAAAATAACTTTTTTCATGTTCGAATTTTCATAGGTTAGTTGTGGTGATTTCACGCTGACTCCTGTGCCACAATTCAGACACCTTTCAAAGTGTGCTGGCTTCCTCCCAAGATCAGGATGTTCAGGTTGATTTTAAAGAATGCCACAATCTAAGGACCCCAGTTTCTTTTTATTGAAAAGACCAATATCAGGATGCTAGGAGTGGAAACAGTTTCACATGACTGCTTGGGGTAGAATGGGGTACCGTGGTGGCACCACCTTCATAATAAATCAAAATGATTACTTTTCCCCCAAATATACCCACATTCATGTTATTGCTTTGAAGTTACTGTTTTGTTGTTGTTGTTGTTGTTGTTGTTCTGGTTTAATGAGGGCTTATTAATCCAACTTTTCATTTGTGTTTTGATGCTACTAAGTTTTTTCCTTTTCTACTGGCTTTATTGTACGATGATAGGTGTTACAAAACCATACCATGAGTTCAAATGATAGCACTGGCAGACTCAGTCCCAGTTTAGCAGCCTCCATTTTTCTCTATTAGTTTATATTTCTTTAAAATGGCCACAAATTGCATAGATCCAGACAATCTCCATCAAACCCCAGTGTTCTGCAAAGAAAAATCTCCACCACCACCAGAGGAACTCCAAAAGTGTGGGATGTGAGTAGCTCAAATAGATTATCAAGCAGTTCTCTAAAAGGTTTCGTTAGTGTTTTTTTTTTTTTAAATGGAAACTAGTATCTTTTGTATTGTTGCAGGCAGTTTGAACTCCAGTTTCTTAAAGACTTTTAGAATAAATGCAGACATTCATTATCTCAGTATGGACCAGTTCATCTTTGCAAACAGCAATTATCAGAAAATGTAGCTAACATCAAACATCTTCAGACTTAAAAATTTTATCCAGAAGCTTCAGGTGGGCTGATTTTTTTACACCTAAATAATTCACAATTCTGTTTGTTTCATAAGCACCAACACATAAAACACCAGAAATTTAAGATAGCAAACTTCAATTGCAATGTTATGTCCACATCAGTTACTTACCTTCCTTTTTCTCACCCTCATCCCACACCCACTAATCCAAGTAGTGACATTCTTTACATGGTTTCTTATTGAAACAAGGACAAAACAGTTATTTAAAGTTTTACAGCAAAGATCAACATGGATTAAGATGTTTCATTTCAGTAGCCCAATTCTGAGTTCAGTGGTAACTTGATCACCATAGAAAAGATACACAAAGTCCCTCTCTTCCAGGTTACTTTGTTGATAGGGCCTGTATTGCTTACCTATTTTTGGTAAGAAACCACTTCAAAATACAGTGGCTTAAGTTGATAATATTTATTATTATGAGCCTATGAATTTGCTGAGCATGTCTTCTTCATTAGGCTCACTTATGTGTCTGCAGTCAGCTATGGGTAAGTTAGGAAGCAGCTTTTTTGATATCGGCTGAGTTCTTTCGGCCAAGGGAGCTGGTGATGGACTGGGAAGCCTGGCGTGCTGCAGTCCCTTGGTGCCAGGGCATGCTGCAGTCCATGGGGTCACAAAGATTTGGACATAACTGAGTGACAACTGAACTAAACTGAGTTCTTTCACATATTGGGGAATTTGTTAGAGTAAGCTTCCCTGGTAGTTCAGTTGGTAAAGAATCCACCTGCAATGGATACGATCAAACCCTGGTTCAATTCCTGGGTTGGGAAGATCTGCTGGAGAAGGGAACGGCTACCCATTCCAGTATTCTGGCCTGGAGAATTTCATGGGCTGTATAGTCCATGGGGTCTCAAAGAGTCAGACAAGACTGAGTGACTTTCACTTTCACTTAGAATAACAAAGCGTGAGTATTTGGAGGTGGGGCCTTTGGGAAGTAATTAGGTTATGAGGGCAAAGCCCTCATGAATGGATGTTTCCATTTCAGAGAATATATTCAATAAAATCCCCAAATTACTGAAAATTGTCTCTGCTCTAATGTCACCAAGATGGCAAACCAGGAGGTCCCAACATCTACCCCTCCCACAAAAAAACAACAAAAACTGAACTGCATGCCAATGAGAATATCCCTTGGAGAGCTCCACAGTACCAAAAAGAAGTACAATAAAGAAGCTGAAAGAAAGGAACAAAACAACTGTAAGACAAACAGAAAACAATGAACCAAATGGCAATATTAAGTTCTCATTTATCAATAATTACATTAAATGTACATAGATTACACTTACTAAACAAAAGACATACAGTGGATGAATGGATAAATAAACATGATCTAGTTCCACTCCAGTATTCTTGCCTGGAAAATGCCATGGACAGAGGAGTCTGGTGGGCTGCAGTCCATGGGGTCGCAAAGAGTCGGACACGACTGAGCGATTTCACTTTCACTTTTCACTTTCATGCATTGGAGAAGGAAATAACAACCCACTCCAGTGTTCTTGCCTGGAGAATTCCAGGGACGGGGGAGCCTGGTGGGCTGCCGTCTATGGTGGGCTGCCGTCTACGGGGTTGCACAGAGTTGGACATGACTGAAGCGACTTAGCAGCAGCAGCAGCAGCAGCAGGCTTATGCTACCTTTCTGCCATATGGGTGGTGTCATCTGCATGTCTGAGGTTATTGATATTTCTCCTGGCAATCTTGATTCCAGCTTGTGCTTCTTCCAGCCCAACATTTCTCATGATATACTCTGCATGTAAGTTAAATAAACAGGGTGACAATATACAGCCTTGACGTACTCCTTTTCCTATTTGGAACCAGTCTGTTGTTCCATGCCCAGTTCTTACTGTTGCTTCCTGACCTGCATACAGGTTTCTCAAGAGGCAGGTCAGGTGGTCTGGTATTCCCATCTCTTTCAGAATTTTCCACAGTTTATTGTGATCCACACAGTCAAAGGCTTTGGCATAGTCAATAAAGCAGAAATAGATGGGGTTTTTTTGAACTCTCTTGTTTTTTCGAGTGATCCAGCTCAGTGAAACTAAGCCATGACATGAGGGCCCACCCCAGATGGACAGGTCATGGTTGAGAGGTCTGACAGAATGTGGTCCATTGGAGAAGGGAATGGCAAACAAGAGACTCACTTTAGAATTAAATAAACACAAAGGTGGAAAGTGAAGGGATGAAAAAGATATGGGATGGTGAATGGAATGAAATGCTTGAAATGCGAATGGTAGCCATAAGAAAGCAGAGGTAGCTAAATTTATATCATACAAAATAGACTAAGTCTAAAACTATTTCTAGGGAAAGAGAAGGTCATTATATAGTGATAAAAGCTGATTCAACAGAAAGATATAACAACTATAAACCTAACATCAAGAAAGCAAATATTGACAGATTTGAAGGCAAAAATTGAGAGCAATCAATAATAGCAAAGGACTTCAGTATCCCCAAGTACAATAATGGATAGAAAATCCAGAAAGAAAAATCAATAAAGAAATAGCTGACTTGAACTCTAGACTAAAAGAACCTAACTGACATATATAGGACTTTCCATTTATAGCAGAAGAATATGTGTTTGTATATCAGACTGTATACAAAAATCAACTCTAAATGGATTAAAGTTTAAAATGTAAGACCAGAAACCATAAAAGTCCTAGAAGAAAACTTAGGGTGAAATCTCCTTGATGTTGGTCTGGGCAATGATATTTTGTATATGACAGAAAAAGCATTGGCAACAAAAGCAAAAATAGATGAATGGAATTACATTAAATTCAAAAGCTTTCTTTGCACAGCAAACAAAATAATCAATGGAGTGCAAAGGCAACCTATAGAATGGGAGAAAAGATTTGCTAATCATGTATCTGATAAGAGGTTAATACCTAAATTGAATAAGAAACACATACAACTCATCAAAAACAAAACAGGAGAGGGACTTCCCTGGCAGTTTAGTAGTTAAGACTCCATGCTTCCACTGCAGGGGACATGGGTTTGGTCTCTGGTCAGGAAACTAAGATCTCACTGTGTGGTGCTGCAGGGGTGGGGGAGGGGGGTGGAGAGCAAGACAAGAAAAACTCAATGAAAAAATGAACAAAAGCATGAATAGACCTTTCTCAAAACAAGACATACAAGTGGTCCATAAGTACACAAAAAGTTTCTCAGCACCACTAGTCATCAGGGAAACCTAAACCATAATGGAATATCACCTCACAATTGTTAGAGTGGCTATTATCTGAGAGACAAAAGACAACTAGTGTTGGTGGGGATGTGGAGAAAAGGGAACACTTGTACACTGCTGGTGGGAATGCAAAATGATGCAGCAACTATAGTATGGAGTTTTCTCAAAAAATTAGAAATAGAGCTACCATATGATCTAGTAATCCCTCTTCTGGGTATATATCCAAAGGAAATGGAATCAGAATCTCAAAGGGGTACCTACACTTCCACATTCATTTTGGCATTATTCACAATAACCAAGATACAGAAATAACCTGACTGTCCATTGATGAACAAACAGATAAAGAAAATGTAGTGTGTGTGTGTGTGTGTGTGTGTGTGTGTGTGTGGAGTAATAGGCATACCTCATTTTATTCTGCTTCACTTTATTAATCTTCACAGATATTGTGTATATTTTTTAAAAGAAATTGAAGGTATGTGAGAACCCAAGCAAATCAGTGCCATTTTTCCACAGCATTTGCTCACTTTGTGTCTTTGTGTTACATTTTGGTAACTCTTGTAATATTTCTAACTCTTTCATTGTTATTTGTTATGATAATCTTTGAGTAATGGGGTTTTTTTTTTTGATGTTCATTCTAGGCTACTTTTTTTTTCTTTTTTTAATTTTCATTAGTTGGAGGCCAATCACTTTACAATATTGTAGTGGGTTTTGTCATACATTGACATGAATCAGCCATGGATTTACATGTATTCCCCATCCTGATCCCCCCTCCCACCTCCCTCCCTACCCAATCTCTCTGGGTCTTCCTAGTGCATCAGGCCAGAGCACTTGTCTCATGCATCCAACCATGGAATACTACTCAGCCATTAAAAAAATTCATTTGAATCAGTTCTAATGAGATGGATGAAACTGGAGCCCATTATACAGAGTGAAGTAAGCCAGAAAGATAAAGAACATTACAGCATACTAACACATATATATGGAATTTAGAGAGATGATAATGATAACCCTATATGCAAAACAGAAAAAGAGACACAGATGTACAGAACAGACTTTTGGACTCTGTGGGAGAAGGCGAGGGTGGGATGTTTCGAGAGAACAGCATCGAAACATGTATATTATCTACGGTGAAACTGAGCAGTGGTTTTTGATGTTACTATTATCATTGTTTTGGGACACTATGAGCTGTGCCCCAAAGTGAATTTAATCAATAAATATGTGTGTTCTGACTGTTACAAAGTTGGTCCCTCATCTCACTCCCTTTTCTCGGGCCTCCCCATTCCCTGAGACATAATATTAAAATTATGCTAATTAGTAACCCTACAACGATCTATAAGCAGTCAAGTGAAAGGAAGAGTCGTAAGTCTTTCCCTTTAAATCAAAAGCTAGAAATGATTAAGCTCAGTGAGGAAGACAGGTTGAAAGCTGAGACAGGCCAAACCTAGGCCTCTTGCACCAAATAGTTACCAAGTTGTGAATGCAAAGAAAAGTTCTTAAGGAAATTAAAAGTGCTACTCCAGTGAACACAAGTAACAAGAAAGCAAAATATCTCTATTGATTATAGGGAGAAAGTTTTAGGGATCTGGATAGAAGATCGAACCAGCCACAACCTTAAGTCAGAACCTAATCCAGAGCAAGGCCCTAACTCTCTTCAATTCTCTGAAGGCTGAGAGAGGTGAGGAAGCTGCAGAGAAGTTTGAATTTGGCAGAGGTGAGTTAATGAGGTTTAAGGAAGGAAACCATCTCCATAACATAAAAGTGCAAAGTGAACCAGCAAGTGCAGAAGCAGAAACTACAGCAAGTTATCCAGAAGACCTAGCTAGGATAATTAATGAAGCTGGCTATGCTAAGCAACAGATTTTCAATGTAGATGAAATAGCCTTCTATAAGAAGAAGATGCCATCCAGGACTTTCATAGCTAGAGAAGAGAAGCCAAGGCCTTTTAAAGCCTTTTAAAGCCTTTTAAAGCTTCAAAGGACAGGCTGACTCACTTGTTTGAGGCTAATGCAGCTGATATGAATAACTGACTCATTTGAAAAGACCCTGATGCTGGGAAAGATTGAAGGCAGGAGAAGAAGGGGATGACAGAGGATGAGATGGTTGGATGGCATCACTGACTCAATGGATATGAGTTTGAGTAAACTCTGGGAGTTGGTGATGGACAGGGAGGCCTGGCGTGCTGCAGTCCATGGGGTCACAAAGAGCTGGACATGACTGAGCAACTGAACTGAACTGAACTGAGCTGAATGCGGCTGGTGATTTTCAGTTGAAGCCAATGCTCATTTACCATTCTGAAAATCCTAGGGCCCTTAAGAATTATGCTAAATCTACTCTTCTTGTGCTCTATAAAGGGAGGAATAAAGCATGAATGACAGCACATCTGTTTACAACATGATTTACTGAATATTTTAAGCTTATTGCTGAGATCTGTTGCTCAGAATAAAAGATTCCTTTCAAAACACTGAGAAAGGAGAGAAAAGTACCTGGTCATCCAAGAGCTCTGATGGAGATGTACAATGAGATTCGTATTGTTTATATACCTGCTAAAACAGCATCCATTCTGCAGTCTACATGTCAAGTAGTTTTGACCTTCGAGTCTTATGATTTAAGAAATGTATTTTGCAAGGCTATAGCTGATCATACATAGTGATTCCTCTGATGCATATGGGCAAGGTAAATTGAAAACATTTTGAAAAGGAATCACCATTCTAGATGCCATCAAGAATATTTGTAATTCATGGGAAAAGGTCAAAATATTAACATTCACAGGAATTTGGAGGAAGTTGATTCCAACCCTCATGGGTGACTTTAAGGAGTTCAAAACTTCAGAGGAGGAAGTTACTACAGACATGGTGGAAATGACAAGAGAACTTGAATTAGAAGTGGGGCCTGAAGAAGTGACTGAATTGCTGCAACATCATGATAAAATTCTAGCAGTTGAGGAGTTGCTTCTTACGGATGGGCAAAGAAAGTGAGTTTCTTGAAATGGAATCTACTCCTGGTGAAGATGCTGTGAAGACTGTTGAAATGACAACAAAGGATTTAGAATATTACATAAACTTAGTTGATAAAGCAGTGGCAGGGTTTGAGAGGATTGACTCCAATTTTGAAAGAAGTTCTACTGTGGGTAAAATGCTATCAAACAGCATTGCATGCTACAGAGAAATTGTTCATGAAAGGAAGAGTCAATCAGTACAACAAATTTCACTGTATTATTTTAAGAAATTGCCACAGCCACTCTAACCTTCGGCAACCTGATCAGTTAGCAGCCATCAATATTGAAGTAAGACCTTCCACTGGCAAAAATATTAAGATTTGCTGAGGGCTCAGATTATGGTTAGCAATAAAGTATTTTTAAATTAAGGCATGTATTTGTTTTTTAAACATAATGCTAATTGTGCATTTAGTAGTTTATAGTATTGGTATAACTTACATGCACTGGGAAATCAAATGGGTTTCCCTGGTAGCTCAGACGGTAAAGAATCTGCTTGCAATGTAGGAGACCCCAGTTTGATTCCTGGGTCAGGAATATCCACTGGAGAAGGGATAGGCTACTCACTCCAGTATTCATGTCACTTACTTTATTGCAATATTCACTTTATTGTGATGGTCTGGAACCAAATCTGAAATATCTTCAAAGTATGCCTGCATACACACAATGGGATATTATTCCTACTTTAAATAAAAGGAAATTCTACTATTTGGGACACCTTGGATGAACCTGAAAGACATTATGCTAAGTGAAATAAGCCAGATAAAGACAAATACTTATTTGTGCAGTCTGAAATAGCTGAAGTCATAGAAGCAGAGTGTAGAATGGTGGTTACGAGGGGCTAGAGGAGGGACAAATGGAGAAACTTTGGTCAAGGGCTGCGAAGTTTCAGTTATTCAAGATGAATAAATTCTGGGGATAATCTAGAACAATGTGACTGTGATTAACAATACTTTATTGTATATTTGGACTTTTCTAAGAAAGTGAATCAAGTGTTCTCACACAGACTCATGCAAATGGAAGGAAACAGAAAGTGGTAGTGATCTGAAGGGAAAAGGCTTCCCTGGTAGCTCAGTTAGTAAAGAATCTGCCTGCAATGCAGAAGACCCTGGTTTGATTCCTGGGTCAGGAAGATCCCCTGAAGAAAGGATAGACTACCCACTCTAGTATTCTTGGGCTGATGGAAATGTTAATTAGCTTTATTAGAGTGATTATTTCACCATGTATATGCATATCAAATAATCAAATTGTATACCTTAAATACAGACAATTTTGCATTGTAGAATATATCTCAATAAGAAAAAAAGGAAATTGTCTTTGCTCCTAGGTGATAGTTTTCTGGTATCCCCAACGCCTATTTCTTTGCAATGGTAAAGTAATAGGTTCAAAAGCCTTTCCCTTCAGAATTCTATAAACATTATCATAATATCTAATAGTATTCCACATTGTGGATAAAGAATTCAATGCCAACTAGGACAGCTAAACTTTTATTCCCTCTTTCTAATTCTTCCATGATTTTCACTTTATTCTCATAACTTAAATCATGTGCATCAATTAACTTTTGTTGTATAACAAGACAGTTCAACATTTTATGGCTTCAATTATTTATTTGAAGTTTATTTATTTATTTATTTGAAATTGCCAAATCTGGTTTGGCGTTTTGGGCTGGGCTCAGCAACTTTTCTGATCTAAGCTGAAATCACTCATGCATTTGCAAGTGTAGTGAATGGCCTCACATGTCTGGGGGCTGACTAGATATTGTCTCAGATGACATGAGTGACTGAGTGTCATAATCCAGTGGAAGAGCCTGGATTTTCTTGCATGGCAGTCAGGGACTTCAGGAACAGCAAGAAAGCAAGCCTTGATGCACAAGTGCTTTTCAAGTCTCTGCTTGTATTATATTTGCTAATATCTCATTGGCCACAGTAAGCCACATTACCAACCCAGATCCAAGGAGCAGAGATACAGAGTCTACTTTCTGAGGGAAGGATCTGTGATATCACATTGCAAGGGCAAGGATATAGAAAGTAGAATGATGTGTGGCCATTTTTACAATTTACCACACTCCTCATTTCATCTCCTACTCTTCCCTCTATCACTTACTCCACTCTAGCCAAACTGACCTCCTTGCTTTTCCTCAGAAATGGCAGGCAGGCTCTTACCTCACAGCATTTGCACATACCTATCCCTTTGCCTAAAATACTGCTCCACCAGACATCTGCATAGGTAGTTCTTTTGGCTCTTTCAAGCCTGTGAGTTGGCAATTTGTCCTGAGCTCGGCTGGGCAGTTCTTCTGGTCTCAGGTGGGATCACTCATGTGTCTGTGATAATCTGGTAGGTCAGCTGGGTGCTAGGAAGGCTTCAGATGTGATGGCTTGTGTCTGCTCCATGTCACTTCTTACCTGTTATCAGACTAGCCTGGGCTTGTTCGCATGGTAATCAGAGGGTTGGTTCCAAGCAAATGTAGAAGCACATGAAGGCTCTTGAGACAGAGCTTGGAACTAACACAGTGTTACTTGTACCACATTCTGTTGGTGAAATGTGGGCTATCTCTGGGCTTCCCTGGTGGCTCAGTGGTAAAGAATCTGCCTGCAATGCAGGAGACGTGGGTTCAATCCCTGGGTTGGGAAGATCCTCTGGAGGAGGGCATGGCAACCCACTCCAGTATTCTTGCCTGGAAAATTCCATGGACAGAGGAGTCTGGTGGGCTGCAAAGAGTCGGACATGACTGATGTGACTGAGCACTGGCTATCTTTGGCAAGTCATGATGCCAAGTCAGATTCGAAGGGGCTCCTTCATGGGAGGAACTTCAAAGTCACATTGCAAAGGGACACAGATACAGGGAGGGCAAAAATAGTGGTCCTTCTGGCAAACAACATACCACAGTGCCATTTTTCAGTATCTTGCTTTGAAACAATAGTCTTCAGCTCAGGGAAGTGTATCTTTTGTTACACCTTAATTATGTTTTCCCATCTCTCCTTTCTCTTCTTCACCATTTGGAACTTCTATTAGACAGACTTTGACTCACCTGTATCTCTTCTCCATACCTCACAACTTTTCTTTTCTTATCTTTCTTCTCTCTCCCTCTACTCTTCCCCAAATAGTCTAAAATAATTCTTTAATGGGATTTATAGACATCGAATTTGATTCCTGGAGAAGGAAATGGCAACCCACTCCAGTGTTCTTGCCTGGAGAATCCCAGGACAGAGGAGCCTGGTGGGCTGCCGTCTATGGGGTCGCAGGGAGTCAGACACGACTGAAGCGACTTAGCAGCAGCAGCAGCAGCAATTTGATTCCCTGCCATGTCCCTTCCGCTGTTAGGCCTTATCTTGAGGCAGTATATTCTTTTTTAATCTGACAATTGTATCTATAATGTTTATAAACTGTTTGCTTTACAACTATACCTTTCTAACTCTTCTACGGGTACAAAATCTTCTTAAATATCTATGAGGATTTTTTTTTTCTAAAGTTTACTTCTGTTTCCTGCATTAATGCTTTGCAGTGAGTTCCTCTTTCAGCTTTACATCACTTTTTCAGGCTGTTATCTTCAGGCAATAGGCAATTATTTTTCAGTTACCCTCTTCTGAGCTGCTCAAATTAATTACCAATGATCATAATATGAATACTGTCCCTGTTGTTACTGTGGATCACATAACACTGAGTTATCTGTTTGAGAAACAATTCAATAGAAAATCAGTGCTTGTAATTTGTAGTATCTGCCTTTGTGGCTTTCAAAAAGGGACTTCTGTTTAAGCACTGTGTGATTTTTGTCTCCTTGGCATTCTAATGCATATGCCAGTGCTTTTTTGACTAGCAGTCATAGAGGCCTCTGCTATAGCTGATTTGAAGCATGTTTTTGTGAAGCAGAGTTTCACAAAAAGTGAAGCTCCTGTATTTCAAGTAGCCTATATTTTGAGTCACACTATTCTAAACATAACCTGCAGATTTGGTTGAAAATTCATCCAGCCATTTTCATTTGATATGTGATGATAAAAATATTCAACACACACACACAAAAATATTCAACACAGCATTGTTTGTAATTTCAAATAATTGAAAACCTATTTGAAGATCTTTTGGCATATTATATAGCGTATATCGCAAACATATTGATATCTATGCAGTGGAAGGATGCACTATTACACATTTGAATTTTCAAATTACATGTGTAACTTTAAAAAAATGTCATCTGGGGTTAACTGGTAGTACAATTATATGGAATTTTTATTTCTTATGATATATTTTAAACTAAGAGGAAAAAGTTATTTTAAAAGCAAATTATGTAACATTAGCTCAATAGTGTAAAAATGCTTAGAAAAAATGGGGGAAAAGATCCCCAAATGTCAGTGATAGTTATAAATGGTTATAAATGGTTTTTAAATGTTTTCTGTGTTTTTATAATTTCCTTGAGATATAGTATTTCCTAAGCAGATAACAATGAACAGTTGAACAGAAATAAAGTTCACATGATGAACAAAAACATAGGCATTATGTATTTTATGTATTGTGCTTTCGTGCGTGCCTGCTTTGTCGCTCAGTCATGTCTGACTCTTTGTGAGCCCATGGACTGTAGCCCGCCAGCTCCTCTATCCATGGGATTTCCCAGGCAAGAATACTGGAATGGGTTGCCATTTCCTCCTCCAGGGGATCTTCCCAACCCAGGGATTGAACCTGTGTCTCCTGCACCGCAGGTGGATTCTTTACCTGCTGAGCCATCTGTCCAAGTTATGAGTTTATCATTATAATGTTGGTGCCTAAAATCATTTAAATAAGGAAAGGTTGATGAATTTCTGGAATAGTGAAGAAACACAACTATGGTTTTGCTAAAACATATTGGGAATTAACTGGAAAAGATATCTAGATTGGACCCACACTCTGGTCCCAGGTCAAAGTGGTCTATCTCTCCTGGAGGGCTTATTTTGCATTTTACTCATTAACCACATGTCTGTTATTCCAGTATTCACAGTAAGTGGTTTCATAGGGACAAATTTCGTGTCTTAAAAGTTGTATTTTCTGTATTTTCTAGTGCATAGGCATTCAGTGAATATGTGATGGTTGAGGAAAAAAGTGGTGTAGCTCATTAATGGCACTGAATGGACTTTGACACAGCAAAGTTGCTCTTTTACTGTCATGGAGGCTTAGATAGTACATAATGTGAAGAATTCATGGCACAGAAAGGTTATGCATCTTACCCAAGATCACACAGCTTATAAGAGAGAGGGTTGGGATTTATACTCAGGTTGTTTTGCTCTGGAGCTTGCGGTGCTTACCAATAGACACTATGTCAGACAGCATGACAGATTCTGCTGGAAAAGAAACATCCCAAATAGATTCAGACAATGTGCTACGTAGTCAACAAAAGCAAGATCACTATAGCGTCAGCTACCCATATCCTTTGTGCCACAGGGGCACCCTGAAGCAAAAGGGGATAGATGACAGACAGTAGAAGCAGTGGATTATCTTGCTGCTGAGTGCCCAATTCCACACTACAGCTGAGAAGTTTTAAAGCCTGCAGCTCTCCCTTAAGGGCCTGGAGCTCTCCTCTAAACTCTACTATCTAGATAAAATCTGGTTAGTGGGCAAGTAAAATCTGGTAAGTCAGCTCATTTGAGTAAGTGGAAGATGTAAGCAAAGAAGCTGCACAGTTTAGTTGATGGGCTAAGAGGCAAAATGCCCTGATGATATGACTGAGGATCTTGGTCTTGGTTTACTGAACATCATGTAAAGTTTTAAGGACTGATTATATAAGACTAAGAAGTCCTTCAAGAAAAGCATTGTGTCAGAATAGCTGTTGGACTCAAATCAGGAAAAGTTTAAATGGTTGCTATAGGATTCTATTATCCGCTCTTGAGAGTTCGAAGCGAAGTGAAGTCAAAGTCGCTCAGTCATGTCGACTCTTTGCAACTCCATGGACTGTAGCCCGCCAGGCTCCTCTGTCTGTGGAATTTTCCAGGCCAGAATACTGGAGTGGGTAGCTGTTCCCTTCTCCAGGGGACCTTCCCAACCCAGAGACTGAACCCAGGTCTCCCACATTGCAGGCGGATTCTTTGCTGTCTGAGCCACCGGGGAAGCTTAGAAGGGACATATTGTGGCAGTGGGCTGCTATGAAGTCACTGAAAAGACGCATGCCCTTGTCATTGCTGTGCAATTCCATTTTCAAGATGATTTTTCTCTTTACCTAGTTTCTTAGTTTGCTAAAAATAAATTTGCTGGTATAATTGTCTTCAGAAGACCATAGGATTCTGTAGCTAATTTCTTAGTATGTAACATTTAAATATAAATATAAGAAGCCACATATGTAAGATTGCACTTATTAAATAATGGAAAATCACTGTAACGTGGAAGTTCTCTCAGATTATCTTTCTTTTTCTTCCAAATATGAATGTGTTATGGCTGCAGAACCAACATGAGCCAATATCCATAAATGTAAACACTCATAAATGGGAACTTATTGCTGGGAAACTTTGTTAGATTGTGATTTGCTCTAGAGAAAAATCTTGGAATTAACCAAATTGATATGAACCTCAAACAGGGAATATATTTACTGAAATGCACACACACACACACACACACACATACGAATGAACACAAAAAATCCCAAACTTGGATGTATACTTGAGAGGGATGCAGAAGACTATTGACTCCAAGACTAACTCACTGATCTGAAGCGACATTTCCTTGCCTTTGTGAGGATTTAGCTGCACAGTCTCTAAGAGATCTTCCAATTCTGACATACAGAATCTATGATTTTCATAATGTACCATGATTCATTAACCTGTTTTTTCCAGTAATTCTTTAGTGTAGTAACATATTTATTACATAGTACCTTATTGATATCTGATTGTTGCATTGTAATTGATTATTACTCTAGTAGCACTAAATATTGAGGTTAATGAAATTCATAGGAAGAAATATATGATTTTGCAATTCACATGCTTGGACAGATCTCAATCACTACTTCCTGGGAAGCAATGATAGTTGTGATAAAATTATAGGACTTTAGTCCAAACAATCATGGTCTGTAAGGGAACTGTAAAAAGACTTCAACTGATGAGTTTGCTATTGGACAATTCGTATTTAACAAATGTTAAATGAGAGGGTTTTTATCATTGATAAATATTAAAGTAAATGCAAGTTTACAGAAGAGTGGGTTTTCATTTTAGGCGGTACACCAGAATCTCTGCTTTGCTTTTCAGTAAATGAGTCTTGTAAAGTCTCCCTGGGATTAGAAATACAACACATGGATTCACAATCCTGACTTTCAGAAATGTCTTTTTAAAACTGGAAGGCCAAGCTCTTCATTTATTTTTATTTATTTTTAATTGACAAAGGAATTAAGAAACAATTTCTGGTTTTATACTTCATTGCCTCTGAGCTAGCTTTCATGTTTAATTCTTGGGCTGCATATATTCTTAATAATTTAATATTTGAAGTATCATAAAGCTAAAAAGATGCAGACATCCTGGTATGGGAAATCAAAATTGCAATTAGAGTATCATCTGAATCAGTCATTAGGGAAAGATCTTTGAAGTGTTAGTGTAAGGGATAAAATTGCCTTAGGGGTTTTCCTTCAACAGGTTCAGTTTATCTGACTACAAAGGCATTGTTTTTGAATGTGTAATTGCTATTAACTGAATATCTGTGTTCCCCCACTCCTTAAATTCACATGTTAAAACCTAACCCCCAGTGTGATGGTATTTGGAGGTGGGACCTTGAGGAGGTGATTAGGTCAAGAGGGTGGAACCCTCATGAACGTGATTAGTGTCTTTATAAAAGAGATCCCAGAGAGTTCCTTCACCCCTTTCACCATGTGAGAATACCTCCAAAAGACTGTAGTCTATGAACTAGGAAGTGAGGGTTCACCAGACACTGAATCTACTGATGTACTTCCCAGCCTCCAGAACTTGAGGATTAACTTTTGTTATTTATAAGCCACCTTGTCTCTGGTATTTTGTTATAGCAACCCAGATAGATTAAGATGATAATAGAAGGAAATAATGTGATTTGGGCTTCCCAAGGGGCGCTGGTAGTAAAGAACTCACCTGCCAATGCAGGAGACATAAGAGATGTGGGTTTGATCCCTGGGTCAGGAAGAGCCCCTGGAGGAGGAAATGGCAACCCACTCCAGTATTCTTGCCTGGAGAATCTCATGGACAGAGGAGCCTGGTGGGCTACAGTCCATGGGGTCACAAAGAGTTGGACACGACTGAAGTGACTTAGCACACAGCAATCTTGTGATTTAATGTAGTTACAAGAGAGAGAACCATATTGGTAAGAGGTTTCTGAAATAAGGAATATCACTGACATTGGGAACCACAGTTTCACATGCGAAAACATGATTCTAAGGTGTTGTGTGCACGTGCATGCTAAGTCGCTTCAGTTGTGTCCAACTCTTTGCAACCCTATGGACTGTAGCCCACCAGGCTCCTCTGTCCATGGGATTCTCCAGGCAAGAATACTGAAGTGGGTTGCCATGCCCTTCTCCAGGAGATCTTCCCAAACCCATGTCTCTTATAAGTCTCCTGCATTGCAGGCAAGTTCTTTACCACTAGCGCCACCTGGGAAGCCCTCTAAGGTGTTAAGCACACAATTTATGTTGTTAGTGTAAATACAGGAACCATCCCAACCCCCCAGTTCTCCAAAAGCTTGTTTTATACCCCTTTGCTTTTACGAAAGACCTACATTAGTACCTGTTTTCACTAACCAAAAGAAATCAGAAAAGGATTTTCAGTTTTACCTAAAAAGGCAAAAAGCAAAAATAGCATTTTGTTTTGCAGCAAGCTGAGTCGTTACAGAGCATAACAGCATCAGGCACCATAGCTTTGAATTGCGTCTGTGAGCATCTGTGCTTTGTCTCCATTTATTTTGTGTCCTCTCTTAGCAAGATGTGTCCTAAGGTAATTGCTTCTTTGTTTTATGCCATTGTGGCTCACATAGAATTTTACAGGGGTGTTCTACTTTCTGATAGGAAGGGAAACCTGTCTCATCTTTACTAGTATGATTTTTTTCCTGTATAGTAAGATTATATGCAATAAGATTTCCACAAGTTGTATTTACAACTCAGCCTTAGGAAGGCAGAGAGGTGGTAGGTAGAGAGAGCAATGTCTAGGCTTCTATTTCTAACTCTTCCATATTTTAACAGCTGCTACCTTGGGCAAGTCTCCTTCCTGCCATAGTCCTCTGTTTCCTCAAATGTAACATGAATAGCTTAGACACGAGGCCTTTAAGGAATTCTAAAAACATGGTCCTAGGCTTGCAGCTGGGCAATAATTTTTCACCTGATAGATCACGTGTGAGTTAGTCACTCAGTCGTGTCTGACTCTTTGCAACCCCGTGGACTGTAGCCTGCCAGACTCCTCTGTCCGTGGGATTCTCCAGGCAAGAATACTGAAGCAGGCAGCCATTTCCTTCTCCAGGGGATCTTCCCGACCCAAGAATCAAATCTGGGTCTCTTGCACTGCAGACAGATTCTTTACGTCTGAGCCACCAGGGAAGCTGAATCTAAAAGTATAAGTTCTTTCTTCAGCAGGCACATGACACACGATCCCAGAGACTATCGTTTTATGTATGACTAGGAGAACCTGTTTTTTCGCTTAACAAATTCTCATATACAGCTTACTCCATGCCTGGCACCGCCCTAAGCAATGTATAAATACTGATTAAACAACCCTGTAGGGAGATGTTAATTTTATTGCCCCGACTTTATGGCTGAAAAACTGAGGCACAAAGACATTAGGTAATTTGCCCAAGGACACATAACCAATAAGTGGCAGAGTTAGGATTTAAATCTAGCAATCTGACTCCAGAGTCCATGGCTCTTGACCATTATTCTATACTATTAACTTACCAAGATCTTACTGTATAGCACAGAGAACTATATTCCATATCCTGTGATAAAACATAATGGAAAAAGAATATTTAAAAAAGAATGTGTATATATATATATATATATATATATATACACACACACACACACACACGCATATATATGTTGTGTGTGTGTGTGTGTATTAGTCACTCAGTTGTGTCTGACTCTTTGTGACCCATGGACTGTAGCCCACCAGGCTCTTCTGTCCATGGAATTCTCCAGGCAAGAATACTGGAGTGGGTAGCTGTTTCTTTCTCCAGGGAATCTTCTTGACCCAGGGATCGAACCCAAGTCTCCTGCATTGCAGGTCGATTCTTTACCATCTAAGCCACCAGGGAAGCCCAAACATATAGATATTTGAATTTGCCGTACAGCAGTAATGAACACAAATCAACTCTACTTCAATTAAAAAAAAATTACCAAGAGAGTGATTAATGATTTTTGAAGCTTGATCTTCATAAGCTAAAATCAGCACATTGCTTAAGCTTACTGAAAACTCAAATTCAGGGTTGTAAGGCTCCCATGGTGCTTGTTCACACACAGCTTGCTGCTGGAGTTTTCTTGGTTTTCAGTAAGACTATTTTAACAGCACCTCATTTGCAAACCCACAGTGGTTTGTGATTTACCATGATTGTGTCCTTTGCATTTGAATTTTAAATTACTGTTGGTGTGTTTTGAATAATTTCATCAAGAGTGTGCCTTCCTTCATTCTCAGCTTTCATATTATTTCTCTTTGGATTTTACTGAATGTAAAAAGGAAGCGACACTGAGCCATATTTTTCTTTTTTTAAAAAAAAATTATTTATTTGGCTGCATTGTGTCTTAGTTGTGGCATGCAGGATCTTGACTGCTGTGCACAGGTTCAGTAGTTGCAGCTCGTGGGCTTAGTTAACTGCCCCTCAGCATATGGGATCTTAGATAACCAACCAGGGATTGAACCCACGTCCCATGCATTGCAAGGCAGATTCTTAACCACTGGAGCACCAGGGAAGTCACACCCTATTTGTCTTGACATCCTCTCTCTTAGCTCTTAAAGACTGTTACAGCTCTGAGATCACATACTTATTGTAAGGGCTCAGTTTAGGGCTCTCATTCCCTTTACATCCTATATGAGCAGAGTGAGGAGGATGCGGGAGGTGTTTAGTCTTCCAATTTCAATTTATTTCTCTAGTTACCTCTAGGCAATTTAATGAAGACCATGCACAATGAAAGGTGGACTGAGGAAGTAAATTATATGGTGCCACATTTACACTTTCAAAAACAAAACAGGTTATTACTTAAAAATTCAGGTTCTAATTTTAATGATTGAAAAAGAAATATAGTTCAGTTTATGCTTTTTCTAACTATTACAAAGACCTAGACCAACTCTTTTCCCTTTTACAACAAAATTTATAGTTCCTATGAAGCTGTGTGGCTTACATTTAGGGAGATGTGGCAGGTATAGAAATGCAATATTGGTATATCCAGTAAGTCTCAGATTGGAACAATTTCCATGACAATTTATTTCAGTCTTCTTTAATGAAACATTTGCACAGTTCATATACAGAATCAGCATTCTGTTGTTTGGCTCCCAGCACATTATTTTGTGTTATGAGATGTCATGTGTTCCAATTCTGGTGTCACATGCTGATATTTTTAGATATAGAAATATAATGCTATTATTTGATGGTAGAATAACTGTTGTGTGCTGGTCTCAGCCTATTAATAACCAGTGTCGTGGCTGGATTGGCCCTTATGGTTCTTATTATGATTGAAATTTAACTTCAGCAATAACCATCAGAAGAAAATTTGTAAAAGACTTATTGCACATCTTGGAAATTACATGGCACGTCTAGGGCTACATGGGCTTCCCTTGTGGCTTAGTTGGTAAAGAATCTGCCTGCAATGCTGGAGACCTGGGTTCTATTCCTGGGTTGGGAAGATCCCCTGGAGAAGAAAGGCTACCCACTCCAGCATTCTGGCCTGGGGAAATCCATGGACTGTATGGTCCTTGGGGTTGCAAAGAGTCGGACACAACTGAGTGACTTTCACTGCTGCTGCTGCTGCTAAGTCACTTCAGTCCTGTCCGACTCTGTGCAACCCCAGAGACGGCAGCCCACCAGGCTCCCCGTCCCTGGGATTCTCCAGGCAAGAACACTGGAGTGGGTTTCCATTGCCTTCTCCAGTGACTTTCACTATCTAAAGTTAAGTCTCACTACTAAGGCCACACAGTGAGGTTGTGGGAAGAAAGGGGGAAAGGGGGAAAGAGGGAGAGATTCTAAGGGCCTGGTGTTCTATTTATTGGGGTCAATCCGTACTTTGGCACCATGTGAACCAGCACGTGATTTAACTGTGTTCATGAATGTATGCATGTTACATACAAACTGTATATTTGGACCTCAGCTCTCTGTTCTTTCACATGTTTCACCTGTGGAGCCTCCACATGTGACAGTTTAGGGGCCAAGATTAGACCAGGTGGTTACTCAGAGCTTCTGAAGTAACAGAATCAGCAGGCATAGACAAATCAGACTTGAGAAAAGCAAGACTTCAGAGTTGGGAAAACGGTGTTAAGTTTTTGGTCCAGTACGAGATGAGGCTGTAAATGGCATAATTAATAACAAAGGTCAAAGCTGGGATGAAAAGGACCACTTAGGACACTGAATAAAAGGTAGGTTGTCAAGGAGATTGGAACAGAGACTGTGGATAAATGTTAAGAATGCTCTAGAGGAATCCTCCTTATCCATGGCTTTGTTTTCTGAGGTTTCAGTTACCTGAGGTCCAACATGGTCTGAAAATATCAAACAGTAAATTCCAGGATACACAATGCACAAATTTTAAATTGTGCATCCTTCTAAGTAGCACAGTGAAATCTCATGACATCAGCTCCATCCCTCCCAGGACATGCATTATTCCTTTGTCCAGAGGAACCCACCCATTAGTCACCTAGTAGCTGCCTTGGTTATCAGACAGAGGCAGTACTGCAGTGCTTGCATCCGAGTGATCCTTACTTTATACTTAATAATAGCCTCAAAGCACAAGAGTAGTAATATTTGCAGTTCAAATATGCCAAAAAGAAGCTGTAAAGTGCTTCCTTTAAGTGAAAAGGTCTAAGTTCTCAACCTAATACAGAAAGAGAAAACATTGTATGCTGAGGCTTTTGTGAAGAAGGAAGAAGAAATTTGTGCTAGTTTTGCTGTCACATTTCAAACTGCAAAATTATGGCCACACTGTGTGATAAGTGCTTAAGATGGAAAAGGCATTAAATGTATACAATAAGGTATTTTGATGGAGACCACGTTCACATAATTTTTATTACAGTAAATTCTTGCAATCATTCTATTATTAGTTATTGCCATTAATCTCTTACTTTAATTTAGACATTAAACTTCATCAAGGTGTGCATGCATAGGAAAAACATAGTATATATAAGATTTGGCACTGTCCTCTGTTTCAGGCATCCTCTAGGGATCTTGGAACATGTTCTCCATGAAGAACGGGGGACCACAGTACATGTGGGTGGGGGTAGAGGTGGCCATGCTGTAGACATGATTCCTCAAAGGAGGTTTGCAGAGCTAGCTATCAACTGTATTCAACTGAAACCTTGGGAAGGAGTGGATCATTCTTTCATATGCCCTTGGATTGCCTATTCAAGCCAGGCATATGTATAGTTGTGTAGGAGATGGATTGCTTCAATGCTATGACCCTTGGAGCAAGCTTCGAAGCAGCTTTCACAACCATGCTGCAAGCTATTGGACAGCTGTGTGGCCTTGGGAAGTTTGTAGGTTACACTCAGTCATGTCCAACTCTTTGTGACCCTCTGGACTGTAGCCCACCAGGCTCCTCTGTCCATGGGATTTTCCAGGCAAGAATATTGGAGTGGGTTGCTATTTCCTTCTCCAGGGGATCTTCCTGACCCAGGGATCAAACCTGTGTCTCCCACATCTCCTGCATTATTAGGTGGATTCTTTACCACTAGCGCCTTAGGGAAGCCTAGGGCTCTAGAATTGTGTGGGAAGGAATAGACGATTTCTTCAGTGAGTTTTTCTTCATATTGAGGGCTTAGAAATAAGGCTCATGTATATTTTACTATTATTACATATCATATCAAAAAAGCCACGTAGGTGAATTTGTAAGCAGTGCCCCTTACATCTACCTAGTGAATTTGTGGTAAAATTGTTTACTAAGATTTGCGTGCAAGTACCCTACAGGTGAGTTTAGTGTATCCCACTCCTTCCAAATTTCTCTGTTGAAATACCCAGTAACAATTATCTTTCAGAAGGTTCAAGACATGGGTTTTTGATGAAGATTGTGATTTTAGGAATGATGCAAAACATCTGTTATTTCGAGCTAGCTTTCCAAAGGGATGTCTTATTCAAAAGTTTAATATCAGAATTGAGGGAATTAAGTGGTTGAGACCTACACATGTTTCATTTTCTGCAAATTTTATTTTTTATTTTCATTGGTGAAAAATTAGATGAAATTATGGATGTGCTAGCATCTTAATTTTAATTCCCTTTAAAATAAATAATACATGAGCTCTCCTGCCCCAGCGGGAAGAATATAATTGAAACACTGTATTCATTTCTTGAAGACAGAAAAAGTAAGAGGTAATGGCATACTCTGACACCTTAGCTGCTTTTTGAAATCTCCAAGAGACTGGCGTGGGGGGGTGGTTTGACATAATACTGTCACATTTTTGTTAGAAACAAACATATTCCTCTTGTTATTTCTTTGTCAAAAGCTATTCATTTCGCCTGTGGTTAATGTTTTGTAAGTTTCTATATCTGGCTAATATAAGAGCATCTTTGTTGAAGTCTCTTGTGAAACTTTGTATACACAGTGGAGATTTAAAAATTAATATTATAATTTGCTTTGTAAAACAATGTAGTCCTATATTGAAATAAAACACTTCAAGAGTCTAGGAGTGGTTCATCTAGGGGTAATTTAGGACACCAATGGTGAACACAAAATAGAACACTCATGGTTATGCATTGGTGATGTTGATGGTGTATCTACAACATAGCCCACTAATTCCTTACTAAAAATAGTAGTGATGACTGCTATTCTAGGGCTATTAGACCACATATCATGCTGTTCTATAATTGTTTATGTATCTACTTCCCTCTCTGCAGTGTGAGTTTTTCAAGGGCATGGTCCATGTCTCATTCATTTTTCTATTCCCAGCAGTGTTAAACTCAGTGCCGGGCCCTTCATAGTTGCTCTATAAATGCCTGCTGTTTGCTTTGTATAGGAAAACAGAACTGTTTTAATGATTCTTATTTGGGTGCCAGAATTTTCAAACTCAAAGCTCCACACTTACATGGAGGTATTACATGCTTGCCCCACCTCT
The DNA here is from genome assembly GCF_023699985.2 of Odocoileus virginianus. Classification (NCBI taxonomy): domain Eukaryota; kingdom Metazoa; phylum Chordata; class Mammalia; order Artiodactyla; family Cervidae; genus Odocoileus; species Odocoileus virginianus. Next base: position 826,054 of record NW_027224318.1, on the reverse strand, counting down.
TTCCCCCATGTCTATTGTCTTTCCTAATATATGCATATCCTTGACTTCAGCCATAGGTTCCATCCTATTCTAAACTGTATGTACTCAGGGGAGAGGCACCAGCCACAATAGGCCCTCCTCTGTGAAGGTCAGGGCCAATGTGTGCTGTATTTGTAGGAATAGGGATAAGACTGTAGGCTTAGCGTGTGACTAACAGGGGACTTGTACTCTGCCATCCTTTTCCAATAGGGAGTCTAGTTTGGTCTGGCTTTGTATGTATGCGAAGTAGGTGCCACCTGTATCACATGATCCTGCCATGTCTGAAAGGCATCTGTAGGGAGTTGGAATGGCCACAGTTTGTCAGTACATGGTCAGTTGTATTTTGAATTGGTGGAGAAAAATGGGTAGTTACACCTTAGGGATATACGTCCTAATTTTGACAGTCCAAGAAGTTTGAGAAACTGCAAAACAGTCAAATAAACGTGCTTTGTAGTCTTAGAAGATTCGGGTTTGTGCTATAATGGTGTAGTACTTGCTCAGTCGTGTCTGACTCTGTGACTCCATGGACTGTAGCCTGCCAGGCTCCTCTGTCCATGGGATTCTTCAGGCAAGAATACTGGAGTGGGTAGCCATTCCCTTCTCCAGGAGATCTTCCCAACCCAGGGACTGAACCTGGATCCTCCTGCATTGCAGGCAGATTCTTTACAGTCTGAGCCACAGGGAAGCCCTAAACATGAGTGTTCTTGTATTGGCCGGGAATCAAACCCAGGCCTCCTGCATGGCAGGCAAGAATTCTACCACTGAACCACTAATGCTTATAGTGGTAATGATGTGCTTTGGGTTAAATCACATGGCTTCCCTAAAACCCATTTTCTCATCCATAAACTGAAATTAATAATAACAACTAAAAAAAGATAATAGCAACTCTATTGCCTTATGATCTAGCAATTCCACTCCTAGGCATACATCTGGAAATAAAGCATGATTTGACAGGATACAGGCACCACAGTGTTCATTGTAGCACTGTTTACAATAGCTAAGACATGGAAGCAACCTAGGGTCCATCGACAGATGAATGGATCAAGAAGATGTGGTACGTACATACGACGGAAATTACTCAGCCATAAAAAAGAATGAAACAATGCCAATGCAACAACACAGATGAACCTATAGACTATCTTACTATGTGAAGTCAGACAGAGAAGGAGAAATATCATATGATATCGCTTATATGTACAATCTAAATATGACACAAATGAACCCATCTATGAAACAGAAACAGAATATTTCAAGTGTTCAAACTTGTTTTGCACTAAGTATGAGAAAGAAGCTTCTTTTCTATTATGTTGCACAATTTTGATATTATTCTGGCTAAAATGTAAAAACTCAGATAGTTAAATCATTATATAGATTCTGACCGCATTGGAAAAAAAATCCTTTAAATAAGGTAATTTTTCAAGAAGGTATAGAAGCTGCAAGTGGCAACCAGAGGCATGATTTGTGACTAATAAGACCTTGCATTATCTTGAAAAGTTACTTATTTGGAACAGTGCTACAGGAAATCTAATTTGAGATCATTTAAATGTCAGTAAATTAAGGGGCCCAGATGATTAAATATAGTGTACAGATATTAAAAGCTGCAGGGATGAAGGGCAAGAACATTATTCTCATTCTGATTAAGAATTGCTACACAGAGTTCTTTTTCTAGTGTAGTAGATATTAAAAGCTACACCTTTTGTTTTGCATTTCTGAAAACTCAATAGTGGATTAGGAAATGTGGAGAGACGAGAGAATAATACATTTTGATATCCTTAAGACCTTGAATACCTTCCCTTGCCTTTAGAGTAAAATTAAGTTGAGTGAAATTAAGTAGAGTAAAATTAAGCTGAAAGAACTAAGTTGGAGAAGGTGTTATATAATTCTTGGGATTTCCATTGATGACTTCCATTCCAAGATCCTCTTGTGACCACCTTAAATTAATATTTAAATTTTTATTTAATGATTACTATATCCTGGGCAACAGATTTGGAGGGAGAAGGAGTTCATAGAAGCATGAGGTGTAATTCTTTTTTTAATATTTATTTTTATTTATTTATTTAGTTGTGCTGGGTCTTAGTTGCAGCATGTGGACTCTTAGCTGTGGCATGTGAGATCTAGTTTCCTGACCAGGGATTGAACCCAGGCCCTGCATTGGGAGCATGGAGTCTTAGCCACTGGACCATCAGGGAAGTCCCAAGCTGTGATTCTTTTGAAGGGTGTCTCAGTGTCGGCCAAACGTTCTGGAACTTTAGTAAGCCTAAGAATCACCTGGAGAGCTTGTGAGAATGCAGATTTTCAGCACTCATCTGCAGAGCTTTTGATTCCACAGGGCTGAGGTGGAGCTCTGGAGTCTGAATTGCTATGAAGAACCCAGGTAATTCTAATTCACACTCTACACTGGTTTGGAGGAAGCAACAGTTATGTATCAGTACAAAGAACTGTGGTTAACAGTACAGATACAGAGCCTAACGGGAGTATGGGGAATGGGGAAATGACTTGTGTCTGGTGAAATTTAGGGAAGTCTGCAAAAGGAAGTCTGGTTTGAGCTGAGCAATGAAGGCAGGATGGCTACAGGTGGGTACAGCGAGGTGGGGGGGGGGGAGGGAGAATCAAAGAGGCAGGAGGAAGCATTCCAGGTGGAGGGTTAGCCAGCAAAAAGGTCCATATGTGAAAGCACTTGGGGAATGGTAAATAATCTGATAAGACCAGATTGTGAAGTGCCTGTAATACTATAGTAGTAGTTGTTGTTCAGTTGCTCAGTCATGTCCTACTCTTTGTGACCCCATGGACTGCAGCACACCAGGCTTCCCTGTCCTTCACTATCTCCCAGAGTTTGCTCAAACTCATGTCCATTGAGTCAGTGATGCCATCCAACCGTCTCATCCTCTGTCACCCCCTTCTCTTCCTGCCCTCAATCTTTCCCAGTAACAGGGTTGTAGTGGGAGATACAATAAAGAAAAGAGAGCCAAGTATAGACTGTGGAGTTCTTTGAAGTAGTCTGACTTCTTTTTAAAGTTAACAGGAGCCTTTGAGGTCTTCTAAGAAGGAAGGCCACCATTATGGCAGAAAACAAAGAAGAACTAAAGAGCCTCTTGTTGAAAGTGAAAGAGGAGAGTGAAAAAGTTGACTTAAAACTCAACATTCAGAAAACTAAGATCATGGCATCCAGTCCCATCACTTCATGGCAAATAGATGGGGAACAGTGGAAACAGTGAGAGACTTTATTTTTGGGGGCTCCAAAAATCACTGCAGATGGTGACTGCAGCCATGAAATTAAAAGACACTTGCTCCTTGGAAGAAAAGCTATGACCAACCTAGACAACATATTAAAAAGCAGAGACATTACTTTGCCAACAAAGGTCCATCTAGTCAAAGCTATGGTTTTTCCAGTAGTCATGTATGGATGTGAGAGTTGGACTATAAAGAAAGCTGAGCACCAAAGAATTGATGCTTTTGAACTGTGGTGTTGGAGAAGACTCTTGAGAGTCCCTTGGACTGCAAGGAGATCCAACCAGTCCATCCTAAAGGAAATCAGTCTTGAATATTCATTGGAAGGACTGATGCTGAAGCTGAAACTCCAATACTTTGGCCACCTGATGTGAAGAACTGACTCCTTGGAAAAGACCCTGATGCTGGGAAAGATTGAAGGCAGGAGGAGAAGGGGACGACAGAGGATGAGATGGTTGGATGGCATCACCAACTTGATGGACATGAGTTTGAGTAAGCTCTGGGAATTGGTGATGGACAGGGAAGCCTGGTGTGCTGCAGTCCATGGGGTCGCAAAGAGTCAGACACACTGAGCAACTGAACTAAACTGAACTGAAGAAGGAATGCGGCATCATTACTTTTGCTTTCACTAGTGACTCATTAATTCTTCATGACAACCCTTTAAGACTGGTGGTATGATCTCCCATTTTATAGCTGAAGAAACTGAGGCTTAGAGAAATGAAGTCCTGTGCCTGAGGTCTCATAGCCAGTGCCTAGCAGAGTCAATGCAGATGCTGCTCACTACAATAGGGAAACACATCCATTATTCATCATGCAGTAAAAGGTTGTTATGCAAAGTGTTAGGCGCTCAGTTTATTATATAAAATCCTTCTAAAAACCAGATATTAAGTTACATGATTTAAAAAGTTAAATCTAAACTACAATGAAATGTCACCTAACACCGGTCAGAGTGACCATCAAAAAATAATCTACAAACCATGCCCAGGTTGGGTGCATGAGACAACTGCTCGGGCCTGGTGCACTGGGAAGACCCAGAGGGATTGGGTGGAGAGGGAGGTGGGAGGGGGGACTGGGATGGGGAATACATGTAAATCCATGGCTAATTCATTTCAATGTATGACAAAAACTACTGTAATGATGTAAAGTAATTAGCTTCCAACTAATAAAAATAAATGGAAAAAAAAAACCAAAAAAAAAAACAATGTATGTTGGAGAAGGTGTGGAGAAAAGGGAACCCTCTTGCATTATCGGCAGGAATGTAAATTGATACAGCCACTATGGAGAACAGTATGGAGATTCCTTAAAAAACTAGGAATAAAACTACCATATGACCCAGCAATCCCACTCCTGGGCATATATCCAGAGAAAACCATAATTCCAAAAGATACATGCACCCCAATGTTCATTGCAGCACTATTTACAATAGCCAGGACATGGAAGCAACCTAAATGTCCATCAACAGAGGAATAGATAAAGATGGTACATATATACAATGGAATATTAGCCATAAAAAGGAACAAAATTGGGTCATTTGTAGAGACATGTGGATGGACCTAGAGACTGTCATACAGAGTGAAGTAAGTCAGAAAGAGAAAAACAAATATTGTGTATTAATGCATGTAGAATCTGAAAACATTGGGATAGATGATCTTATGTGGTGTTGGAGAAGACTCTTGAGAGCCCCTGGACTGCAAGGAGATCCAACCAGTCCATCCTAAAGGAAATCAGTCCTGAATATTCATTGGAAGGACTGATGCTGAAGCTGAAGCTCCAATACTTTGACCACCTGATGCAAAGAACTGACTCATTGGAAAAGACCCTGGTGCTGGGAAAGATTGAAGGCAGGAGGAGAAGGGGATGACAGAGGATGAGATGGTTGGATGGCATCACCAACTCAATGGACATGAGTTTGAGCAAGCTCCGGGAGTTGGTGAAGGACAGGAAAGCCTGGTGTGCTGCAGTCCATGGGGTCACAAAGAGTTGGACATGACTGAATGACTGAACAACAACAATTTACAAAGCAGAAATAGAGACACAGATGTAGAGAACAAACGTATGGACACCAAGGAGGAAAGGTGGGAAAGGTGGAAGGAATTGGGAGATTGGGATTGACATGTATATACTATTGATACTGTGCATAAAATAGATAACTAATGAGAACCTACTGTATAGCACAGGGAACTCTACTCAATGCTGTGGTGACCTAAATGGGAAGGAAATCCAAAAAAGAGGGGGTTGGGAGACAGTCTCAGATCCACTCCAAGTTGGCCTTTGAATTAGGAGTTTTTAAGGGGGAAAAACAAAGAAATTGGGATTAACCATTGTCTTGTAAACATTTCTTAAAGTAGTTTCAGCAGTCAAGATGCCTATGCTTTGCAAGTCTCTGGTCTGGTGGTCCATTACAGGGGTCAGGGTGGGGTCTGTTAGCTCATCTCGTCCTGGAGAAACCACCTAAGTCTGTACGTTAATGATGTTATCAACGACAGCAATTGTAGTCATCTAACTGTGATGACCTAGAGGGGTGGGGTGGGTGGTGGTGGGAGGGAGGCTTCAGAGGGAGGGGATGTATGTGTACGTATAACTGATTCATGCTGATATACAGCGGTAGCTAGCACAACACTGTAAAGCAATTATACTCCAATAAAATTAATAAAAAATCAATATTTGTGCAAACATTATTTTGATTATTATGCATTGCTAAGTCATACAGTGACTATTAAAAACTGTACAGTTTTACTTTCCATAAAGTTAACAATCCTCTTATTTTCTGTTTCTTTGTTTTATGTATTTATTGTTCCCTATGTTTTCTCTGGGCTTCCCTGGTGGCTCAGTGGTAAAGAATCCACCTGCAATGCAGGAGATGTGGGTTCGATCCCTGGGTTGGGAAGATCCCCTGGAGGAGGGCATGGCAACCCACTCCAGTATTCTTGCCTGGAGAATCCCATGGACAAAGAAACCTAGTGGGCTACAGTCCATGGGTTCTTGAAAGAGTTAAACATGATTTAGCAACTAAACAACAACATTATCCCCAGACTCCCTACCAGATAGCTAAAACCTATTGTTATCATCACATGACAGGTGTTCTTGCAGCCCAATATCTCTCTTCCTCCACTCTTCTCTCTACCTTTCATAATCTCCTGGCTATCTAAGCCAGTTCCATGACGGCTGTCCAAGAAAGCTCAAATTTCCTTCACCATTTTATGGGGGAGTTTTCTTATGGTGATCTCCAGTTTCCTGGACTCTACTTCTCATTCTTTCTTGGTTTACTTCTTTGTTTTAGGGCAGCCCATCTTCAAATAGTTTGCTAAGAAGGTATCATGTGATTTGTAATAAGAAATTTATGTTTGATCTGTATCCCCTTTTCTGGAGGGCTTCTCTTGTGGCTCAGCTGGTAAAGAATCCACCTGCAATGAGGGAGACCTGGGTTTGATCCCTGGGTTGGGAAGATCCCTTGGAGAAGGGAAAGGCTACCCACTCCAGTATTCTGGCCTAGAGAATTCCATGGGTCCATGGGGTCGCAAAGAGTCGGACAGGACTGAGTGACTTTCACTTTCACTTTCCCTTTTCTGGCACAGAGCTGCTAAAACCCTTGGCATTCCCTAAGTGTTGAGAGCAATAGTGTGTTTTGTTATTTAATAAGGTGATTTAGGAAAGCCCTTGTGTCAGATAAGGGTTGGGGCTTGTTGCCAGGGTAACCAACCCTGAGAATAGAGGGTTGGAACTTTCAGTCCTGCCCCCTGACCTCTGGGAAGGCAAGACGGGCTGAAGATTTTCAATCGTCAATGGCTAATCATTTAATCAATTACACCTGTGTAATGAAGCCTCTTTTAAAATGCAAAAGAATGAGATTTACAGAGATTCCAGTTTGGTGAACAAGAATGCATCCATATGCCGTCCTGCATGTTGCCCTCATTGTCTCTTCATCTGGCTGTTGTTCATATCCTCTAATATCCTTTGTAACAAACCAGTAATCTAATAATTACGGTATCCTCCCCCCCAAGCGGTTTTACTTTCAGTGGTTTCAGTTCCCTGGGGTCAACCATAGTCTGAAAATCTTAAACGGAAAAATGCGAGAAATAAATAATTGGAAGTTTTAAGTTGCACACTATTCTGAATAGCACAATGAAATCTTGTGTTGTCTCACTTCATCCTGCCCAAAACGTGAATCATCCCTTCACCTAGAGGTTCTGGTCCCTACTCAGTTAGTAGCCAGGTCCGGTATCAGAGCAACTATTTCAGGATCACAGCCTTGTGTCCAAGTAACCCTTATTTTACTTGGTAAAGGCCTCAAAGCTCAGAAGTAGTGATGCTGGCAATTCAGACACTCCAAAGAGAAGCTGCAAAGTGATTCTTTCATGTAAAAAGGTAAAACTTCTCGACTTAAGAAGGAAAGAAAAAACATCATTTGTGAAGTTGTTAAGATCTACAGTAAGAACAAGCATTCTAGCCGTGAAACTGTGAAAAAGAGGAATTCATGCTAGTCTTGCTGACACTTCCAACTGCAAAAGTATGGCCACAGTGTGAAGTAAGTGCTTAGTTAAGATAGAAAAATAAGATTTTTGGTGAGAGACCTTATTAACCTATCTTTTATTACAGTTTATTGTTGTAATTGTTCTCTTTTACTATTATTCATTATTGTCATTAATATCTTATGGTGCCTAATTTTAGATTAAACTTTATCGTGGTTGTTTATGTATAGGAAAAAAACATAGTCTCTCTATAGGGTTCAGTTGTTTAGTCACTAAATCATGTCTGACTCTTTGTGACCCCATGGACCCTAACCTGCCAGGCTTCTCTGTCATGGGATTTCCCAGACAAAAATACTGGAGCAGGTTGCCATTCTCTTCTCCAGGGGATCTTCCCAATCCAGGTATCGAACCGGGTCTCCTATATTGGCAGGATGATTTTTTTTTTTTTTTTTTTTTTTTACCACCGAGCCACCTGAGAAGCTTATATAAGGTTCAGTACTATCCACAGTTTCAGATGTCCACTAAGGGTCACTGAGGGGTGGGTGGGTGGGACTACTGTACTTACAAATTAAAAATAGCAATAAAATAAAATAAAAAGTCCTTTTTTTCCTAAAATTTTTTCCACCACTCAGTTTTCCTCTGGGCTTCAATGAGACTATGTTTTATTATAATATATTGTTCTAATTGTTCTACTTTATTATTAGTTATTGCTGTTACTCTTTTACTGTTCCTAATTAACAAAATAGACTTTATCACAGGTATGGATGTGTAAGAAAAAAACATAGTCTATATAGGGTTGAATGCTATCCACAGTTTCAGGCATCCATTGTGTGAGGCCTTAGAACATAGCCCCTCTTCACATAAGGGGGAAACTACTGGAAAATGTTTCTCTGACTTCTGTGAGCCACTCTAGCAAAGTAATTGAACCCAGAGTCTTTGGACTCTCCAGTTTATAGGGCGTCAGTCAGAAGCACAGGTGACAACCTGAATTTGCCATTGGCATCTGAAGTGGGGGGCAGTCTTATGGGACTGAGCCCTTAACTTGTGGGATCTGATGCTAACTTCCAGTGGGTAGTGTTAGAATTGAGTTGAATCGTCAAACGCTTACCTCCTGTGGGAGAACAGCTTGGTGGTGTGGGGAAAAGCCACATACCTGGTGTCAGAAGTTTTGTGAATGTGGTAGTGTGTGAGTAAAGGAGAAACACAGGAGGGAAGAGACTGAGTTTGTCCAACTTGGGAGACTTTATGGGGATAACTTTTCCCCATACAGTACTTTGCACCTCTGAAAAAGTATTCTGATTTAACACTTGGTATAATAGTTTGAGGTAGCTCAGAGATAACCTGCCTGCAATGTGGGAGACCTGGTTTCAATTCTTAAGTCAGGAAGATCCCCTGGAGATGGAAATGGCAACCTGCTCCAGTACTCTTATCTAGAAAATTCCATGGACAGAAGAGTCTGGTGGGTTACAGTTCAAGGGGTCTCAAAGAGATGGACACGACTGAGCAACTAAACAACAATAACAGTTCACACTGGGCACTTAATATGGAAACAAATCTTTCTGTTCTAGGGATTTTTCTTGCATTATTTCTTCTATTTCCTACCCCTTTGTTTTCCTTGTCTTCTATTTCTGAAACTTGTATTATTTGGGTGTGGGTTCCTCTCAATTGATTCTTTAATTTACTCACTTTATTCTATGTATGTCATTAGTTCTATTTTTGGGAAATATTCTCAACTTTAGCTTTAACCACCTGTAATGGATTTTAACATATGGGAAGTATAATTTAAGTTTACAAGAGCTCTTAATCTCTAATCATCGTTGTTTTTCTTTTTAAAAACAATCCCAAATTCAATATTCTCATAGATTTGGCAATTCTTTCTAATCTCTCAGGCTACTGATTATACATTTTTGAAGGTTTTTTCCTACTTTTGAGGTTGTCTAGTTCCACTGAATTGTTTGTTTATATTGATCTTTATGTTGGATACTTCCTTTACTTTTGCTCTCAATTGTATTTAATGACTATGCACAAAAAGCCGATAAGTTCCTTGTTGATCAGTAGTGTTTTTGACTGATAGTCTGCATTGTAGGTCAGTTATGAGGGCATCAGCTATCAGTACCTGCCACTCCAAAAGGAAATGTCCCATTCTTCCTGGGTCAGAAATAGAAACTTGGGTTACAGCATTCTGGGAGCCAAGTAGAGAAAGAGGATTGTTGGGGTTCTCTGCCATTCATTTCTTTCTTTATTTTTCTGGTTCAGGATAATTCATTACTTTTGTTCAGTCTTCTTTAACCTTGAGTAGTTTCTAAGTCTTTCTTTGTCTTTAATGACCTTAACATCCCCACCCCTAGCACATGTGCTGTGTGGGTTCTTAGTTCCCTGGCCAGGGATTGAACCCGTGCCCCCTACAGTGGAAACACGGAGTCTTAACCATTGGACCACTAGGGAAATATCCTTGCAGTATTTAGACTTACTCAAGTCCTTTGTTTTCAGCCTGGAGTCCCTAAATTGTTTAATTTCTCCAGAGTATAAAGATAAATTTCCCTTCTGTTTGTATAGGGAGAGATGGCCTGAGTTTATAAGGAGGGAAAGGAGAAAGGTGAGTAGATGTGCTTCTTATGTAGGTTTTCAATCCCACAGCTGAGAAAACAGAACAGGATCTATCTTTGCCTACCTTTGTCTATCTTTTCTTTCTGCAAGTATTTATTGCATGGTTACTACGTGGCAGATGCTAGCATCTACCTAGAATTAAAAGGTGAATAAAGACAAATGTAGTGTTTGCCCTTCTGGAGCTTATGTAGTGGTGGTTTAGTCGCTAAGTCATGTCCAACTCTTGTGATTCCATGGACCGTAGCCTGCCAGGCTCCTCTGTCTATTGGGATTCTCCAGGTAAGAAATGCGGAGTGGGTTGCCATTTCCTTCTCCAGGGGGTCTTCCCGACCCAGGAATTGAACCTGGGTCTCCTGCATTGCAGGCATATTCTTTACTGACTGAGCTATGAGGGAGCTTATAAAAGACCCCAATTAATGGCAAAAATTAGTGTAAAGTTATGACTAAGATAAGTGCTAAGAAGGAAAAGTAAGAGGTAAAAATAAAAACAATAAGAAGAGCAATAATAACCATAAGAGCTAATAGCCTCTTCTTCCTATCCTGGAGAAGTGTGTACTGAGAGATTTGACCTATTTAGAAAGTATGGAAGCTTTAGCTGAGATCTGAAAAGTGAAAAGGAATTAATTAGGGTACGGCAGGGTGGGAGCATAGATAGCCTCAAGGAAGAAGAAACAACTTGTGGCAAATACCTGCAGTGGGATCTATCTAAAGAGGCCTGAAATAAGGCCAGTGTGACTGGAGTGAAAAGTGAAACTACACATAGCTGTGATTACATTAATATCAACTAATTAAAGCTCTAAGTTTAACATCAAAATTTTCCTTAAGCCTTTAAGTTCAATGTAAAGCTTTGTTATTCTATTCATAAATCTGGTATGTTTGTACAAAAATTAAAAAAAAACCACTTTCACTTGTTCTTTCATTAACTCTTATTTTCCCTTAAATTTTTTTACTTTAAATACATTTGGAAATTGAATAAATTTGATTCCCACAGACGTTTCAAATACTTGACGGGGTTGTCTTGTGTGCATGTTTAGTTGCTCAGTCATGTCTGACTCTTTGAGAACCCATGGACCATAGCCCACCAGGCTCCTCTGTCCATGGGATTCTCCAGGCAAGAATACTGGAGTGGGTTGCCATTCCCTTCTCCAGGAGATCTTCCCGAACCCAGGGATCAAACCCAGGTCTCCTGCATTGCAGGTGGATTCTTTACTGTCTGAGCCACATGGGAAGCCCAAGAATACTGGAGTGGATTACCATTTTCTTCGCCAGGGTATCTTCCTGACCTAGGGATTGAACTTGGATCTCCTGCATTGTCAGGAGGATTGTTGCTGTTGTTGTTTTAACCACTGAGCCACCTGGGAAGCCCCCGGGGTAATCTTACATACCTAATAAATAAAATGTTTCTAAGTCCTATAGTAATGCTGATAAATTTAATTAACCAAAAGGTAGCTCACATGGTAAAGCGTCTGTCTACAATACTTCCCTGGTGGCTCAGATGGGAAAGCATCTGCCTACAATGCGGGAGACCTGGGTTTGATCCCTGGGGGGGTGGGGGTGGTGGAGATCCTCTGGAGAAGGAAATGGCAACCCACTCCAGTACTCTTGCCTGGAAAATCCCATGGGAGAAGCCTGGTAGGCTACAGTCCATGGGTTGCAAAGAGTTGGACACGACTGAGTGACTTGACTTCACTTCACTTTCACAATGTGGGAGACCTGGGTTCGATCCCTGGGTTGGGAAGATCCCCTGGAGAAGGAAATGGCAACCCACTCCAGTACTCTTGCCTGGAAAATTCCATGGATGGAGGAGCCTGGTAGGCTACAGTCTGTGGGATCGCAAAGAGTCAGACACGACTGAGCAACTTCACTGGTTCACTGGATAATGGTCTAAATCACATTCTGATGAGCATTCAAACTTTGTATATACAGATAACAGAATTCTCTTACTCGTTTTAGTAGTTTAATGAAAATTAAACATTTCAAATTAAAAATATAATTTTAGAACCTCCACTGGGTCATTTTTTTTAATGTCTTAAATACTTTAAATTGCAAACTCGCAGACTAATCAAGATAATAACAAAGCGTATTCCTAAAATGAGAAGAGTTATTTACTAAGGGTTTGGTTTGCTTCAATATTTATATACTTATTCCTATATCTTACTGGCTATTAGGGTTGCCAGATTTAGCTAATAACAATAAGATACCTAGTTAAGTTTGAATTTCAGGTGAACAATGAATAGCTTCAATAGGTGAAATATAATTAAAATGGGTGTCCTGTATTTTATCTGGCAGCCCTACTGGGTTTGCAAAATCACTTACCCTAGTGGGAGAGCAGAGTTAGTCCATTTCTGATGGACTGCACTCACTTGCTCGGAGATTTGTGGTCATAATATTGTTACAGGATCAAAGATTTGTGACTATAATATGGATGCAGATTAGGGATCCTAATCAGAAATTATAGAGATCTGGGTTCTACTTCATGGATGGTTCTACCCAAGTCACAGTCTCACATACTGAGATATTTCAAATTACCTGAATGTGACCTACTATGTCAGTGGTGACGCCAAGTCCATGCATTTTAACTGGGATATAGTTTTGTAGCCATGGACATCATGGATTCTTTTGGGTATCTTATAGGTTTCACCATTATCTAATTTTTATTGTAACTGGTCTTAACTGTTTGTATCATTTGAGTTGATGGAATTGTATGCTTTGAAGTGATGGAATTCAGCCAGCCTCTGACCCAAATCTGGCCATGTAAGACCTTAGAGGTCACCTCATAAAAGTAAAGGGGAACCAGAGAGGAGTTTAAGCAACAGTGTGACATGACCAGATTTTTGTTTTTTGAAAAAAAATCATACTGGTTGCTGCACAGAGAATGAATAGGAGGGGTTTGAAGTGGGTGATGGAGACTATGAGGCTTTTGCAGTAGAGGAACTCAGAGATTATGATAAACTTGGTTGATGCTGAAAGAGAAACAGGACAAATTTGAGGCAGAATCAATAGCACATGGTGATAGACTGAATACAGGCAGTATGAGAGAGGGTGATATCAAGCATGATTCCCATGTGTCTGGTGTGAGTGACTGGATGAATATTGACATTATTCACCCAGACAAGAAACAAGTAAGGAGGAGATGAGCCATTTGTTTTTTTTTTTTTCCATTTATTTTTATTAGTTGGAGGCTAATTACTTTACATCATTACAGTAGTTTTTGTCATACATTGAAATGAATTAGCCATGGATTTACATGTATTCCCCATCCCAGTCCCCCCTCCCACCTCCCTCTCCACCCGATCCCTCTGGGTCTTCCCAGTGCACCAGGCCCGAGCACTTGTCTCATGCATCCAACCTGGGCTGGTGATCTGTTTCACCCTAGATAATATACACGTTTCAATGCTGTTCTCTTGAAACATCCCACCCTCGCCTTCTCCCAGAGTCCACAAGTCTGTTCTATACATCTGAGTCTCTTTTTCTGTTTTGCATATAGGGTTATCGTTACCATCTTTCTAAAGTCCATATATATGTGTTAGTATACTGTAATGGTCTTTATCTTTCTGGCTTACTTCGCTCTGTATAATGGGCTCAATCCTGGGCCATTTGTTTTTAAGTTTTTCTTCATTTGTTTTGCTCTCTTTTGGCAAGAGAGGGGAGAAACAATGAGTCCAGTCTGGGTATATCTTAAAGATACATATGGGCCACGTAAGTGGAGATGGTCAGCAAACATCTGGAAATGCATATCTAGCTCATCCTTTGGTTTCTATCTGTGGCAATTGAATCCAGAATTTACCACAGCAACATAATTACAGTTTGTGTTTTCAAAGGCTTTCTGCCTGGCCATGTTTCTCCAAAGAAACTTGTAATGTGCAAAGTATTCAAAATCAATTTTAGTATTAGAGCAACTGTTCTGAACTGGAATATTCTACTCTCTTCTTGGTTGGTGATAGTATTTTAAAATTGTCACTTCATTGATAGATTCAGGGTCATATCCCTATTTTTGGTATTTATTTGAATGATGTGTATTTATTTAAACCAGTATCCAGAAAAACACTGTCTATATGACTTAATTTAGACTTGAATTTTGTGCCTTGTTACTCTGTTTAACGATGCTAAGCTATTTAGAAGAAGTAGGTAAATTATAAATCTTTGAGCTTAGATGGCCTGTTTACAGTCAATTGACTTCTACCTTCAGGAGATGGGAAATTAATGAGCTCTATCCTTTCTGTGACAACAGATTTTACTCAGTTCTTTTTAGGTGTTGCAAAGAATTCTTGTACCTCTTTCAATTAGCCAGTACTTCCTCACGGTGTTTTTAATTTAGGGAATCCCTGCTCTTCAAGACATAACTCTATGGTTTGTACACTTTGCTGGTATGCTTTATGTAGACAGTGGCTTAAATAATATTTTGGTCTCTTTCTCACTTTGTTTTTCCAAGCCCATGCATTTTCCACCCTTATTCAGAATAAGTAGTTGGAGGTCTTGATGGCAGTTTTCATTCATTCTTTTATTTATTTATTTTGTGTAGGATATCTTGGGATAATTACAAAGATAGAGTCCTAAAAATAGCTTGCTTCTAAAGTGAACTTTTATAACATATGCTAATTATTTTGATTTTTATTCAGCTGCAGAAAGCCATTCATCTGTTCTATTCAAGCTATTTTTCTGATTACTGAAAATGAGAATATAATTATTATTTATTAACTACCCCCAGTACTTTCTCTGGGATACAAAGCATTGCTATTTCTATACAATGCAACTTTTGACTAATTAATTAGAATGTATGCCCATATTATCAAGAGTGTTTATATTTGGAAAGAGGACAAGAACACTTTTAGATTTCTTAACATGTAAATTCTTTGCAGGCCTGGTTCCATAGCTAGTCTGGGCCTTAATAAATCATCTTGAGAGTAAATTGCTAACTGGTAATAGATGATGAACAACTCTTAAGTATTTAGAGTTATTCTTAAGTAACAATTACTCTTAACCTGAAATCTTTCTTCCCAAATAATGAATGGTTAATAGAAAATAAAAGATAACCATGATGTCATTAAAAAGTTAAATTAGTCATGAGATAGTTTTTAGGAAACAGAATTGTACAGTAAGGAACATTTCCAACCTTGTGGTTAGTTTTTAAAGTACTTTGCTGGCTAAAGCAGGATCAGGGATAAGACGGTTACAGTCAAAGATACACAAGTGATCAAGCCAGAAAGGAGTGGGAGTCAGAAGCAGAGACAGAAGAAAAATGAAAGAAGTATTCCTTGAGAACAGTAGTCCAGAGACTAAAATCCAGAGGGAGAGGTAACATGTGAGATGCAGATAATACTAGAGACGTCTCAGGAAGAGGGGAGCAGGTCCAAGTGAGGCTATAATACTGTTGAGACCACTTTTTTTGACCGCATCGTGTCTTCACTGCAGAGCGTGGGCTCTCTCTAGTTGTGGCATCACAGGCTCTAGAGTGCCCAGGCTCAGCAGTGGCAGTGTGTGGGCTTCTCTAGTTGTGGCACACAGGCTCTCTAGTTGCAGCGTGTGGGTTTAGTTGTCCCACGGCATGTTCCTCCACCAGGGATCAAACCCATGTGTCCTCTGCACTGGAAGGTGGATTCTTGACTGGGACCAACATCTACAACATAGGTTTAAATTTTCCCTTTACCCACCTGGTCATAGGAAAATCCTCAAGAGATCATAGGCACAGGCTGAAGAAAACACAGTAGTATGATAAGAGGCAGATCAAGATAGTTAACACTCTGCCCATGCAACTTATTTTTGCCTTCAGTGGCTGAAAGTTAAGTGTGGTGCTTGACCATCTGGGGCCCACTAGACAACCAGGCAAAAAATAACACTACAGTTTTTGCTGGGTGATTGATACTATGTAGAAGAACAAGGGTGCTGCAATATAGTGGAGCAGAGAAGAGCATGAAAGGAATTTCGGGGAATCTCCTGGGTTATTCTGTTGTTCTTCAAGTATGCCCACAGGTAAAGCATAATGGTCCACTACTAGAACCATACAAGTAGGGCAACTGAGAGCTCAGATCCCTCAGGAATGAAAACTGGATCATACCACTCAGGTAGACATCCTAAATAACAAACAGCTGCCTACCAGGAGAATTGATAGGTGCTGGAAAAGTGGTGTTTATAAAGCCTTATGAAGAGTCGGACATGACTGAGCGACTTCACTTTCACTTTTCACTTTTATGCATTGGAGAAGGAAATGGCAACCCACTCCAGTGTTCTTGCCTGGAGAATCCCAGGGATGGGGTCGCACAGAGTCGGACACGACTGAAGTGACTTAGCAGTAGCAGTATGAATTATATATTTTATGCATATTAGATACAAATAATATTGAGCATAACATGTTTAAATAGTGATATCCCAAACTAGCTTGCCTTGGTTGGTGGTGGACTATATTTCACTGTGTTACCCATGAGGTATCAAAGCCCTTTACAAAAGGAAAATCTTATTAATTTGGATTCCAAGTAGGGAGAGACCTCCAGCCAGAGGAGATAAACTCCTGTTTTTTCCCTGCCTCCACTCTTGCTCCCAACTCTTGTCACTGCATTCAGAACCATGTGGTGTTAGGGAAAGGACTCTGTCCACGAACACAGAATGCTCAGGTTAAGGAAATACAGTTATTCTCAGCCCTTAATCACCACCTTCTACTCATCTCCTGAGGTCTTTGTTCTTGTTCCCATGGCCTGTACTGAGGTTAGCCTGTGTTCTGAATTTCTCCTATTACATGTTGATAGTAGACATCACTAAACAATTAAGGCATGATTTCCCATTGAGCTAGACTGGTTACACAGACGCAAATTGTTTGAGTTGGAAGTTGAGATGAAATCTATTTAATGTCGTGCATTTTCCTCATGTCAGGAAAAGGAATTAGAAACAACTATAGGAAAGCCTGATCACCTGCTCACTCATTTCTTAGTAGGCTGACAGCAAAAGCATAAGGGTAGACAGTTGTGATTATATATTCTAATGCCAGGAAACAAACAAAAAAATAGATGCAGAGTGAGAGCAAAAAAAGCTATTAACTAAGTGAGGGCAGTGCTTTTCTAATTCACCCAGTATTAGGAAAGACCGCTGAATAAGCATCTATAGTATTAATCAATAGGTTATTATCCTATTTGATAAAAAGTGACCAATTAAGAAGTGCAAGAAACTGCAATTATATGGCCACTCATCACCTAGAGGAAGAGAAGTGTTATTACAGGTATAAAATAAAACACTACAGCATGCATAGAAAGTACTTCAATTACACTATATGTTTGTCATACAAATAATAAATAATTAAAAAATACCATTAAGAATACCAGAAGCCAGGAATTCCCTGGCGGTCCAGTGGTTTAGGACTCTGTGCTTTCACTGCCGAGGGCCCAGATTTGATCCCTGGTTGGAGAACTAAGATCCCACAAGTCACACAGCCAAAAAAAAAAAAAAAAGAATACCAGAATTCAGAAAAAAAAGTTTCCTTTAATGTTAACCCTAAACAAACTTTACCATTTTTGATCTACAACAGCTATGTCACTAACCATCAACATCAATGGGCTCAAGATTTTTCAGACCCAGCTGCCTTTTCCAGCTCCACCAGCCTCAGTAGCCCCACAATTTCTGAAAACACACTAGGAGAAAATGCTCTCTGCTGCTCATATCTGATAGAAGTCAAGAGCTGGACTTTGCTAGACTATCTATTAACAAATTCAGTGAAAATGTTTATCTCAGCAATATTGCAAAGAACAAATATGGTACTTAAATAAAAAAAAAAGAAACCTTAACTTCAAAACTGTCCCATTAGAAAACAACATACTAATTCAAAATACACAGCAGGCAAATAAAATATTTTTGGAATTCTTTCCTGAAAATTTCTTCATAGCATGCCTTTGAATCAAATAATTAAACATTGTCTCATAATATCATAATTTATTTTTTAATCTAAAAAGATAATATCTGGTTTATTCACCTTCTGTTTTGACTATCCTTGGCTCTGAAAGACTTTTGGTAGTTTCCAAAATGTAAATTCATCTTTAAGAACAAAAGGAATTCAAACTATATCCCTTGTGTTTGAAGATCCCCACAAATACTTTGTGCAATAGTTGCTTCCCTGAAATGTGTTTAGTTTTCCCATATAAAAGTATGTATTATTTATTCATTTATTCACCCACCTAGTTATTTGACAAATGTATACTGATACCTATTCTCCTTGTAGATTTCCTCTAGAGGCTGGAGATGCAGGACTAAACAAACAAACAAACGAAAGACAAAGGTGTCTGCCTTGAAGTAGCTTATAGAAAAGTAAGGTGAGACGAACAATGGACAATAAACATAGTGAATAATATACAGTAGGTGAGAAGATAATAAGTGCTACAAACAAAACAAAAGATGAAGAGGGGAAGGGGAATAGGAGCCATGAAGGCTGGGGGTAAAAAGTTGTGGTAAGGAAAAGGTGACAGTTTGAGCTGAGGTTTAAAGTAGTGAGAGTCTGCCTTCTGGATATTTGGGGTAACTTCTATAGGGAGGGGAATGGAAGTAAAGAGCACATTTGATATGAAAGAACAACAAAATCGATGAGGATGAAATGGATTGAATAAAGGGGGAGTAAAAGGAGAAGAGGGGGCTTCCCTGGTGGCTCATTAGTAAAGAATCTGCCTGCCAATGCAGGAGACTCGGGTTTGATCCCTGATCTGAGAAGATCCCTAGGAGAAAGAAATGGCAACCCACTCTGGTATTCTTGCTGGGAAATCCCATGAACAGAGGAGCCTGGTGGGCTGCAGTCCATGGGATTGCAAAAAAGTCAGACACCACTGAGCAACAAAGCAGCAAAACAAAGGAGATGAAGGCAGAGTAGTAATCGAGGACAGATCATGTAGACTGATGTAGGTCTCTTGGCTTTTATGCTGGATAATATGGGGAGCTATTAGAAGGTTTTGAGCAGAGGTATTACATGGAAGATCCCCTGGAGAAGGAAATGGCAACCCACTCCAGTATTCTTGGAGTGAGTGTCCTGGAGAATCCCTATGGACAGAGGAACCTGGCGGGCTACAGTCCATGGGGTCACATGGAGTTGGCCATGACTGAGCGCACATGCACACACGCACACACTACATGGCTTGATTTATATCTAAAAGAATCACTCTGGGAGCTCGACTTCTAGTATGTCTAAGTAGTTCCTATTGGACCTGCCTCTCCATAGCAACTATAAACTCTGGAAAAAACTGAATGCACAGGAAAGTGAAAAAAAGTGGGAGCCGGAGGGCACATGGAGAGGTTGTCACTTAGAAGAAATGGATGGGGTTGAGAGTCCCCGTTTCAGGTTTCAGCCCCAGAGCAGGCTGAATTCAGCGCCATAAAGTGGCTAAAACTCTGACCGAAAACCTGTAGCCTTTCCAGCTTTAAGAATTAGAGTACAAAGGCTGGGCAACCATGGCCTCAGCAGCACTGGCTGATGACTTGAATCACTTGTGTGCAGGGCAGACTCCAAGCAGCTGAGCTAAAGGTTAAAAGAAGCAGAGAAGAAATTAAATGAGACTTGAACAATAGCCCAAGAGACAGACTTGATGGACAATCAAGGGGAACACCTACTGATGGATGAGAGGGAATTTCTTACTAAAGAGTTAACATTTATGCTGAAATCTACAGGATAAGAAGGAGCAAGCCAATGAAGGCTAGAGGGGAGGAGAGAGAGAGAAACAGAACTGCAGGCTTTGGAAACACCAAGACAGGAAATTCAAAGGCAGGGAAGAGCCTGGTGTCTTCCAGGAAATGCAAGGAGGCCAAAATGTGGAATATGTTCATGGAGAGATGGGTCAATTGATACTAAAACAATAAACCCTCTAAATATGAGGTAGGGAAAAACATTAAAATTGATCTCTATCCTCAAGGTGCTTATAACCATGTGAGGGAGACAAACATGCTAATGTCAATGAAACAACTGAACTTCAATACTAGACAGCACATAGTTGGCCAATGTTTTGAGTTTTCCAATCATATTTGCAAGAATCATCTT
Organism: Odocoileus virginianus; assembly: GCF_023699985.2. Lineage (NCBI taxonomy): Eukaryota > Metazoa > Chordata > Mammalia > Artiodactyla > Cervidae > Odocoileus > Odocoileus virginianus. The sequence goes on along the minus strand of NW_027224318.1, from coordinate 805,735 downwards.
ACTTGGTCCTTGTAATAGTCCCATGAGGCAGGTACTCTTATTGTTACTATGTTTATTTAACCTGGTTGTTTTCTCTCTGTCCCCACATGATAAGCCCTATGAGGGCAGAGCCAGACCTGTTCTCCTACCTACCATGGCACTAGGCACAGCTTTGAGTTCAGAGAAGTGCTCAGTAAATCCTTGTTAAATGTGTAAGTTTAACAGATTGGAAACTCAAAGCTTTGAGGGGACAGGACTTAAATGGTCAAGGGAACACAGCATATCCAGGATGGAATCACCTAGAATTCATGGCTCTAGTCTCCTGGGCTAATATTATAACTTGACCAATGATATTCAAATCGCTCTCCCTATCTCTTTTTCTCCATCCCTCTTTCCCCCATTTTCTCCTTCCTTTTCTCTTTCCCTCCTTCAAGTAGCAGAATGCTTTGCTTTCAAATAATCTTTTTTCACTTGGATATGGAAACAGAGGGCTTTCCAGGTGGCGCTGGTGGTAAAGAACCCACCTGCCAGTGCAGGAGACATAAGAGATGTGGATTCAATCCCTGGGTTGGGAAGATCCCCTGGAGGAAGGCATGGCAACCACTCCAGTATTCTTGCCTGGAGAATCCCATGGACAGAGGAGCCCGGCAGGCTACAGTCTACAGGCTACAGACAAAGAGTCGAACATGACTAAAGCAACTTAGCACACACATAGAAACAAAAACTTCAGTTATAAAGACATTATAAATTCAATGTTATAGGATTTATTATATCAGTCACTGATAGTGATGACAGTTGTTGTGATGGACATAGAAATTAGGCATCAGGTGTTTAGATGATAGTGGCTGTCATACGACAGGTTTGCCATCCAATTTATTAAGGAATTTTGTTGTGAATGCCCAGTATTGAGAAAATCCAGATGAATCCTAAGAAGTGTAGTAGCTAAAAAGAGTAACAGGTGTTAAATAGTGTGCCAGCAATCTTAGGATGCTTAAACTCGACTGATCCTGAAACATGAAAGAGGATTAGGAAAGGATGTCTTTATTTTAAATTTGAATCACTAACAACATCTGTTAACGTCCATGCCATGTTGTTAAGACAAAAATCTGACAAGAAGCCTTTAGCCTGCTATAATCCTTTATACTATGATAATACTTCCATAATGCAACATGTTATGTGTACGTTTGTCATTGCACAACTGACTATTATGCAGAAAGTGAGAACAAACACTGATGATATGACTGTCTTGTCTTTTGGATCCAATACATGTGTTCCATGATCCTCCTCTTATTTGTACAATTTTGTGTGAGTGAACCCACACAGGCTTGAAATAAAATGATGAGTGGAGACCTATAACTTCTCTAATCAGTGATATATGTCCATAAAGCTCAAACCCATAATAGAGGTGATAGGAAGAGTTATACTCTGAGATCTGCCGTCAAACATGTTCTACACTACATAAGGAAATATGTCTATGGCTTTCGGTGTGCTCAGACATGGTACATTTGAGTGAGCTTATTATGTTTATTATAAGAAATTCCATGGACAAAGGAGCCTGATGGGCTATAGTCCATGGGGTTGCAGAAGAGTCAGACCCAGCATAGGTTAACAAAGAATTTAGGGTGGTTTTCTAAAATTAACTTTAATCCAAAATATTTGTACCCTTGAAGCACTTCAAAGTAGTCTAAGGGTTCTATAAAACTAAACCAGGCCCTCTAGCACTATGCTTCACCCTAAGCTACCTCCAATATAAGTGGCATGACTTTGTGGTGGAGTAGGCAGCTATCACTCAAACACTCATCTCACACGCTAGTAAAGTAATGCTCAAAATTCTCCAAATGAGGCTTCAGCAATATGTGGACTGTGAACTTCCAGATGTTCAAGCTGGTTTTAGAAAAGGCAGAGGAACCAGAGATCAAATTGCCAACATCCGATGGATCATCAAAAAAGCAAGAGAGTTCCAGAAAAACATCTATTTCTGCTTTATTGACTATGCCAAAGCCTTTGACTGTGTGGATCACAATAAACTGTGGAAAATTCTGAAGGAGATGGGAATACCAGACCACCTGACCTGCCTCTTGAGAAACCTATATGCAGGTCAGGAAGCAACAGTTAGAACTGGACATGGAACAACAGACTGGTTCCAAATAGGAAAAGGAGTGCGTCAAGGCTGTATACTGTCACCCTGCTTATTTAATTTATATGCAGAGTACATCATGAGAAACGCTGGGCTGGAAGAAGCACAAGCTGGAATCAAGATTGTGGGGAGAAATATCAATAACCTCAGATATGCAGATGACACCACCCTTATGGCAGAAAGTGAAGAGGAACTAAAAAGCCTCTTGATGAAAGTGAAAGAGGAGAGTGAAAAGTTGGCTTAAAGCTCAACATTCAGAAAACTAAGATCATGGCATCCGGTCCCATCACTTCATGGCAAATAGATGGGGAAACAGTGGAAACAGTGTCAGACTTTATTTTTGGGGGCTCCAAAATCACTGCAGATGGTGACTGCAGCCATGAAATTAAAAGACGCTTACTCCTTGGAAGGAAAGTTATGACCAACCTAGATAGCATATTGAAAAGCAGAGACATTGCTTTGCCAACAAAGGTCCATCTAGTCAAGGCTATGGTTTTTCCAGTGGTCATGTATGGATGTGAGAGTTGGACTATAAAGAAAGCTGAGCACTGAAAAATTGATGCTTTTGAACTGTGGTGTTGGAGAAGACTCTTGAGAGTCCCTTGGACTGCAAGGAGATCCAACCAGTCCATCCTAAAAGAGATCAGTCCTGGGTGTTCACTGGAAGGACTGATGTTGAGGCTGAAACTCCAGTACTTTGGCCACCTTATGTGAAGAGTTGACTCACTGGAAAAGACCCTGATGCTGGGAGGGATTGGGGGCAGGAGGAGAAGGGGATGACAGAGGATGAGATGACTGGATGGCATCACCGACTCGATGGACATGAGTTTGAGTAAACTCCAGGAGTTGGTGATGGACAGGGAGGCCTGGCGCACTGCAATTCATGGGGTCGCAAAGAGTTGGACATGACTGAGAGACAAAACTGAGCTGAACTGAGGCAGCTATGGCCTGGCCAGCCCTGGCAATGAGGTATTGTGGGAATTTTCCTCCAGTGTTCCAGATATGGATGTGCATTTTGCCAACAATCTCATGCACAGCCCCTGGAAAAAAAGAAATAGTCTTTTGCTTTCCAGTTTAAATGCATTGCTCTGTTCATCAAAATTTAGTTGGGGAACTGAGGGAATATTTGAATTTTTATAGTGTTGTTAATATTCTTTGCCTTCTACTTAGCCTATCATCAATCTGTAAGGAGAGATTCTGGAATGTTGAGTTGAAGGCTATGTGATTGAAGTAGGTCATTTAGTTTCATTAACTTAATAACTGAATAAATAATTTCTCAGAAATATCTGTCACCAAGGCTTATTTGTCTTTATATAAATATTTTTTCAATGAAATTGAGTGTTTTTTTATGCTCATGTAAATGTACTCTTGTGAAAAGTTTACAAGAAAAGAGCATTGAACCTATTTTGTGGGGAAGGATAAATGTGTGAGAGAGACAGACGAGGGAGTTGAACTCTGATTAGGTGGTTTGCCTTTTCCAGCCTTAACAGATCTGAGGTAGAAGATTTCTCTTAGTAATTACAGTTCACAGTGCAGTAATTCTCAGAGTCAGTGTGGGAATGGAGCCATATCAAATTCTGAAGGGCCTTGTGTATAGCTTGAAAATCTGGGAACTTTAATATGAGTGCTTTCTCGTAGCTTCTCAGCCTACTGAAATCCTACTGAGTTTTTGGGAGTGCCTCCATAAGACATCTCAGACCTTTCTTACTTCTTATTCATCAACCATTCATCCCTTCTCTGAACTTCTACAGAAGTTATAGGGCCCATACTAATTAACCTAGCTTAATAAATAGACCGAAAGGTATGAGTCAAAAACGTGTACTTCATCAGAAGTTCAAAGACATAGATTTTGGTTTGTGCCCATGTGCCCCACTGGGCAAGTAACTCACTTATTTTGATTCCTGTCTATTAAAGGGATATAGTAGTAATAATTCTACCTTCCTCATAGGGCTGTTATGATGGTCAAATAAGATGATTCTTGTTTAGTCACTAAGCTGTATCTAACTCTTTGTGATCCCCACAGGACTGTAGCCTGCCAGGCTCCTCTGTCCATCAGGATTTCCCAGGCAAGAATACTGGAGTGGGTTGTCATGCCCTCTTCCAGGGGATCTTCCTGACCCAGGGATTGAACCCATGTCTCTTGCACTGGCAGGTAGATTCTTTACCACTGAGCCACATGGGAAGCCCAAATAAGATGATTCTTACAAATGTTTTTTTTTTTTTTGAAACTCAAAGCATTGAGCAACTACATGCTCATATTGAAATTTAGTTGTTTCACTGACATCAGCAGTTTTGTCTCTCTGATATAGTCATAAGCACCTTGAGGATACAGATCAAATTTGAAGTTTTTTTTTATTCCTTAGAGTGCTGCACATATAATAAATATTTAGAGCAGTTATTGCTTTTGTAATTATCATTTACATTTACATGGTGTTTCATTGTGGCTAAAACATTTTCACATACATCATATCCATTTTTATATGCCAGCAGGCTGAGATTCTGGGAGACACAGTGACTTTTCCAAGGCCACACAGTTAGTGTATTACACAAGTCTGCATGCTTGCAGTCTGTAGCTCTTTTCACTCTGTGATGAGATCTTTTGCAGTCTGGGCGCTATCAAAAAGGTACGTTGGTCTATCAGTTCATGCAGTTCTGGTTATAGAAGAGATTTGACTTTGTAAACCATGGAAGTCTTCTGGGAGTGACATTATCGATTCTCTACAGCTGACTGCACCTGTGCCTTTGACTGCTTTATTTTCTCTCTCAGTATAGCAGCGAGTGTAGTTAGAGCATGGCATGTACCCAGAGTGATGCCTGGTTTGGGATGCTTCCATTTCAATGAAGCCAGTTTTAATTTTTGAGATGGTGAATTTTCCAGGGTCTCTGTTGGGCTGGCCTTTTCCCTTTCTGCTAAGGCCCGCTTTTTGTACATGTCTCTGTGAGCTAGAATTCTGATCAGAAGGTTAGCAAGCAAGGAGAAGTGAAGGTGACCAATTTCAGTCCTAAAATGGGATCCTTTTTCACCACTCTGGACAAAGTGTTTTAGAGAAGAGGTTGAAGTTATTGGACAGGCACTCATTTAAAAATTATCTGGGCATTTTTCCCCTCCTGGGCCTAATTTAGTATTAATGGGTCCTAATTTAGTACTGACTGTGTCACCCAAATTAATCCCAAACAAATGTAAACAGTCAATGAAAAAACATTGTATTCTGATTATTATAATTAAAACCTGAATTTAAGTCAAAATGTGCTCTTTAAATGACCCTAGAGTTTGACTAGGAATGATGATAATGGTGAGGTAGTGGGCTACTGACACGACCTTCACAAAATTCTCATCAATTTCTATAATGTTTTTGACATTTCATCAAAGCTCTGGAGGAAATGGAGCAATTATTTATTTGACTTTAAAAATCACAGGGTGTCAGAATGCACTCAAGGGACTTGAAATGAAATGCTTTGAAAAAGAAGAACTGCAGTGGGTGCATCACAACTGAAATTAGAGCAAGTGTCAATATGTCAGCGGCAAAGTGACAGGTCTTGCACAAGGCACTGAAGGTTAATGAGAGATGTTTAATTTGGCCAGAGTTACCAGAAAACTTCCAAGATGTGAGCTCATCTTAGAAAAGGGCTATTTATGGCAAGGATCTAGAGGAAGCAGATGTAGCTTTTAAGCAGCAGATTTCTATCATAAGAGTACTGTTGTATTAGTATTAGTGTAAGTGTTAGTAATGATAATAATACAGCTATCATTTGTTTGATGCATACTATGTGCTGGGCCCTGTACACTAAAGCATGGACCCATGTCACCTGATTTGTCCTCACTCAATCTTACGTTGCTCCATTTACATCTGAGCAAGCAAAGGCTTAGGGAGTGAAAAGCTGGGATTTGAACCTGTGTCTGTCACAGTGTGGAGCCCAGTTTTCTAATCCTTTATCAATGACATGGGTCTTGTGTCAGATCTAACATTTTCTGTACTGTTAGGTGACCTTAGAGAAGGTACTTTCCCTCTCTGGAAATATCTCCATCTGCAAAATGAGGGAACTTAACTGTGGGTTTTCTTATCTCTAGTCTTTTAAGAATGAATGGGTGCATGAGACAAGTGCTCGGGCCTGGTGCACTGGGAAGACCCAGAGGGATCGGGTAGAGAGGGAGGTGGGAGGGGGGATCGGGATGGGGAATACATGTAAATTCATGGCTGATTCATGTCAATGTATGACAAAAACCACTACAATATTGTAAAGTAATTAGCCTCCAACTAATAAAAATAAATGGAAAAAAAAAAGAATGAATGGGTACATGACCTTTGGATAGGGTGAAGTGGTGTGGAGGAGCAGGGTGCAGGAACTGGTATGAAAAAGCTATGCAGGTGAAACAGCAACTGAGAGCTTGGCTGGGCACTCTTGCTCTGTGATACGAGTTCCCACTCTGCTACAGACTAGTTTGTACTTTGATCAACAGCCTTTGTTATTCTGGGCTTCGGACAGGCCTAGAGGGAGGGAGAAGAGTAACTGGACACGAAGAAAGAAGGTTCTCCTTTGGCATTTCCTCTTGTTATCACACTAGTCTCTGGAAGTGAGCACATCCCAGTGGCCTGAGTCTGAACACATGGAGACAAAACGAAAGCCCTACACTGAAAGTCAAGAAAGTGGCAGTTGAAAAATGCTGATGTGAAGGCAAAAAAAATTTTTTTGTTTCTTTGCTTCCAGCCATTAGCAAATTCTTAACATAAGTAATTTAAATGTAATGTATAATGTTTTTAATATTTAATTTTATAGAAAATTAGATATATGTATACATAAAAATGAAATTTAAAAATATCCACAATCCCACTGCTTAGAGAACAGCTCTTGATATTTTCATGTATATTGTGACAGACTCCAGATTTTAAAAAAACAACTAGGCTATTACCAGAGTGTTTCATAATATGCTTTCCATATGTGCTCCACTCCATCCAAAAGTTTCCATACTTTTATAATCATCTTCATAACTGTTTTCTAGGGCCTTGAGTATCATAAAAATAAATACTATTACTGTACCTTATGTTCTTAATATTACAGTCTGCAATACTTGTTACCTACACAGATATCTTTTACTACAGGATATTTTTGTATGGTGGATTCTAAAGACATGTACACGACATGTTCTGAGGCATTTTCCTTTCTCATTCAAATATTTCCAAAATCTTTCTCTATTTCTCATCACCTTTGGGCAGGAGTGGGGTGGGGTGGGGGAACCAATCCTGTTATTCAGATTGCTTTTTAAAAAAAAATAAAAGTGATTATTTGATATTAGTAACCTAAACTGAGAATGGGAAAGATAATATGGGTAATTCTGTACTATCATTCCCTGACCCATGACTGGTAGCACATTGTTTAGTCACCAATTGTCTTTGCTGATAATACTTTTAATCAGTTACTGGCTGATTATGTAGTTTTATTTCTCACTATACCTGTAAAAAGAAAATTTTTCAAGAACCAACTCCAAATTATACTATTTTTTTCCTTTATCTCAATTTGCCTTTTATCCTGAGAGATTTTTAGAAGAGTAAATTGGTGTTATTTTGTGTAACCATTTGTTCTCTGAAGTGGATCTCTTTAATTTTTAAGGATGATTTTGGTCTTCTCAAGGTCAGGCCAATTTTAAAATAGAATTTTCCTGAATATTATATTTTAGTGTTCTGAGAGAGGCAGTTTTCACACTCCTGAGGGACAAAGATTTCTGAAAACCTTTTTGATGGAAACTATGGTTCATAATGATCAAAGTCTCCTCCCAACCTGTGACTTTCTTTGAAAAGCTTAAAAGCACGTTGTTCCTCCCCTGAGTATATCCCCTAGCGAAATTCTTGCACATCTGCACAGAAGACATGTACCAGAATACTCATTATGAGTCATGGCAAAAATTGTATCTTAACTGTTCTATCAATGGGAGAACCAGTTAAATATTATAGATTTTTATATGCTACCTGCAATTAGCATGAGTGAATTTCAAAATACCCCAATATAAAATGTTTTTGGTGTTAAAAAAAAATAGCCAAGGAAAAAACTGCTGTATGATAAATATGGCAGAATATAATTTATACAAAGCTTAAAACTATGTAAAACATTTCTGTTTAGATAAGCTAAGTTATGCTACTTTAACAAACACTCTGAAATCTCAGTTACTTAGATCCATGATACATCCAGCACAGATTATCTGGGGCCTCTGTTCATGAGTAATTCAGAGTCCCAGGCTGATATAAACTTCATTTTATCACATGCTTCACTGATCACTTTACCAGTGGGAAGCAGATAAAGTGACTTGCATGGTAGTTCTTAAAGCTTCTCCCTGGAAGGGGCACATTTACTTTTCACTCATATTTCATTGTCCAAAGAAAGTTACATAGTCACACTGAACTTTAAAGGACTGGGAAGTATAATCTTACTATGTGAGTGTAAGATCACCCCAAGTATTTGGTTGTTGTTCAGTCGCTAAGTCATGTCTGACTCTTTGCAATCCCATGAACTGCAGCACACCAGGCTTCCCTGTCCTTCACTATCTCCCAGAGTTTGCTCAAATTCATGTCCATTGAGTTGGTGATGCCATCCAACCATCTCATCCTCTGTCACCCCTTCTCTTCCTGCCCTCAATCTTTTCCCAGTAATGAGTCAGCTGTTCGTATCAGGTGGCCAAAGTATTGGAGTTTCAGCTTCAGCATCAGTCCTTCCAGAGAATATTCAGTGTTGATCTCCTTTAGGATTGTGTTTGGTGGATAACTGTAGTAACAACCAGACTAAACAGTACTCTGTAGTGCAGATGGATATATGCAAATATGGTAAAAGTACACAGTTTTGAATGGAAATACTGAACACTAAATTCCGATTAGTGATACCTCTGTGGATGAGAGGGAGAAGAGAGTGGGATGGGATGAGAAAGCTGAATAACTGATATCTGCCTCTTCAGTTAACTTTCTTCTCCACTCTCTGCTCTCTGCCAGGGGAGGCTGACCTGTATCAACTGCATAAACGGGTTCTCCATGTTCTGTGGCTTCAGGAAGGATTTGGACAATGGGGAAACCACTGGGAATTCAGAAAGAGGGTGCAGTGTATTCTTCTGGCTCCCTCTCTGTGAGGTCACCTCAGACTGCCTATGTTTGACCAGAGGTCTCTGCTACATTCAAAAAAGGCAATTCCACATGATATTCTTTGGATTCCAGGCATATCTCCTTTTCTTATCCCTTTGGGTCTAAGGGTGGTAACAGCTTTGTTGCTACTAATCCCAAATTTCTGCACTGTTTTTTTGTAGCTCTCTCATACTCACACCTTTGTAAATAGTCATTTTTCTATCAGAATCTCTTGGAATGATCTCATATTGAGTGTGTCACTATGTTTCTTGTTGGGACCCAGATGGATACATAAAGATAAACAGGAGGTTTTATTTATATCTCCAATGTTTATTTCATATGCTGAGTTGTTGGCACAGAGTTGTTCATTATAATAGTCTATGCTTTTGGGTTAAAGACCTAAGTGTAAGACTGGATACTATAAAACTCCTAGAGGAAAACATAGGCAGAACACTCTTTGACATAAATTGCAGCAATATTTTTTGGATCCGTCTCCTAGAGTAATGGAAATAAAAACAAAAATAAACAAATGGGACCTAATTAAACTCAAAAGCTTTTGCACAGCAAAGGAAACCATAAACAAAATGAAAAGATAACCCACAGAATGGGAGAAAATATTTGCAAATGATGCAACCGACAAGGAATTAATTTTGAAAATATGCAAACAGCTCAATATAAAAAATAAGCAGACAACCCAGTCAAAAACTGGGCAGAGGATCTAAAAAGACATTTATCCAAAGAAGACATGCAGATGGCCAAGAGGCACATGAAGAGATGCTCAACATTGCCAATTGTTAGAAAAATACAAATCAAAACTACACTGAGGGTATTACCTCATTCCTGTCAAAATAGCCATCATCAAGAAGTCTGTATAAAATATTTCATAATTAAAGAACTGCAAAAATTCTGTCAAAGCACACCACAAACATCACACACAACACCCACCCCCTCAAAAACCTTTAAAATTCTATTCTTTAAACCTATTCTATTGACAGTTTCTAAATACAGAATGGTGATTAAAGTTGCTTTTTGTTCCTTTTTCCTTTGTGATTTTGTTTCATAAAAATAAAGCAAAATAAATGAACAATAAACAGTAGAAGTTCTGTTAGCTGACCTCTGAGTGGTTTCTGGGTCCTCTATGACGCATATAATACTTGTAGCACATGTGAAGCTCATGGCTGGTAGGCATCTCCTTGTATGCTTATGTGGTCCTTTTCCTACTGGTTGAGGTGTATGCTTATCAAGAATCATTTGTATATTTGCAAATGTTTTTATATGCTAATTCACTTGATATAATAACAATTCAATTAAATGTCAAAGAAACCAATGTGATATAACTATAAAAATAAAGCTTTCTTTCATGTAGGAATGCTCAGATAAAAGCCTTGGGAAAACACAATAAAGGTGAGCTGTAAAATAAATCTGTATTAATCTGGAGTGAGCAAGAAAATTAAAAATTTGTAAAAATATTATAAAAATTAGAAGGCCTCTCTCAGATTGTTTGTTGCTTTTTAAGTTATTGCTCCAATGCAAGTAAAATGTAACTAGAAATAATAATAACATAGAAATGTAACTAGAAATAAAATGTAACTAGTATTCACTGTTAGTATGCATTTCATAAGGATGAGGAACAGAACTCCGGATACATCTCAAGAGAAGACCTTGACTTCACCTTACAGGACTAGTTAAGGAATATACACTTTCGTGTTTTATGTTAAAAATATGGAAAAGAACTACACAACTCTAATGAAAGAAATCAAAGCTCTGAGTAAATGGAGATGTTCCATATTCATGGATAGGAAGAATCAGTATTGTCAAGATGTCACTTTTTTCCAATTTATTTTATATATTCAATTTAGTCCCAATTAAAATCCCAGGAAAGCCCTTTTGGCTCTGAGCGGCACTATGGTGGTCGGCAAGAACAAGCACCTTACGAAAGGAGGCAAAAAGGGAGCCAAGAAGAAAGTGGTTGACCCATTTTCTAAAAAAGATTGGTATGATGTGAAAGCACCAGCTATGTTCAATATAAGGAATATTGGGAAAACATTGGTCACGAGAACTCAAGGAACCAAAATCGCGTCTGATGGCCTCAAAGGTCGTGTTTTTGAAGTGAGTCTTGCTGATCTGCAGAATGATGAAGTAGCATTTAGAAAATTCAAGCTAATTACTGAGGATGTTCAGGGCAAAAACTGCCTGACTAATTTTCATGGTATGGATCTTACCCGTGACAAAATGTGCTCCATGGTCAAAAAATGGCAGACCATGATTGAAGCTCACGTTGATGTCAAGACTACCGATGGTTACTTGCTTCGTCTGTTCTGTGTGGGTTTTACTAAAAAGCACAACAATCAGATCCGGAAGACCTCTTATGCCCAGCACCAGCAGACAAATGACTTGAAAGAGGTGGTCAATAAATTGATTCCAGATAGCATTGGAAAAGACATAGAAAAGGCTTGCCAATCTATTTATCCGCTCCATGATGTCTTCGTTAGAAAAGTAAAAATGCTGAAGAAGCCCAAATTTGAATTGGGAAAACTCATGGAGCTACATGGTGAAGGTAGTAGTTCTGGAAAAGCTACTGGGGACGAGACAGGTGCTAAAGTTGAACGAGCTGATGGATACGAACCACCAGTCCAAGAATCGGTTTAAAATGCAGACTTTTAATGGTGACAAATAAAAGATCTAATTTGTGGTAAAAAAAAAAAAAATCCCAGGAAATTATTTTGTGGACATTGACAAACTGACTCTACAGTTTTTAAGTAAAAGCAATAACCATGGATAGCTAACACAACACAATCCTCAAGGAGAAGACAAAGTTGGATTGATACTACCCAACTTCAAGACTTACAATAAAGCCACAGTAATTAAGACACTGTGGTTTTACTGAAAGAATAGAAAAATTATCAATGGAATAGAATAGAGAGCCCAGAAATAGACCCAATTAAACAGACCCAATTAACAAAGGAACAAAGACAATATAATGGAGAGAAAATAGTCTTTTCAATGAAAAGTGATAAAACAACTGGACATTGACATGCCAAGAAAAAAAAAAAGAATCTAAACACAGATCTTTCTCAAAAATTAACTCAAAATAGATCACCTACCTAAGCATAAAATGCAGGTTACAAAATTAATAGAATATAACATAGAAAATGTAGATGACCTTGGGTATAACAATGACTTTTTATATACCATTCCAAAGGCATGATCCATGATAGAAATAATTGATAACTAGAACATCATTAAAATTATAAACTTCTGTTCTGCAAAAAATACTGTCAAGAGAATGAGAAGACAAAGCACAGACTGGCAGAAGATATTTGCAAAAGACATCTGATAAAGGACTGTAGCTCAAAATATATAAAGAGCTCTTAAAACTTAACAGTAAGAAAGCAACAACCCAATTAAAAAATGGACAAGAGACCTGAAGAGACACCTCATGAAAGAAGATATATACATGATGAATGAATATAGGAAAAGGTGCTCAACAACATATATCATTAGGAAACTGCAAATTAAAACCACAATGAGATATTGCTACACAAGTATTGTTGTAGTTGTTCAGTTGCTAAGTCATGTCCTACTCTTTGCCACCCCGTGGACTGCAGCACACCAGGCTCTCTGTCCTCTACTATCTCCCAGAGTTTGCTCAAATTCATGTCCATTGAGTCAGTGATGCTATCTAACCATCTCATTCTCTGCTGCCCCCTTCTCCTTTTGCCTTTAATCTTTCCCAGCATCAGGGTCTTTTCCAATGAGTCAGTTCTTTGCATCAGGTGGCCAAAGTATTGGAGCTTCAGCTTCAGCATCAGTCCTTCTAATGAATATTCAGGGTTGATTTCCTTTAGGATTGACTGGTTTGATCTCCTTGCAGTCCAAGGGACTCTTAAGAGTCTTTTCCAGCACCACAGTTTGAAGATATCAATTCTTCGGTGCTCAGCCTATTTTATTGTCCAACTCTTACATCCATACATGAACTACTGGAAAAACCATAGCTTTGGCTATATGGACCTTTGTTGGCAAAGTAATGTCTCTGCTTTTTAATATGCTGTCTAGGTTGGTCATAGCTTTTCTTCCAAGGAGCAAGCGTCTTTTAATTTCATGGCTGCAGTCACCATCTGCAGTGATTTTGGAGCCCAAGAAAATAAAATCTGTCACTGCTTCCACATTTTCCCCTTCTATTTGCTATGAAGTGATAGAACCAAATGTCATGATCTTGGTTTTTTGAATGTTGAGTTTCAAGCCAGCTTTTTCACTCTCCTCTTTCAACCTCATCAGGAAGCTCTAGGTCTGCTTCACTTTCTGCCATTAGAGTGGTATCATCTGCATATCTGAGGTTGTTGATATTTCTCCTGGCAATCTTGATTCCAGCTTGTGCTTCATCCAGCCTGGCATTTTGCATGATGTACTCTGCATATAAGTTAAATAAGCAGGGTGACAATATACAGCCTTGTCATACTCCTTTCCCAATTTTGAGAGCAGTCTGTTGTTCCATGTCCAGTTCTAACTTGCTTCTTGACTTGCATACAGGTCTCAGGAGACAGGTAAGGTGGTCTGGTATTCCCATCTCTTTAAGAATTTTCCACAGTTTGTTGTTATCCACACAGTCAAGGTTTAAATGTAGTCAATGAAGCAGAAGTAGATGTTTTTCTGGAATTCCCTTGCTTTCTCCATGATCAACAGGTATTGGCAATTTGATCTCTGGTTCCTCTGCCTTTTCTAAACCCAGCTTGTACATCTGGAAGTTCTCAGTTCACATACTGTTGAAGCTTAGCTTGAAGGATTTTGAGCATTACCTTGCTAGCATGTGAAATGAGTGCAATTGTGTGGTAGTTTGAACATTCTTTGGTATTGCCCTTCTTTGGGATTTAAATGAAAAGTGACATTTTCCAGTCCTGTGCCCTCTGCTGAGTTTTCCAAGTTGGCTGGCATATTGAGTGCAGCACTTTAACAACATCATCTTTTAGGATTTTAAATACAGCTCAGCTGGAATTCCATCACCTCCACTAGCTTTGTTCATAGTAATGCTTCCTAAGGCCCACTTGACTTCACACTCCAGGATGTCTGGCTCTAGGTGAGTGACCACACCATCATGGTTATCTGGGTCATTAAGACCTTTTTTGTATAGTTCTTCTGTGTATTCTTGCCACCTCTTCTTAATCTCTTCTGCTTCTGTTAGGTCCTTACCATTTCTGTCCTTTATTGTGCCCATTCTTGCATGAAATGTTCCCTTGATATCTCCAATTTTCTTGAAGAGATCTCTAGTCTTTCCCATTCTATTGTTTTCTTCAATTCCTTTGCTCTGTTTGCTTAAGAAGGATCGCTTATCTCCTTGCTATTCTCTGGAACTCTGCATTCAGTTGGGTATATCTTTCCCTTTCTCCCTTGCCTTTTGCTTCTCTTCTTTCCTCAGCTATTTGTAAAGCCTCCTCAGACAACCACTTTGCCTTCTTGCATTTCTTTTTCTTTGGGATGGTTTTGGTCACTGCCTCCTGTACAGTGTTATGAACCTCCATCCATAGTTCTTCAGGCACTCTGTCTACCAGATCTAATCCCTTGAATCTATTTGTCACCTCCACTGTATAATCACAAGGGATTGGATTTAGGTCATACTTGAGTGGTCCCCATGGAAAAGAATGCAAAAAGGCAAAATGGCTGTCTGAGGAGGCCTTACAAATAGCTGTGAAAAGAAGAGAAGCAAAAAGCAAAGGAGAAAAGGAAAGATATTCCCATTTGAATGCAGAGTTCCAAAGAATAGCCAGGAGAGATAAGAAAGCCTTCCTCAGGGATCAGTGCAAAGAAATAGAGGAAAACAACAGAATGGGAAGACTAGAGATCTCTTCAAGAAAATTAGAGATACCAAGGGAACATTTCATGCAAAAATGGGCTCAATAAAGGACAGAAATGGTATGGACCTAACAGAAGCAGAAGATATTAAGAAGAGGTGGCAAGAATACACAGAAGAACTGTACAAAAAAAAGCATCTTCATGACCCAGATAATCACAATGGTGTGATCACTCACCTGGAGCCAGACATCCTGGAATGTGAAGTCAAGTGGGCCTTAGAAAGCATCACTACAAACAAAGCTAATGGATGTGATGGAATTCCAGTTGAGCTATTTCAAATCCTGAAAGATGATGCTGTAAAAATGCTGCACTCAATATGCCAGCAAATTTGGAAAACTCAGCAGTGGCCACAGGACTGGAAAAGGTCAGTTTTCATTCCAATCCCAAAGAAAGGCAATGCCAAAGAATGCTCAAACTACCGCACAATTGCACTCATCTCACATGCTAGTAAAGTAATGCTCAAAATTCTCCAAGTGAGGCTTCAGCAGTATGTGAACCTAGAACTTCCAGATGTTCAAGCTGGTTTTAGAAAAGGCAGAGGAACCAGAGATCAATTACCAGTATCTGCTAGATCATCTAAAAAGCAAGAGAGTTCCAGAAAAACATCTATTTCTGCTTTATTGACTACACCAAAGCCTTCGACTGTGTGGATCACAATAAACTGTGGAAAATTCTGAAGGAGATGGGAATACCAGACCACCTGATCTGCCTCTTGAGAAACCTATATGCAGGTCAGGAAGCAACAGTTAGAACTGGACATGGAACAACAGACTGGTTCCAAATAGGAAAAGGAGTACGTCAAGTATATTGTCACCCTGCTTATTTAACTTATATGCAGAGTACATCATGAGAAACACTGGGCTGGAAGAAGCACAAGCTGGAATCAAGATTGTGGGGAGAAATATCAACAACCTCAGATATGCAGATGACACCACCCTTATGGCAGAAAGTGAAGAGGAACTAAAAAGCCTCTTGATGAAAGTGAAAGAGGAGAGTGAAAAAGTTGGCTTAAAGCTCAGCATTCAGAAAACTAAGATCATGGCATTCGGTCCCATCACTTCATGGCAAATAGATGGGGAAACAGTGGAAACAGTGTCAGACTTTATTTTGGGGGGCTCCAAAATCACTGCAGATGGTGACTGCAGCCATGAAATTAAAAGACGCTTACTTCTTGGAAGGAAAGTTATGACCAACCTAGATAGCATATTGAGACATTGCTTTGCCAACAAAGGTCCATCTGGTCAAGGCTATGGTTTTTCCAGTGGTCATGTATGGATGTGAGAGTTGGACTGTGAAGAAAGCTGAGCACCGAAAAATTGATGCTTTTGAACTGTGGTGTTGGAGAAGACTCTTGAGAGTCCCTTGGACTGCAAGGAGATCCAACCAGTCCATCCTAAAAGAGATCAGTCCTGGGTGTTCATTGGAAGGACTGATGCTGAAACTGAAACTCCAATACTTTGACCACCTCATGTGAAGAGTTGACTCACTGGAAAAGACCCTGATGCTGGGAGGGATTGGGGGCAGGAGGAGAAGGGGGCAACAGAGGATGAGATGGCTGGATGGCATCACCGACTTGATGGACATGAGTTTGAGTAAACTCCGGGAGTTGGTGATGGACAGGGAGGCCTGGCGTGCTGCAATTCCTGTGGTCACAAAGAGTCGGACACAACTAAACGACTGAACTGAACTGAACTGGGTGGTCTAGTGCTTTCCCCTACTTTCTTCAATTTAAGCCTGAATTTTGCAATAAGGAGCTGATGATCTGAGCCATAGTCAGCTCCAGGTCTTGTTTTTGCTGACTGTTTAGAGCTTCTCCATCTTTGGCTGCAAAGAACATAATCAATCTGATTATGTTTTGGTGTTGACCATCTGGTGATGTACATGTGTAGAGTCATTTTTTGTGTTGTTGGAAAAGGGTTGTTTGCTATGGCCAGCATGTTCTTTTGACAAAACTCTGTTAGCCTTTGCCCCACTTCATTTTGTATTCCAAGGTCAAAGTTGCCTGTTTCTTATGGTATTTTTTTTTTAAAAATTAATTTATTTTTTAATTGAAGGATAATTGCTTTACAGAATTTTGTTGTTTTCTGTCAAACCTCAACATGAATCAGCCATAGGTATACATATATCCCTCTCCCTCTTGAACCTCCCTCCCATCTCCCTCCCCATCCCACCCCTCTAGGTTGATACAGAGCCCCTGTTTGAGTTTCCTGAGACATACAGCAAATTCCCATTGGCTGTCTATTTTATATATGGTAATGTAAGTTTCCATGTTACTCTTTCCATACATCTCACCCTCTCCTCCCCTCTCCCCATGTCCATAAGTCTGTTCTCTATGTCTGTTTCTCCATTGCTGCCCTGCAAATAAATTCTTTGGTACCATCTTTCTAGATTCCATATATATGCATTAGTATATGATATTTATCTTTCTCTTTCTGACTTACTTCACTCTGTATAATAGGCTCTAGGTTCATCCACCTCATTAGAACTGACTCAAATGTGTTCCTTTTTATGGCTGAGTAATATTCCATTGTGTATATGTACCACAGCTTCTTTATCCATTCATCTGTCAATGGACATCTAGGTTGCTTCCATGTCCTAGCTATGTAAATAGTGCTGCAATGAACACTGGGGTACATGTGTCTTTTTTCATTTTAGTTTCTTCTGGGTATTATGCCTAGGACTTGGATTGCTGAGCCATATGGTGGTTTTATTCCTAGTTTTTTAAAGAATCTCCATACCTGTCTTCCATAGTGGCTGTATCAGTTTACATTCCCACCAACAGTGCAAGAGAGTTCCCTTTTCTCCACACTCTCTTCAGCATTTATATTTGTAGAATTTTTGATGATGGCCATTTTGACTGGTGTGAGGTGATATCTCACTGTAGTTTTGATTTGCATTTCTCTAATAACGAGCGATATTGAGCATCTTCTCGTGTATTTGTTAGCCATCTGTATGTATTCTTTGAAGAAATGTTTGTTTAGGTCTTTTTCCCACTTTTTGATTGGGTTGTTTGTTTTTCTGGTATTGAGTTGTATGAGCTGCTTATATATTTTGGAGATTAATTTTTGTCAGTTGTTTTGTTTGCTATTATTTTCTCCCATTCTGAGGTTTGTCTTTTCACCTTGCTTATAGTTTTCTTTGCTATGCATAAGCCTTTAAGTTTAATCCGGTCCCACTTGTTTACTTCTGTTTTTATTTCCATTATTCTAGGAGGTGGTTGATAGAGGATCTTGCTTTGATTTATGTCATCAAGTGTTCTGCCTATGTTTTCCTTGAAGAGTTTTATAGTTTCTGGTCTTACATTTAGGTCTTTAATCCATTCTGAGTTTATCTTTGTGTATGGTGTTAGGAAATGTTCTAATTTCATTCTTTTACATGTAGCTGTCCAGTTTTCCCAGCACCACTTATCAATGTGGGAGACCTGGGTTCAATCCCTGGGTTGGGAAGATCCCCTGGAGAAGGGAATGGCTACCCACTCCAGTATTCTGGCCTGGAGAATTTCATGGACTGTATAGTCCATGGGGTCACAAAGAGTCAGACATGACTGAGCAACTTTCACTTTCTCCTATAATGATGAGGACACTTCTTGGGGGGTGTTAGTTCTAGAAGGTGTTGTAGGTCTTCATAGAATCTGGTCAACTTCAGCTTCTTTGGCATCAGTGGTTGGGGCATAGACTTGGATTACTATGATGTTGAATGGTTTGCCTTGGAAACAAACTGAGATCATTCTGTCATTTTTGAGATTGCACCCAAGTACTGCATTTCAGACTCTTTTGTTGACTATGAGGGCTATTCCATTTCTTCTAAGGAATTCTTGCCCACAGTAGTAGATATAGTGGTCATCTGAATTAAATTCACCCATTCCTGTATATTCCTAAGAAGTTGATGTCCAGTCATGCTATATCCTTTTTGACCACATCCAATTTACCTTGATTCATGGATCTAATATTTCAGGGTCCTATGCAGTATGGTTCTTTACAGTGTCGGATTTTACCTTCACCACCAGACATATCCACAAGTGAGCATCATTTTTACTTTGTCCCAACTGCTTCATTCATTCTGGAGCTATTTGTAACTGCCCTCTGCTCTTCTGCAGTAAGATATTGGACACCTACTGATCTGGGAGGCTCATCTTCCAGTGTCATATCTTTTTGCCTTTTTGTACTGTTCATGGGATCCTTGAGGCAAACCATGGAGTGGTTTGCCATTTCCTCCTCCAGTGGACCATATTTTGTCAGAACTCTTCCCTATGACCTGTCCATCTTGGGTGGCCCTGCATGGCATGGCTCATAGCTTCATTGAGTTATGCAAGCCCCTTTGCCACGACAAGGCTGTGATCCATGAAGGGAACACAAGTGTTAGAATAGCCAAAATTCAGAGCCCTGAGAATGCCAAAAGTTGATGAGGATGTGGAGCAGTAGGAACTCTCATTCATTGCTGGTGGGAAAACTACATGGTACAGCTACTTTGTAAGACTGTTTGGCAGTTTCTTACAAAACTAAACATACTCTAATATTATCCAGGAATCATACTCCTTAGTATTTTTCAAAAGAATTGTCAACTGATGACCATGCAAAAACCTGTATGTATAGCAGTTCTATTCATAATTGTCCAAACCTGCAGTCGAATGATGTACTTCAGTAAGTGATTGAATAAACAAACTGTGGTACTTTCAGACAGTAGAATACTATTCAGAGCTAAAAAGAAATGACCTGTCCAGCCATGAAAAGAGATGGTGAAATCTTACTGGAAGTGCATATTACTAAGTGAGAGAAGCCAATTTGAAAAGACTCTGTATGCTCTAAAAAGTAACCTATTAAAAATATTTAGCATAATTTTTGATTCTTATTTCAACTGACTTTTTAGACTGCTTACAATAAATAAGAGGTCTTCTATATTTGCATTAAAAAAGACTGAGAATAAATACAGATGCCCCTTGAACAATATGGGTTTTAGTGGGACTGACCCCCCATGCAGTTGAAATTCTGCTTTTAACTGTATAGTTCACCCTCCATATCTGTATGTGCACATCTGCAGATTCAACCAACTGTGGATTATTTGTTCTACACACATTTGTTGAAAAAAAATCCACATATAAGTTACCCATGCAGTTTAATTCATTTTCAAGGTTTCAACTGTATGTCAATATTTTAAAATCCCTCATCCCAGGGTGGTATATCACAGATGGATTTTTTAAAATTTTCTTTACACTTTTTTCATTTTTCATATTCTCTTATAATAAATGTTTACAATTTAAAGGTTATCTTTAAAATATCAAAGATAACGTGGAGAGTAAAAATAGCCTGGACTGCAGGGTAATTCTTTAGTATTTACCTCAAGAATCCTTCTAGCATTCCAACAGTTGTAACATTTAAAAACTACATTTGAAATTAATATCCTATCCTGGTGTGACTACTTTGATATTGCAGCACGTTTTTTGTTTGTTGCTTTGTCCTTTTGCCACGAGCAGATAAGTGCCTGAAGTTCCTTTCTGTTGCCCACATGATGTGTTATGGATTCTAGAAAATTTTATGTCTTCTTGGAAGTATGGCAAAAATTGCCTGCTCGTTGTAACTATCAGTTTGTTGGGAGATATTCATAATGTTGGGTTTATGCACTGTCTGTAAATCCACTCCTTCCTCTTTTGCCTGAAGATATACTTGGAAATAGAGTGTTTCATCACTTAAGTAATTTTCCACAAAATATCAGAAATAAATTAGAGGAGAGAGGAGTACACTCAAGTGAAATATATTGACTATAATTGTGTATGTGTACTACAGAAACTGAACTTGAGGGAGAAAAGGGCATATTTTCCACAAGATACTCCAAGGGGAAAAGAAAATGCCATATTTTAGTAGAGAGAGAAATTTAGGAATGAAGTGTTCAAAAGCTGAAACAACCAGTGGATACAACTTTTAAGAACCAACTTGTTTCTAATAAAATACCAGTCAGTGACAGAGCCAGTATATGGTCTTCCTCAAGTTGTCTTGTTCTCAGTTGGCCTGCCGGAGTCAGTCACCTTTGGCTCCCATTGTGCAGTCCAGGCTTCTAGTCCCAATGGAGAGGAGGGGCATGGGTATTCTTATGCTGAAGGCAATCTTTGGTGCCTCCATATCAGTTTATTTCTACTCCTGAGTACTTATCATGTGTCAATATGTGCACTTAATTCTGGAATGTACAGTCTGGAAGGGAAGACTCTTCTGCGTAAAAGCTGTCAAGCCCAGGCATATGGTAGTTGTCAGTAGAAAGGCAAAGTACTGCCAGTATGTGTGGGTAAAGAGAAAAAACAGTTTGGAGGATGGAGAGGAAGGTAGTGGCTTGTCAGCTGATACTTGCAGGACCATGTGCACTCAGGGTCTAGTGGGAAGCTCGCTTTGTTTGGCATTTGGAATGCAAAAGTAGGAAGTCAAGAAACACCTGGAGTAACAGGCAAATTTGGCCTTGGAGTACAGAATGAAGCAGGGCAAAGGCTAATAGAGTTCTGCCAAGAGAATGCACTGGTCATAGCAAACACCCTCTTCCAACAACACAAGAGAAGACTCTACACATGGACATCACCAGATGGTTGACACTGAAATCAGATTGATTATATTCTTTGCAGCCAAAGATGGAGAATCTCTATACAGTTAGCAAAAACAAGATCGGGAGCTGACTGTGGCTCAGATCAAGAAGCCCTTATTGTCAAATTCAGACTGAAATTGAAGAAAGTAGAGAAAACCACTAGACCATTCAGGTATGACCTAAATCAAATCCCTTATGGCTAAACAGTGGGAGTGAGAAATAGATTTAAGGGACTAGATCTGATAGACAGAGGGCCTGATGAACTATGGGCAGAGGTTCGAGACATTGTACAGGAGACAGGAATCAAGACCATCCCCAAGAAAAAAAAAATGCAAAAAAGCAAAATGGCTGTCTGAGGAGGCCTTACAAATAGCTGTGAAAAGAAGGGAAGTGAAAAGCAAAGGAGAAAAGGAAAGATATACCCATTTGAATGCAGAGTTCCAAAGAATAGCAAGGAGAGATAAGAAAGCCTTCCTCAGTGATCAGTGCAAAGAAATAGAGGAAAACAATAGAATGGGAAAGACTAGAGATCTCTTCAAGAAAATTAGAGATATCAAGGGAACATTTTATGCAAAGATGGGCTCAATAAAGGACAGAAATGGTAGGGACCTAACAGAAGCAGAATATATTAAGAAGAGGTGCAAGAATACACAGAAGAACTGTACAAAAAAGATCTTCACGACCCAGATAATCACGATGGTGTGATCACTCACCTAGAGCCAGACATCCTGGAATGAGAAGTCAAGTGGGCCTTAGGAAGCATCACTACGAACAAAGCTAGTGGAGGTGATGGAATTCCAGTTGAGCTATTTCAAATCCTAAAAGATGATGCTGTGAAAGTGTTGCACTCAATATGCCAGCAAATTTGGAAAATTCAGCAGTGGCCACAGGACTGAAAAGGTCAGTTTTCATTCCAATCCCAAAGAAAGGCAATGCCAAAGAATGCTCAAACTACCGCACAATTGCACTCATCTCACACGCTAGTAAAGTAATGCTTAAAATTCTTCAAGCCAGGCTTCAGCAATACGTGAACTGTGAACTTCCAGATGTTCAAGCTGGACTTAGAAAAAGGCAGAGGAACCAGAGATCAAATTGCCAACATCCGAAGGATCATCAAAAAAGCAAGAGAGTTCCAGAAAAACATCTATTTCTGCTTTATTGACTATGCCAAAACCTTTGACTGTGTGGATCACAATAAACTGTGGAAAATTCTGAAAGAGATGGGAATACCAGACCACCTGACCTGCCTCTTGAGAAACCTGTATGCAGGTCAGGAAGCAATAGTTAGAACTGGACATGGAACAACAGACTGGTTCCAAATAGGAAAAGGAGTATGTCAAGGCTGTATATTGTCACCCTGCTTATTTAACTTATATGCAGAGTACATCATGAGAAACGCTGGGCTGGAGGAAGCACAAGCTGGAATCAAGATTGTGGGGAGAAATATCAATAACCTCAGATATGCAGATGACACCACCCTTATGGCAGAAAGTGAAGAAGAACTAAAGAGCCTCTTGATGAAAGTGAAAGAGGAGAGTGAAAAACTTGGCTTAAAGCTCAACATTCAGAAAACTAAGATCATGGCATCCAGTCCCATCACTTCATGGCAAATAGATGGGGAAACAGTGGAAACAGTGGCTGACTTTATTTTTCTGGGCTCCAAAAATCACTGCAGATGGTGACTGCAGCCATGAAATTAAAAGATGCTTACTCCTTGAAAGGAAAGTTATGACCAGCCTAGACAGCATATTAAAAGCAGAGACATTACTTTGCCAACAAAGGTCCGTCTAGTCAAGGCTATGGTTTTTCCAGTGGTCATGTATGGATGTGAGAATTGGACTATAAAGAAAGCTGAGCACAGAAGAATTGATGCTTTTGAACTGTGGTGTTGGAGAAGACTCTTGAGAGTCCCTTGGACTGCAAGGAGATCCAACCAGTCCATCCTAAAGAAGATAAGTCCTAGGTTTTTATTGGAAGGACTGATGTTGAAGCTGAAACTCCAATACTTTGGCCACCTGATGAGAAGAGCTGACTCATTGGAAAAGACCCTGATGCTGGGAAAGATTGAGGGCAGGAGGAGAAGGGGGCGACAGAGGATGAGATGGTTGGATGGCATCACCGACTCAATGGACGTGGGTTTGGGTGGACTCTGGGAGTTGGTGATGGACAGGGAGGCCTGGTGTGCTGCGATTCATGGGGTCGCAAAGAGTCGGACACGACTGAATGACTGAACTGAACTGATGTCTTCCTGAGGCTTATCATACCAGACCAAGAAGATTGATTTTTGAATTAAGGTTAGAACTGAGAAGAACCACTTTAGAAAGAGTGCTCTGCTCTTAAGTGTAGAAAGTGGGAAAGGGCTCGACTGGAGAAATCACCTTTTCCTGTTAACCCTCCAACCCTATCATACCTTGCACCCTAATATGCCTCATTTGGCTTACTCTCCAAATGAGTAGAAAAGTTATAACACTTAACACTGTTCTATCTAGCATCCAATCTTTGATAAGAGGCTCACATTAGGACATTCTT
The DNA here is from genome assembly GCF_023699985.2 of Odocoileus virginianus. Classification (NCBI taxonomy): domain Eukaryota; kingdom Metazoa; phylum Chordata; class Mammalia; order Artiodactyla; family Cervidae; genus Odocoileus; species Odocoileus virginianus. Next base: position 781,582 of record NW_027224318.1, on the reverse strand, counting down.
CTGATTCTTACTTACCTGGATCTTCCTATAGATACAAGAAAAAAAATACAACCATGTCATGTTAAAAAAAATATTAAGAATATCAGTTTCTTGTTCCAGCCTTTACCTTCCCCATGTATAAACATATTAAGAAAGTATAAAGAATTATTGAAAGTGTAATATGGATACATGGGTTTTCTGAGTATGGAGTTTCTACAGCTTTTTTGCTTGTATTTGGATAATTTTTTGGCATCTGTAATTAGCTCTTATTATTAGATCTAATGGAGGTGAAAAAAGGTCGGACAACCCAAAGAGACAGATAATTACACTCCTCTGCTATTCTGAGTTCAAGTATCTTTCTTGACACATTCCTTCCTCACATCAGAAGAATGACCCGAGGATAGGAAAAGCCAAGATAAAAATTTACCTTCTTCCACTTAGGAGGAATAAGGTACTGCCCTCTGTAGCCTCCATTTACATTTGTAAAATGTTAGGAAAATCTGTCATTTTTTTGGAGACTATGTCTCTGAAGTTTACATCGTCTGGTTTATTGTTGTCTTTAGTGTCTCTTCCCTCTAGGGAGCATCATGGAAGGATCTTCTTGGAAGGAAATAGCTTCTTCCTCTCAATCAAATGAAGTTATTCTAGTAGAGTATCCAGGTGTCCTTGGTTACAAAGATAGGCATACTATACAAAATGGAAACAGCAGAGTGGGCAGCTGGGTGGTAGTTGAGATCTCAGTTCCAACTGTTTTGAGGACAGACTCACCCTTTGGTTTGGTTATGTGAAACATTAACATTCCATTTTCGTGTAAGATTAGAGTCGTTTCTATTACTTAAGGGAAGAGTCTCAAAGAAAACACTCTTTATCTGTTCACTCTTTTCCATTCCTACCACAACTACTCTAGTTAATATTCTTATGACCTCTTACATCAACTGTTAAAATAGCTTTCTGGCAAGCCTCCCTTTGTTCATGGAGGAAGTGAATATTTAATTGTATTTCATTTTATTGCAGGTCCCAGGTACCACAGGTCCCTAACAGGAAGGTGATGCTGGAATCTTGGCCCAGATTGGGGGCAGTGATGGTGACAGCTAAAGCAGTAATAGTGATGGCATCATCTGTGGATCAGGGGGAGAGGTCGTACTTCACATGGAGTAAGTGCTGGGGCCCAAGGTGGGACCTTGTCTTTCTCTTCTGTCCCCAGAACCTGTCCCTGTAGTGTTTGTGCAAACATTAGCTCTTTGGCCTGAATGCCAGAACAAGTGCAGCCTATGGTCAAGCAGTAAATTGGTTAGTAAATTATTATAAAAATAAAAACATATTCTCAGACATTATACTAACCATTTCAGGGACTTATTAGAATTCTTCAAGGAGTTTAGAATTTCTTATTTTGAAAACTGCTGCAGCATTGCAAAGCAAATATCCATAGGCTTAGAAGGAAAAGTCAGAGTTATAGATCATTACATTTCACAGAAAATAGCATTATTTTCAGATGAAGTCTTGGATCTTTCTGCTTTTCTAATTGAACATGAGTAATATAATGTTCTATGAGGAGAGTCCCAGAAGTATAGTGCTTCTAGAAGGAAGATACCAGATAATGAAAGATACAAAAAAAAAAAGCAAAACATCAACAACTGAGCCTAACTTATAATTCACCATTTATAAATCTTTTTTAATCTACAAAAAAGACAGGTATAGACCAGCACTGAACAATAACAGTACTTTTGTGATAATGATGATGGAAATGCTCTCTATCCGTGCTTTCCAGCTCAATAGCTACCAGCTACATGTTGTTGTTCAATTGTTAAATCATGTCCAACTCTTTGCGATAGCATGAACCATAGCACACCAGGCTTCCCTGTCCTTCACCATCTCCTGGGGTTTGCTCAAACTCATGTCCTTTGAGTTGCTGATGCCATCCAACCATCTCATCCTCTATCACCCTGAATATCTGAAGCGTGGCTATTTTGATTAAAGATGTAAATATTTAATTTTAGTTAATTTACCTCTAACTACAATTGTTTAGTAGACAGCTAAGTTTAGTGTTTAGTAGACACTATGATATATGGGAATCTCCTGAAAGAAATAAGTGTGTTATTTTGGACTAGTAGGACTTTGGTTTCCCAGGTAGCACTAAGGGTAAAGAACCTACCTGCCAATGCAGGAGACATAAGAGACTGGGTTCAATCCCTGAGTTGGGAAGATTCCCTGGAGGAGGGCATGGCAACCCACTCCAGTATTCTTGCCTGGAGAATCCCATGGACAGAGGGGCCTGGTGGGCTACAGTCCATAGGGTCACACAGAGTCAGACACAACTGAAGTGACTTAGCATGTATAAGACCTGAGCAGAACATGTTGGCCATTTTCAACTGAAGGCCATCTGAAGGATGGCCATGTTGTTGTTTAGAAACGTTTATTGTGATTCCACAAAGCAGAATCAGAACTAATGAACAATCAGTTACACAGGGACCAATTATGGACTTTAAGTAAGGAACTTTGTAACAAGTAGTACATCTAAAACTTCAATGGGTGACTAGACTAAATGTCCTTCAAGGTCTTTTTTCTGTACTGTGAATCTGTGATTGTATGATTTAAATGTTGGTAATGGTATACTATGGGCTTCCCTGGTGGCTCAGAGGTTAAAGCGTCTGCCTGCAATGTGGGAGACCTGGGTTCGATCCCTGGGTCGGGAAGATCCCCTGAAGAAGGAAATGGCAACCCACTCCAGTATTCTTGCCTGGAGAATCCCTGGTGGGCTATAGTCCACGGGGTCGCAAAGAGTCGGACATGACTGAGCGACTTCACTTCTTCAACTTCAATGGTATACTATAGGGAGAATTTCTTTCCAGCTAAATGGTATACTATAGGGAGAATTTCTTTCCAGCTAAATAGCCATGTAATACAAAGGTCATTTAAGACACCCAGGCGAGGTGGCCTTGTCTATTTTTTTAATTAAATCCTGGGTGAGGTATATTCTGTCAATCTCTGAGATTAATTGTTCTATTTTCTACTCAATATTTTTGAGAAAATTCTGTTACTAAAGTAATTTGTGGAAAAAAGAAAACTAACTTTTCAAGACCTTTTTCTTGAGGTTATCAACATATAAGTTTCATGATTCCTTCATTTTCCAGTTTTTATAGATTTCTAAGATTATGTCTCTAAAATATTGACAGGTAAACATTGAGAACAGTGCAGTTCCTAGGTTAGATAATGGTTGATGCTAATTACTTCAGGTAAGAGTGTAATCTGACTAGATGGAAGCAGTTACCTTAATTTCTGTGTTTACATTTGTGCAATCATGTCTTTTGTGTGATACTCAACCTAGGAAAAATTATGAAGTTAAAATAATTATGTATTTTATTTAAAAATTCAAATGCAATGGCAAACCAAATGATTCAAAAACAAATATTTACAGTGCACACTCTGATTGAAGCACTATACAGACACTGTGGATTCAGTGAGAGACATGGCATAGTCTATGGAGATAGATAAACTGTTAATCACATCTTGGAAATTAACTTGATGATGAAACAAGGAGCGTATAAGGGGTATGGGAACACAGAGAAGAACATTTATTTAGCCTGGACTTGGGAAGGTGTGGAATGAGAACAAAATACATTATTGATTCTGTATCAATTTAGATATTATCTTTTTCATTTAATCTGTCAACATTGTATACTTTTCCTGGGCTTAACTGCCCTCAGATTCACCCCTCACTTGTCCTCCTCTCTGCCTTATAATATGTATGGGTTGAATCCTACCGTCTGCAATTCTTAGGCTGGCTAACATTTTGCTTCCATCTGAGTTCTGCCAACAGGCAAACCAGCAGGATATTAAACCCAGGAGAAAGAAACAGCCAGTTTTTCTCCTTCCTCTGCATCAAGTGGCTTCCCTTTAATAGCTATATATTTTCCATGGTTCCAGCCCTATCAGATTGATCCACCATGGCTCCAGATCCTATTGAACCTAACACTTCTTTATGTTGCTAATTATTGGATTCTCCAACTGTTCCCTGTTTAGCTTCTCTGTCATTTTTGTCACCAATTTTCTGCTTTAAGTATTTATCATGATTTCTATTTTCCTGGACAATCTCTGACTATTACATGTGTGGCCAATAATAGTGACAGATTTTCTAGTATTAAACTTCATCACATTCTTGGGATAAACCCAATTCTGTCACCAGCAATTAAATAGGCTTAAGTTTCTTCTATAGTTAATAAGGGCTTCCTTGATAGCTCAGTTGGTAAAGAATATGCCTGCAATGAAGGAGATCCCAGTTCGATTCCTGGGTCGGGAAGATCCCCTGGAGAAGGGATAAACTACCCACTCCAGTATTCTTGGGCTTCCCTTGTGGCTCAGCTGGTAAAGAATCTGCCCGCAATGTGGGAGACCTGGGTTTGATCCCTGGGTTGGGAAGATCCCCTGGAGAAGGGAAAGGCTACCCACTTTAATAATTAATAAAAGAAAAAACATAAATACCCCTGGATCCTGAAACCTTCTCTATATAACACTATATATCTCTCATATTCTCCATCTTTTAATCAAAAATATTTTTTGCACTTCTAGTTTTTATATATATTTTGAAAAATTCTAATAATGTAAGTAATCAGATGATATATTTAACTTTAACTGTGTGGTGCAACCCAGGTGCTACTCAGAGGGAAATATATAGCCTTAAATAGATGTATTTAAAAAATAAGAAATGTCTGAAACATCCAAGCCATTCAAGAAGCTAGGGAATAAATAGCATGTTAAACCTAAGGAAGTATAAAGTAGGAAATAAAGAAAGTAAACGCAGAAACAAGGAAATGGACAACAGTAGAGACAAGTAACAAAAGCCCCTTCTTTGAAAATCTTATAAAACAGACAAAATTTTAAAACATGATTACTGAATATAGCTGAGCACAGAAGAATTGATGCCTTTGAACTGTGGTGTTGGAGCAGACTCTTGAGAGTCCCTTGGACTGCAAGGAGATCCAACCAGTCCATCCTAAAGGAGATAAGTCCTGGGTGTTCATTGGAAGGACTGATGTTGAAGCTGAAACTCTAATACTTTGGCCACCTGATGCGGAGAGCTGACTCATTTGAAAAGACCCTGATGCTGGGAAAGATTGAGGGCAGGAGGAGAAGGGGACGACAGAGGATGAGATGGTTGGATGGCATCACCGACATAATGGACATGGGTTTGGGTGGACTCTGGGAGTTGGTGATGGACAGGGAGGCCTGGCGTGCTGTGGTTCACGGGGTCGCAAAGAGTCGGACATGACTGAGTGACTGAGCTGAACTGAACTGAATATAAAATCAGAAATAAACAATATAACTTAAATAAAATTATACAAAATATTGATGCAGAAGAGATTTAAATGTTATAAGAGAACACAGCAAATATTACACCTTTCCCTCAGGATAAACAAATGATGGACAAAAAATAATTTCTACCTACAGTATAGGGGTATTTCAGCTAATAAATTAAAATGGAATGAGAGAATAAGAAATTATCATTCTTCAAGCCCTAAGGGATTAATGGACAATTGTCATCAGTGACTACTAGCATCAGCACAAAGAGATAACCAAACATTATGTACCCTCCTACTGGAAGTACTTGGGCTTTCCTGGTAGCTCACTTGGCAAAGAATTCACCTGCAATGCAGGGGGCCCAGGTTTGATCCCTGGGTGGGGAAGATCTCCTGGAGAAGGAAATGGCAGCCCACTCCAGTATTCTTGTCTGGAAAATCCCATGGACAGAGGAGCCTGGCAGGCTACAGTCTATGGGGTTGCAAGAGTCAGACACGACTTGGTGACTAAACCACCATTGGAAGTATACAACAGCACCTATGGAGTAGTATTGGGAAACAAAAGAAAATACAAACAAAATATGATCAAGTCTCTACCTCTAACTAGCAATGAAAAGAAGTACAGAAGGCTGAAGAACATGTTAAAACGACACTAAATTGTTGCAATCCACAAAATCCACACTATGGGAAACAGGACAGAACACAAGACATATATATGTATTTCATTAAATAACAAAAATTAATTGCAATGGAAAAATTTTATGTGTGTGTGGGGAAACCTGTAGATTAAAAATAACTTCAGGGACATAATGTATAGATCATGTTTGGGCACCAATTTGAAGGAAACCAATTAAGAAATATATATATAAATAGAAACTTGTAGGGTTTATAATTGCACTGAGTTTGTATTTTATGAGTAATTATCTTTTAAAATGCATACTGAAATATTTAGAGATGAAACAGTATAATATCTTAAATTTGTTTTACATTATTCAAGAAGCAAAGATTGGTGATGGTAGTAGATGGAGGTATAATTAAAACCATGTTGGCCATGCATTAATGATTGTTGATGTTGACTATCAGGTATATTGGATTCATTATGCTATTCTCTTTACTGTTGTGTATGTTTTAGGATTTCTGTAATAAAAATTTTATTATAAATATCATGTCATTAAATATGAAATCCTAAGTGAAACCAACGACTTCTTAGGAAAAGAAAGATCAAATTGCCTCATAAAGAAATAGAAACTTCCAACTGAACAATAAAAATGGAAACTATTTTCAAAGTTTAAGCCATCCTTATATGCTCCAGAACAAGCAGTTTGAAGGCCGATTTTATCAAATGGTCAGAGAGAGCCAAATCACCATGTCATGTAACCTCTTCTAAAGCATATAAAATGGTGGAAAGTTTTTCAACTATTTTTCCCAGGCTAGCTCTCCTTAATTCAAAAATGAGATGAGTACTCCCCATGAAAATAACACTTGAGCCAAACTCACTCACATGGCAGTAAATACCTTAAATAGATTAACAGCATATTCAGCATAGCAGTGAATTAAATGAACAAAGAGATAGTGTCTGAGAAATAAAAACATGATTTAACATTAGGAAATACTTTCAATTATAATTCCCTACATTAACAAATTAAAGGAGTGTGTTAGTTTGCTAGGACTGCCATACAAAAATACCAGTGATCAGGTGGCTTAAACAATAGAAATTTATTTCCTTATAATTCTGGAGGCTACAAGTCTACAATCCATATGTTGGCAGGATTGGTTTCTCCTGAGGTCACTTTCTTCAGCTTGTAGATGACTGTCTTCTCTTTCTGTCTTCATATGATCTTTATGTGTATCTGTTTCCCCATCCCTTCTTCTTATGAGTACTCCAGTCATATTGGATTAGGCCCCATCCTTATGACCTCATTTTACCTCAGTTATCTCTTTAAAGGCCCTATCTCCAAATTCAGTCACATTCTGAATTGCTGAGGTTTAGGACTTTAGCGTAAGAGTTCTGGGGTATACAATTCAGCCCATAACAAAAGAAAGCCATTTCATTACTTCAATGAGTACATTAAAAAAAAATCTTAGAAAATTTCAATACAAGTTCATGGGAATTCTTTTAGCAAACTAAGGTTACAAGGGAACTTTCATCCCTCCAGATCTACAACAAACATGCTTTAATGTGAAATAGTAGAAGCATTTCCATTAAAGTCAGGGAAAATAAATAGATACATGCTATCATCTTTATCATTTAAGATGATACTGGAACACAAAGTTAGAACTGTGGATATCAAAATAAATAAGAGGTATGAATACTGAAAAGAAAGTTATACTACTTGGTGATATCACCTATGTAGAGAATTCTAAAGAATAAGCATGTGGAATATTCAAATGAACAAGAAACCTCAGAAAGTATAAATTCACTATATCAAAAGCCAGAGGCTTGTCACATAAAAGCAGTAACAGATTAGAACATGTAATAGAAAATATCCCGTTCACAACAGCAATAAAATCCAAAAAGTACCTTAAAAGAATCATCACAAAAACATTTTAGATCTTTATGGAGGCAACTATAAAAGTTTACTGATAGATTCAGGTAAAGTAAGTCTCAGATAAATAGGGCAGTATATCATACTTACTGATGGGATTACATCATTGTAAAGATGCCAATTCTCATTTACAGATTTCATGCCTTAGAGTAGCTGCTAAGATGACAATCAAACTTGGTCTGTTGTCTTCTCCCAAAATCAAGCCTGGAAAACCATAGAAGGTAGAATAAAAAGAAATCTCACAACTGTACATAATAAAATCTAAGCAACAAAACATGAGAAACCCCTGGGGAAGACTGAGGACTGTGTTGAACTTGTGTTTGCATGAGGAAGTCCTGGGCCTAAGAGAGGTTGGAGAGAGTTTACAGATTATAATAGAAGGAAGATGGCAATATAGGGAGGAGTAAAGTTTAAAAGCTTCTGCTCCTACTTCAATAAAGTAATCTGAGGCTGCACTTCAGACCCTAGATGCCAGTATCCTTGAGGACAGCAGGACAGCAGGAAAAACTGATTTAACCAGTATGACTTGAGTCTGCTAATAATCAGTTGAAACCCCTTTAGTGGGTAAAAGACTGGTCTTTTTTTTTTTTTTTAATGTACTACTTTAGCCCATTTTATAAAAAATGGGCTAAAAATGGAATAGTGAGTATCACAATGAATCACCCACAGTAAGGGTAGATATTCATGAAATACACACAAACACACGCACACATATTCTACATATATATTTGGTAGAGATATACAATGTACAATATATTTCTAAGAATGAGGGTTATAAAAAAAAATCACCTCATTGGACAATGCAGAGTTAGATAAGCTTGAAAGAGGCAGGATATCCCATAATCACAACTGTTCAACTTCTTCCATGTAGAAAGTACATTTTTTTGAACAAAAGTTTCTAAAGTCTAAGTCTGGCTAGTGAAGTGACCCATTAGGAAGTTGGGCTTCATCTCTCTCATGGATGCTGCGACTCTCTTACACAGCATTTAGCCTGGAACCTTGGCTCTGCCCCATACATGGGGCAAGGAAACCTGGCCACGTCTCATGGTAGAGTGGGAAACCCTGCCCTGCTGCACAGAGTCATGAAACTGGGCCCTGCCTCGCAGAAAGAGCGGGAACCCTGGCTGTGTCTCATAGGCGGAGCTGGAAATCCTGCCTCTCAGAAAGAGTGGGAACCCTGGCTTCGCCTCACAGATAGGGTGGAGAAACCTGGCCGCTTCTCAGAGTAGAGCCGGAAACCCCGCCCTGCTGCACAGACAGCCATGAAACTGGGTCCTGTCCCATAGAAAGAGCTGGAACCCCGGTTGCGTCTCATAAGGTAGAGCTGGAAATCCAGCCCTGCCCCTCAGACTGAGTGGGAACGCTGGCCGTGTCTGATAGGTAGAGCCGAAAATCCACCTCGTGGGTGGGGCGGGGAAACCTGGCCCCGCCTTAGCCCTGAAGCCATCCCTGGGAGACTACGCGTAGGACCCCAGAGGTGGTGTGTCAGGACCATTTCTTCTGGAGTCTGAGGGACAGGAGGCTGCTCTGAGGAGGCGGGGAAAAAGGAGTCCAGCTGTTGTCTATCAGGTGAGGACCCAGAAGCGGGAGAAGCCCACTGCAGGTCAGGTGGAGGGAGCCCCACCGGGTGCTTGCTTTCAGCTGTGAGAACCCACAGTAGGCTTCCTGGACATGCGGTGAGGCTTGTTAGAGGAAGCTGGCCTTGGGGCACCAAAGAACGAGCCCAGGCCCCGTCGGCCTTTGAGGCGAGGACCCAGAGCAGGGGAGAGCAGCCTCCTTAGCCCCCGGGGACAGGATCCTCTGGCACGCTATGCCTCGGCCATCTTTCCCAGAAGGCCTCAGGCAGGGGTCCCCCGTGTGATGTGTGCCGACTTGCCCCCAGGGGACTGGGGCACTGAGGCGTTGGTGGAGGACTCAGGGTGGGAGACGTGGAGGTGAGGATGCATAGGAAGGCTCCCGCTCCACCCTGTGAGGCTGAGGGGTCCCCCTGGGGACCCGGGGGCCCATGACGCCCTCCCCGCCTGCTCTCAGCCCTGGGCTAGGGGGCGCTGCACCCATCTTTGTCTTCTGACTTCTGTCACCTCATGGCGATGGTGGTTGCAGGGTGAGGGAACGGCCTCAGGTCAAGAGAAGGAGGGGAGGTGGGCCCGTGGGGCGTGAATGTGAAACTCTGAGGATTGGGGGCACCTTCCGCAGCGAGGAGCCCCACCAACCCTGCTCCACCGCCCCAGTCACCCGGAGGACTTGGCCGCGGCGCTCGGGAGTGGTGGCCCTTGCTCTCAGGACGTGGTGGGGCTGGTCTCCGGGGAGAGAGGCCTTTGCCTGCGGGGTGGTGGGAATACCCTAAGCGGGGCCAGAGCTCCCTGCTGCAGAAGACATGCTGGTCAGCCCCTACTATCAGCCCTCAGAGGTGCTGGGCGGAGGGGTGGGGAGGGCAGTGGAATGGGAAGGGGTGGGAGGTGGGGGAGGGAGGGTGTGGCCTCTCTTTACGTTTCTCTGGATGTCCTCAGGGGAGTGAGGACCAAGTCTGAAGAAGCAGGGACAGTTCGGTAGAGGGAGAAGTTGCAGGCCTTCCCCACGGTCAAATAAAGGATTGAGGGCACCCACTACACCAGAACACATGGGACCCAGCAGTTCTCTGCTCTTGCCATCAGCACAGGAGAACCAAGGATGCTTACTGGATTTGGGCCCTGACTACTTTTTTTTCTGGGGGCTTCCCAGGATGGAAGACCTGGGTCTGGTGGGTGTGCCTGAGTTCAGCAGAGGGAGGAGAGTCACATGCTGTCAGGCGCCAAGATAAGTACTCTGGCGAAGATCTACAGGACCTCCCACCCTCTGAAGAGGGGTCTCCCAGAAATCTGCCCCTGCTGTCAGCCCTGCGAGGCCATGTAGCAGGGATGCCAAATATGGCTTTATTGACTTCTACTCTGGGAGTCTCAGGGAGGTGAGACTTCTTCTGAGGGGTAGACCTCTGGATAACAGAGAGGACTGTGAGGGAGGATTGAGAGGACCTCCCTCCCCAGGTAGATTTGGCCTTGCCTGCCCTGAAAATATCTGTCTTAGAGAGAAGGGGCCCCAGCCCAGCTCTGCTCCTCTTGTCAGCCCCAGGAGACCACAGGCAGGGTTGGACAGATGTGGCATTTCCTAACTTTTACTGGGGAGGGGGGGTCTCAGAGAGGTGAGGGCATCCCTTTGAAGGGGAGACACATCAGTTCAGAATAGGGAGGAGTTTCAGGCTGTCAGGTATCAAGGTAAGGACCACTGAGAGGCCTGAAGACCCCCTTTCCCTGAAAAGAAGGATGCCACAGAATCTCAGCCCTAGGAGGATACAAGTAAGGGTGAACAGAGGGGAGGAACTCTCACTTCTGCCACAAGCTCTACCAGGAGTTCAGGGGATGGAGTGTCTCAGGGAGGTGAGGTCTGGGTTGGAGCAGAAAGCTTCAGGTCAGCGGAGGGTAGGACAAGCCTTGCCAGGGGTACAGATGAATACTTTGAGCAAGGATTGAGTACATTCCCTATGCCAGAACAGACCCCAGGCAGGGGTGGCTGGACTTGGTGTCTTTTTACTTGGTATGGGGTGTCCCAGGGAGATGAACACTTCGGTCTGAGCTGATGACATCAGCAAAGGGGGAAGTTCCAGAATCTGAGGAGTCAAGGTAAGGTAAAGGCCTTGAAGGACTAAGGTTACTCCCTAACACAGACAGAAGGGGTCTCACAGAAACTCCACCCTGTCCCCACTATCCACGCTGGAAGGATCTAGGCAGGAATGCTCAGATTTGGTATACCCTCACTCCCTGCAAGGGGTATGTGGAAGTGTCCCTGGGAGATAAAACCTTGGTCTGAGAAGGATGATTTCAGGTCACCACCTAAAGTGGGCAAGGCCCTCCAGGAGTAAAGAATACATTGAGGGAAGACAGAATTACCTGCCTCAGAAGAGGAAGCCCAGCCCCTGCTGCCAGCCATGGGAGACCCCCAACCAGGGGTGGTTGGATGTAATGTCTCTTTACTTTTGTCTTGAGGGTGTTCAGGTCTTGAGGCGAAGGCCTTGGTGTGAGTGAGAAGACAGGTCAGCTGACGGAGTCACATCAGATCAGAAGAGGGAAAAGTGCCAGACTCTACCAGAGTCAAGGTAAGGATACTTGGTGAGGACCAAAGGCACTTTCAATGCCAGAAAGAAGAGACCCCATGAAGTCTAGCTATATCTTGTCTGCAGGCCTGGAAGGATTCAGGCAGGGTTGGTTGTACATGATATGCCCCCACTTTATCCAAGGATGAGTGAATTGTCTCAGAAAGGTGAGGTCATGGTCTGAGGCAGTAATGTTCAGTCAGCAGGGGGTGGTCTAGGCCCTGTCGAGGTAAAAATGGATGAGAGAGGACTGAAGATAGCCCTACCAAAGGACACATGGGGCCCAGCACTTGCTTTTAGCACTGGAAGGACCTAGCAAGGGTGGTAAGCTGTAGTGCCTCATTTTTGTCCATGGGTTTTTCAGGGAGGTGAAGTCCTTGTTCTGAGAAAGTGGCAGTCTGCGGGGAAGCTACATCAGGTCAGCAGAGGGAAAAGTCCTGGACTCTGCCAGAGTTTAAGGTAAGATAGGGACCCTGAGTGAGGGCATACCCTTACCTGAGGACCCAAGGCATACCCAGCTCTGCCCTGCCCCTGTGGTCAGCCCTGGGGGGCCCTGGGCACAGTGGTCAGATGGTGTACCCTTACTTCCTTCTTGGTGGTCTCAGGCAGGTGAGGGCTTGTTCTGAAGGGGCCAGACTCAGGACAGCAGAGGGAGTCCCAGAACCAACCAGCAGCAACGTGAGGAATGAGGGTAACCCTCAGCTAGGAGAGAGGGGGAACCCGCAAACTTCATTCAGCTCCTGCTGTCACCTTGGGAGGCCCTGGGTAGGTGTGGCCAAAAGTGTTGCCCTTCACTTCTCATCTGTCTCAGGAATGTAAGCTCTTGTCTTTAGCTAGTGGAGGTAGGGAAAGAGGGGGCACAAGCCTTGTTAGAGCAAAGGTAAGAACCTTAGCATGGAGGGGATCATCCACTCCAGAGCAGCAATGACCTCACAAAACTCAACCTCTCCTCACTGTCAGGGGCTCCAGGAACTATGAGGTAAGGGCCTTGGTGTGAGGCACCTGTCCTCAGGTCAGCAGAGCAGAGGAAGCCCAGGCAGTGCTGGGAAGTCAAAGTAAGGTGCATACTCTGAATGTCTACCAAGGACCCCAACTATTCCAGAACAGAAGGGACCTCACAGTGCCTGACCCCACCTGCCACAGTCATCCCTGGAAGCCTTGGGCTGTGCTGGTTGGCTGCACTCTGAGGAGCTTTCTAATATCCTTTTACAGGTTCCCAGGGGACAAACTGTCCAGGGAGACAGGAGCCCTGTGAGGCCCTAGAGAACTCCCTAAAGAGGAGATCTGTAAGCCAGCCTTTGTCATGAGCTGCCAAGGGTACATTTCTCTGATGAGGCTGCTGACCCACTTTCTCTCTCCCTCAGGCCCGTGGGATCCCATCTTCCACCATCCTGCTAACACTTCCACCTGCTCCTTCCAACAAGAGTTATCATGCCTCACTCTCCAAAGCGTCCATGCCTCACATTTGAGCCAGGCTTTAAGACCCAAAGTGAGATACAAGGCCCGCTGATAGTTCAGGATCCCATACCTGAGAAGGAGGAGGAGGAGGAGACCTTCTCCATTTCTTCTTGCTCTTCCACCTTCTCCTACCCTTCTTCCCTCCCTTCGTCTCCTCTGATATTGGGCACACTAGTGGAGAAGAAGTGGGAGGAGAAGGAGCAGCAGGAGGAGAAGGAGCAGGAGGAGGAGGAGGAGCAGGAGGAGAAGGAGCAGAAGGAGAAGGAGGAGCAGGAGGAGAAGGAGCAGAAGGAGAAGGGGGAGAAGGAGCAGGAGAAGGAGCAGCAGGAGGAGAAGGAGAAGCAGGAGGAGGAGGAGCAGCAGGAGGAGAAGGAGCAGGAGGTAGAGAAGGAGCAGCAGGAGGAGGAGATGGAGCAGAAGCAGGAGGAAGAGAAGGAGCAGGAGGAGGAGGAGGAGAATAAGGAGCAGGAGGAGGAGGAGCAGGAGCCTCTGGAGAGTCCCGGGAGGTTCTTCTCTTCCACGTCATGGAGCACATCAGATGAAGACTCCAGCAGCCAAGAAGAGGAGGGCACAGGCTCTCTCCAGGCCTCAGAAGACACCAAATCCTTGCCCAGTAACCTGCTAAATGAGAAGGTGGTAAATTTGGTGCATTTCATGATCCTCAAATATCAACAGAAGGAGCCCATCACAAAGGCAGAAATGCTAAAGGTTATCAATGAAAGGGATAACAAACAATTCCCTGTGATCTTTGAGAAAGCTTCTAAGTGCCTAGAGATGATCTCTGGCATTGATGTGAAGGAAGTGGACCCTAAAACCCACTCCTACGTCCTTGTCAACTCATTAGGCCTCACCCATGATAAGAAAAATAGTGATGATCAGATCATGCCTACAAATGGCCTTCTGATAATCATCCTGGGTGTGATATTCATAGAGGGCAACTGTGTCCCTGAGGAAAACATCTGGGATTTCTTGAATATGATAGGCGTCCATGCTGGGAGGAAGCACTTCATTTATGGGGAGCCTAGGAAGCTCATCACCAGAGATTGGGTGCAGGAGAATTATCTAGAGTACCGGATGGTGCCTAATAGTGATCCTTCACGGTACGAATTCCTGTGGGGTCCAAGGGCCTATGCTGAAACCAGCAAGCTGCAAGTTTTGGAATTCTTGGCCAAGATCAAAGGGGTGGACCCCATTTCCTTCTCACTCTGGTATGAGGAGGCTTTAAGAGATGAGGAAGAGAGAGCTGGGGCCAGAAATAACTCCATGGATAGTAATACTGCCATGTTTACTGTGCAGCATTTGCCAGTAATTCCTGACCCAACTGAAGGATGATGCACTGTGTTTGAAGAGGGCAGTCAGGTTTCTAGGGAGAGGACAGTCAGGGTCAGGCTGGGGAGAACACTCTGTGCAACAACTTTGTTTTCCTGTTCTGTATGGGTGACTTGAAAGTTTATCGTTTTTTCTTCCTTTTCAATATTTTTTTCAAATACTCTTCTTTATAATAGGTTTATTGACTTTAGAATCTGTTTATGAATGATGTTGATCACATTTATTGCTAAACATTTATCAGATTTAAGAATAAGAGTTTTGATATTTTGCAAAACAAATTGGGGAACCTTTCATTGTATTTTGTGACCTGGAACAAGATAACATGATAATTGGGATTTTCTTGGAAATGTGGAAAAACTCAGCAGGCAATAGAGAAAAAAATGTAAAACGTGGTTCATTTTTGGATTCCCATACCACTTTAGTCTATTGTTCTGTAAAATTTAAGATATGTATACCTGGATTTGTACAGCTTATTCAAGAAAGTAAGAGTAATCTAAACAAACCCTACTTTTTGGATTCTCTTAACCACTTTAGTGTATTTTCCTGTAATATTAAAATATACACCTGTACTTGCTTGGCTTATTCAAGAAAATAGGCATAATCTTAGCAAATCTTTAATTTTTGGATTCCCTTTAGCTATTTTAGTCTATTGTTCAGTAAAATTAAAAGATATATACTTGAATTTGCTTGGCTTATTTAAGAGTGATCTTAATCTTAGTAAATAAAAAATGACTCAATGACTCATTTATTCATCAAACATTAACTGGATATATTTTCTTTAGAAAGCACTGTGATAACAGTGGAAATCTGAGGCTAAGCAAGACATACTCCTGCCCAGAGAAAGGAAGAGGTTAGGAGAAGCAATAATATCAGGAAGAAAGTAAGATGTCCTCATTACCTAAACAACAGTTGAAAAAAGAGTAAGAGGTAGGACTCCAGATGTGAGCAATCAAGTGGAAATGCCCTGAGCTAGGGTAGTTTGGGGCTTTGGGGAACTGCATTTCCTTCTATGAGAGTTAATTATTAGTTAAGCTATGGGTGATGGCAGAGGCCAGACTCTCAGACTGTGTGTTGTAGAGGTGAGAGAAGAGCATGGAATGGAAAATTGCTTAGTAGTTACTTTTGGATCAGGGATAAACCAGAGGGAAATCCCTACCTGGGGCAGGTATGAGAGGTACCCTGAACTCTTGTTCCAGTGCAGTGAATACAGTGCTTGAAGGTGTGCTATACATATCATCTGCAGTGATTTCTTGAGAATAGGGTGATACTCTCTTGAGGTGATACCCAGAAGCCACTAGGCTGGCATTCCTGTCCTTGGTCTAAGAGAGTCAGAGCCAACTCTGTTAAGATCCCATTAAAGATAGGTTATTACAACAACAACAAAACAACAAAAGATAGGTTATTTTGAGTGTGCATGCGTACTAAGTCACTTCAGTCGTGTCCAACTCTTTGTGACCTATGGACTGCAGCCTGCCAGGCCCCTCTGTCCATGGGATTCTCCAGGCAAGAATACTGGAGTGGGTTCCCATGCCCTCCTCCAGGGGATCTTCGTGACCCAGGGATCGAACCCAGATCTCCCACATTGGAGGCAGATTCCACCTGCATCTCTTATGTCTCCTCCATTGGCAGGTAGGTTCTTTACCACTAGCCAGACCTGGGAAGCTTGAGTGTGAAAGTGTTAGCTCCTCAGTAATGTCCAACTCTCTGCAGCCCCATGGACTACAGTCTGCTAGGCTCGTCTGTCCGTGGAATTCTCCAGGTAAGAATACTGGAGTGGGTAACAATTCCTTCTCTAGGGGATCTTCCCGACCCAGGGATCAAACCCAGGATTCCCACACTGAAGGCAGATTCTTTAACATATGAGCCAGGAGGGTAGTCCATCCCATCTTGAGTGTAATTAGGCCAAATCTAAGCAAGGTCTAGACTTTGGTGGCAGTGAAATGAATGAAAATAGTATTTTGGATGGATGAGTAGCTGGGAGAGAAGGAAACAATTTTACTTAAATTCTAGGAGCTTTGAGTTATGTTAACTGGGGAAATTTACTCATACCCCAAATTAATAATCCTCTAAGAGGAAAAACTTAGTGAGTTTTGTGAAGCTGCATTTTTGCCTGATTTGATTATCTGTATATTATTTGGGATATCCTGGATAAAAACAAAATCCCAGAGGAGAGGGTAGTAAGGCCTGGGGCAAAAATAATACTAAAAATATTTACCATTCATTAAAGACCTAGTAAATGCCACTGTGCTAGATGCTTTTCTTATTTTCCATACATTCCAGCAGTCCTATAAGAGGGCTTATCAAACCCATTTTATAGAGGATGCATCCAAGGCTCATAGTGTTGGTAATTTCCCCAAGATTATACTGCTAGTAAGTGACAGGGCTGAGATTAGACTATGGTCTGAATTCATCTAGGGCCCATAACCTCCTAGCTTACGGCAGGTCTATCTTTTATTCCATTCTCTTCTGAGCACTGTGTAACCTCTCAGGTGACAAAAAGAAGGACCACATGACAAGGTACTAAAAAAAAAAAAGGAAGAGAAAATGAGAATAAAACATAATTTGGGGATTGTCTGAGCTTTGTTTATCTAGGATCCTCTTGCTTAGAGACCTGGGATACCTTCATAGTTAACTCTACCCAGGTGCTGGCATTTGTGTCCAGTCCTAGCAATATCCTGAATTACAGCACCCTTCCCCTTATTCTCCCCAGTGTGCCCTCTTGTCCAGATCTGGAACCTGGTCTGCTGGACAGCTCCTCACTGTCTCTTCATCTGAAAGCTGTGCCCAGTTCCCAGTGGATGACCCAGAACCACCACTGCCTTCCCCCTAACAGAGAACATTCCTACTCCCTGCAAAATGTACCCTGGCTGTTTCATCTTCACTCTGGAGCCCTGATAGCAACAGCCCCTTCAACTTTGAAGTTCAGTTTGGAAAGTTCAAATAGACAGTGTAGACTATACTGATCTGTAGTGAGTTAAATGGTGACCCCCAAAAGATATGTATTTAAGATATACATATATATATATCCAGATAGATATATCCAAGTCCTAGTTTCCAGTATCTGTGAATGTGACCTTATTTGGAAATAGTCTTTGCAGATGTAATTACGTTAGGAATCTTGAGATTATCTTGGGTTTAGGGTAGGCCATAAATACAATGAATGGTGTCCAAATAAGAAAAAGGAAAGGGAGATTTGACACACACAGAATCACAGAGAAGGTGATACGAAGGATGGAGGCAGAGATTGGAGAGATACATTTATAATGCAAGGAATACCAAGGACTGCTGGTGATAACCAGAAGGCAGAAGACCATGAGATGGAATTCTCATTAAGATTTACAGATAGCCCTGGGAAGCTAATACATGTTCATTCCCCCTAGGTGTATTTAACAAAATATCAAAGTGTTTTCCAAATACGCTTGTTAGTAGAGTGTGATCTGGCACATAATCTACTGGCTATTGGAATATAACTCTGACGTTAGATACAATGTTTTTGAAACCACCATAATATTTGCAGTAGGACTTTAATGGGATGTGTTTTTGAAACTGACTACTGAACACATACATAGATGGATGTGCTTATTTATCTGGTTAAAAACCAAAGCCTTTCTCATAAATAATAGATAAGGAAAGACCATAGAAATCTCTTGTGTAATCAAACGTCTACAGAGGCTAAATTCTTAAAATCTCTGTAGTCCTTCTGGGAGATGACAATGGTTCCTTAGCAGACGTGCTAGCTCTGTTTAAAAACAAACAAAAAAAATCTTTGTTGTGAACTGTATGTTTATGTCCCCCACAAATTCATATGTTGAAAACATAACCCCCATTGTGGTAGTATTAGGAAGTGGAGCATTTGGCAGGTAATTAGATTTTGATGAGGTCATGATGGTGGAACCTCTATGATGAGAGTAGTGCCTTTATAAGAAGACAAAAATAGGCTAGAGATGTCTCTTGGCCATGTAACAATAGAATGAGAAGATAACTGTCTTCAAGCCAAGAAGAAGGTCCTCTCCAGACACCAAGTCCATCAGCAGCCTGATCGTGGACTTCACGGGCCCCCAGAAGACATATAAATTTCTGTTGTTTAAACCACTAAGTTGATGGTATCTTGTTAAAACAGCCCGAGCTGACTAAAACAACCATCCTTCCACTGCCCATTGTCTGTGTGCCTGCTGCATAGGAAAGTCCTGGTTTGCGGTTTGCCAAAAGGCACCTACCTGTACAGGAATGTTCAGTCATGTAGAAGGTAGCAGAGGCTCATAAAAGATTCTGGCCATGTATCATAAGGAAGGGGAAACTTCTCAGTCTGCTGAAATGAGAAACATTATTGCAAAGAGTAGTGAAGTAAAGTGTTATTGGGTGAAGAAGGGTGAGTTCTCCCTGCCGAGATTATAGAATCCTTTGACAACTAGGTGTGGTCTTCTATTAAAAAGCACCTTTCACATAGTAGATTCCTGAACAGTTGGTGAATCTCAAGGTAAATTGGGTTTTCTCAGAAACTCCCTTCAAGAAATGAAGAGAATCGTTATAACAAATTACAATTGCTGCTTTTTATTGAGCACCTCCGAGGTGACAGCTCATGGGAGGAGAGAGAGTATGTGAAGGCTTATGGAACAGACTACAAGAACTCATCCACATTCTGTCTTCCTCACCTCCTGGGTGGTCCACTGGTAAGCAGGAGCCAGTATACCCTTTCCATGGTCCCTGTGCCATTCAGCAGCAAACATGGAGACCCCCATGTTGGAATAGTGGTGCTACAAGATGGAAGCAGCCTGTATCCTTGAGCCACCTGGAAGCAGAAAGTCCCTGCCAACCCAAATCAGAGTGTATGTGAACAACAATAACAATTGTGTTAAGTCACTCATATGACAGGTTTTGTCTACTGCATCAACAAGCAGTTAATTTACTGATGAACACACAGCACCTATTTCTGCTTTTAGGCCTACTTAAATATTTTACTTAGAAAGCTAGTAGTTCATATATTCTTGTAAAAAAATTCTAAAAATAAAAATCACAATTTTCCCCTTTACAAAGTTCCTTTAAAATCCATACCCCTTCTCAGTTGTTGTTCAGTCACCAAGTTGTGTTTGACTCTTTGTGACCCCATGGACTGCAGCACACCAGGCTTCCCTGTCCCTCACCATCTCCCGGAGTTTGCCCAAGTTCATGTCCATTGAATTGGTGATGCCATCCAACCATCTCATCCTCTGTCGCCCTCTTCTCCTTCTGCCTTCAATCTTTCCCAGCATCAGGGTCTTTTCCAATGAGTCAGCTGTTTGCATCAGGTGGCCAAAGTATTGGAGCTTCAGCTTCAGCATCAGTCCTTCCAATGAATATTCAGGACTGATTTCCTTTAGGACTGACTGGTTTGATCTCCTTGCTGTCCAAAGGACTCTCAAGAGTCTTCTCCAGACACCACAGTTCAAAAGCATCAATTCAGTGCTCAGTCTTCTTTATGGTCCAACTCTCACATCCATACATGACTACTGGAAAGACCATAGCTTTGACTATATGGACCTTTGTTGGCAAAGTGATGTCTTTGCTTTTTAACACACTGTCTAGGTTTGTCATAGCTTTCCTGCCAAGAAGCAATCATCTTCTAATTTCATGGCTGCAGTCACCATCTGCAGTGATTTTAGAGCCCAAGAAGAGGAAATCTGTCACTGCTTCCACATTTTCCCCTTCTATTTGCCATGAAGTGATGGGACTGAATGCCATGATCTTAGTTTTTTTAATATTGTTTTAAGCCAGCTTTTTCACTCTCCTCTTTCACCCTCATCAAGAGGCTCTTTAGTTCCTCTTCACTTTCTGGCCATTAGAATGGTATCATCTGCATATCTGAGGTTGTTGATATTTCTCCCGGCAGTCTTGATTCCAGCTTGTAACTCATCCAGCCCAGCATTTTGCATGATGTGCTCTGTGTATAAGTTAAACAAACAGGGTGACAATAAACAGCCTTGTTGTACTCCTTTTTCAATCCTGAACCAGTCAGTTGTTCCATACAGAGTTCTAACTGTTGCTTCTTGACCCA
This sequence comes from Odocoileus virginianus, assembly GCF_023699985.2. NCBI lineage: Eukaryota > Metazoa > Chordata > Mammalia > Artiodactyla > Cervidae > Odocoileus > Odocoileus virginianus. Next base: position 760,819 of record NW_027224318.1, on the reverse strand, counting down.
CATACAGGTTTCTCAGGAGACAGGTAAGATGGTCTGGTATTCCCATCTCTTTAAGAGTTTTCCACAGTTTGTTATGATCCACACAGTCAAAGGCTTTAGCATAGTCAATGAAACAGAGGTAGATGTTTTCTGAAATTCTCTTGCTTTCTCTATGATCCAGTGAAATGTTGGGAATTTGATCTCTGGTTCCTCTGCCTTTTCTAAGCTCAGCTTGAACATCTGGAAGTTCACATAATGCTGAAGCCTAGCTTGGAGGATTTTGAGCATAACCTTACTAGCATTGGGAGATGAGTGCAATTGTCCAGTGGTTTGAACATTCTTTAGTACTGCCCTTCTTGGGAATTGGGATGAGGATTGACCTTTTCCAGTCCTGTGGCCACTGCTGGGTTTTCCAAATTTGCTGACATATTGAGTGCAGCACTTTAATAGCATCATCCTCAGAGGTAACTACAATTAAAAATCTGGTGTGTATTATTTTAAAGGTTATTCTAGGCTTTTCCATAAATACATGTATTAAAATATATATTGATTTTCTTTTAACATACTTGGTAATTATGTATATATTAACCTTCCACTCACCTTTGCCATTTAATAAAGAAAATGCAACTTCTTTCCTAGCCAAAAGACCAGGAAAAGTTTGGCCTAACAAGAGAAAAATCTTTTAGCAATACTTGCCTCATGCTAGCCAAACACTAACAGACAAATTACAACATCCACACAACATTGGCGCACTAAAAGGTTATTAGGAAGGAGTGGGGAACTGATCTTCCATTTCTAAGGCTGAAGGTGGTAGTGCCAGAATTCCCCCAGCAGGGTAATGGTGGCAAGGCTTAACAAGGTATTGGCCTTCATATTCCCTGCCTGGCAGAAACACACAACATCCTTATTCCCCTCCAAGGTGGTGTGTGTGTGTGTTGGGGACAGAGCAGAGAGCTGGTCTTCCAAGTCTTCCAGATGGCACAGTAGGAGGTGCTCTGACTCCCCCTCAAAGATAATGTGATCAGGATCCAGCCTCTTTCCCCTCATGACATTGGGCCACGAAGAGGTATGACATATAGCTCTGAAGCAGAGCTATATGGCATACCTCCTCTCCACTTTCCTAGTATCACAGTGATACTGTGCCAGTGGTGAGCTAACAATCTACCCTGCCCTATAGGTTAGGTACCAAGAACTAAAAAGATCTCAAACTGATGATAAAGGCAATGCACAGAGGCTAACAAGAGGATAATAGAAGCAGTCTGAGCCATCCCTCTTTCCCACTCATACTGATGAGTAACCATGTTACTTGGCAAAAAGACACGTTTACATTGTGGCTGGGAGGTACCCAGGAAGTATGCGTTAGTTCTTTATGTTTGCCAGGACAGTGTCAGTTCAGTGAAAGAGGGAGCTGAGCTTCCACTCTGTCTATAATAATGCTATGTGAGTCAGCACCTTACTTTTGCTGAGAAGATGTTGGTGGGGACCAGAGGAAAGTTGAACATGGACCCGTCATGTATCTCAACAGGGGAACTGTCTGCTAAAAAGAAAAAAAAAAAAAAGGAATAGGATCTAGAATTCATAATATAATGTCCAAAATGTGCAGGATACAATTGAAAAACAGCTTTCATACCCAGACCCAAGTAAAGCACAATTTGAGAGAGCAAAGACTCAGCAGATGCCAACACTAAGGTGAATAAAATGTTGGAATTATCTAACAAGAATCTAAAGCAGCCATTAGAAAACAGGTTCAACAAGTAACTACAAATTCTCTATAAGGAAAAGAAAAAGAAAAATTGTCAAAAATGAGATAGAAATTATAAAAAAGAAACAGAAAATATAAAACTGAAAAATACCATAGCTGATATAAAAATCTTGTTGGATGGTCTCAATAGTAGACCAGAGATGACAGAGGACAGAATCAGTGAACTTGAGAAGAGAACAATAGAAATTACTGATCTGAAAAGTAGAGGGAAAATACGCTGACCTTATCTAATCATCAAAATCTAGTCTGAAGACTTCTGCTTCTGACAACATGGAATATATATATTTTTTCTTATTATTCCTGCTGTGAACAACTAAAAATCCTAGACATTATATTCAAAACAAATATAAAAGGATTCTGAACAGTGAAAAGAATCAGCCAGACTGGCTAAGGGCCCAGGAGTCTGAGGAATGGCAAAGAGGTGAGTTCGCTGAGTTTCTTTCTTTCTTGCTTCGTAAGTCCCAGTTGTGGAGCTGAAGAAACCAGCAATCAGGAAATACCAACAGATGCAGACAAAAAGAAAAGTCCCGGCAAAATCCTGCTTTCTCTAGCCTAAGGACAAAGAAAGGGGCAGCTTAGTAAGACACAAACCTTTTAGACAGTAACTGCTTTATTCCAGCCAAACATGGCACAACTGTGGTGTCATCCCTGCACACAACAGCCAAGGCTGAGTGGGGAACACAGGCTTCTATCTTCACAGGCCTGTAACAAGGCAGCCCCAGCTCCCTTGCCAGGGTGATGTCAGAGAAGGGCAAAAGGAAACTGGGGACTGTTATCTCCACTGAACAGTAAGAGACCACTTATGGGCCTGGAATTTTACCCCATCCAGGGTAGAGAATCTGAGGGAACCTCCAATGCTCAGATGTCAATGGAAGCCAAATTGGGAATCTGAACTTCTACCTTCACCTGTCAGTAACAAGGTGGTGTCACCCCTCCTTCCTGTGCCAGAGTCAGAGAAAGCCAGATAAAACAAAACTTTAAACAAGATTCAGGGTCTCATAACACACAAAATGTCCACGTTTCAACTGAAAATCATCATACTAAGAACTAAAAAGATCTCAAATGGAGTGAGAAACGCATTGCAAACGGAGGCTAACAACTAGGTAGTAGAAATGTTAGAATTATCTAGCAGACTTCAAAGCAGTCATCATAAAAATGTTTCAGTGAGCAATTATGGACATGATTAAAACAAATGAAAAAATATCTGCAGAAAAGATATATAAAGTTTTGGAAAAGAAATAGATGATATAAAAAAGACTCAAAATCAGGGAACAATTTAGATATTCTAGATTAGTTAAACAAACGGTTGTATATCTGTACCATGGAACACTACAAAGCAATATAAAAGAATGAACTATTGATAAACAACAACTTGGATAGTTCATGGGGTCACAAAGAGTCAGACAAGACTAAGCAACTAAATTGAACTGAAATGAAAGGAGCAGAATTATTTAAGAATCATACGTAGGATTTATATCATGAAGTGGCAGAGATCAAGTTGGTTTCTATAAAAGTCAATTCATGGAAATAGAGAAAAATAGAATCTACTTTAAGCAAGACTCCCCTTTCTGGAATGCCCTGGTGGTCCACTGGTTAGGACTCCACGCTTTCATTGATGAAGACCCAGGTTCAATCCCTAGTTGGGAAACTAAACTAAGATTCTACAACCTGTGCATTTTGGCCCAAAACAAAACAAAAACAGCCTTCTCCCAAAGACTCCTCTTCCCAATAACTGCACCAAGAAGCCAAACACTTGCCATTATGGAGAGCGCACACTTCCCTCAACAGCAGCAGCAGCAGAGTGGTTTGTGTTCCTTGACGAACAAAAGCTTTCCTTTAGCTTTCCTCCAAGTATCTGTCCCTTTTCCTGAATTCATTGATGTGGACAAATGAGGTTTTCACAATCTTATATAAATTGCTCTGCAAATGTAGCTTCCAATCCAGTCCTTTAGGATTCACTTGTGACTAGAGTGCCATCTCTAAATCTCTCCTAGATGAAAATTATGAAACTGTCATTATTCCTGAGAAAGCATACTAGGCCTCAGTCCAGTTCAGCCACTGAGCCAAAGTTAACTTTACTCTTAACTCTGCCCCTAGACCCAGTTTTCTACCCATATCAGAATTACTAGGAACAAACAAGATGATATTCCTGTCGCCAAAGCTCCTGAAATACCTAAAGTTAAACTTTCATATATGTTTCAAAGAAAAATTTTAAAAGTGTCCCCGAGGGGCATGCAAGAAATGGTATGTTTAGCCATGGGTCATGTAATTATTGCCTAATTGATTTAAGGTTGGGCCACAGTTCTTGTAACCATCTCCAACAAAAGGAAAGCTCCCAAGGCGGCTGGGAGGAGCATCTGGAACAATGAGGTTAATGACAGAAACTTCTGGGGAAACCATCTATCATGGCAGGAAAGTCCAAAACACAATGCTTCAGGGGCCAGATTTATGTTAACAACACAAATCACACAGATGTAACCAACTCTCCAAACATGTTAGAGAGGGTAAGGTGAAGCTCCTCCGAGGACTACTAAGGCAGTGATTTGAAAATATATGACCATGACAAAAAAACTCAGGAGTCTCCTGGAGAAAACAACCATCAGTTCAGGGCCACAGCAAAGATATAAATATTTTATAACATCATGCTGTGTCTAGAAAAATTTTCTTGGATTTGCAGCACCCAGCCTCCCTTCTTATGTAACTTCCTCCAAATAAATGTTCAAAACTTTTGTAAATGGCTGAGGCATTCGAAACAGACAGCAAGAGAAACTGAAAGCCAGGACTCCATGAACACTCCCACATAAGGCAAAAAAGGTGGTCTAACTCTTTCATTTTTACCTGTTCAAAACTGCCTGTGATGATGTTAGAGAGCACCAAAGAATAAAAACAATTTAAACCAAAAGAAAAAGAAGGAGAAACAAAAATTGTAAAAACGTCACCTTGAAACAATCAGTCCATGGGGTTGCAGAGTTGGACACTACTGTGCAACTAATACTTTCACTTTTCCTGTGGAAAAGAGCTCCGAGTCAGGAATCTCTTCTACAGATCTGACAGCTCAGTTGTTTTCACTAAATTGCAATTTTTGAAAAGAACCATCTTGCTTGGTACCAAGACACAGGCAATGTGGAAGTCCCAAATGACAACAATCCTATCCCATTAGTATACCAAAAAAAATGATTTAAACTTTTATTTCAGGCAAGTATCTCTCTAAACTGAAAATCATTTCTAGACACTAAGAAGGGCCTAGACATAAAATAATGTTTTGGAGTAGTTGTAAATTAAATTATTTTTAATGTCTCTTTCTTAAACATTTACTGAGCACCTACCATGAATTAGACACTAATCATAGCTAAATGTACAGTTACAATTCACAAAAAAAGATGTATAGTCACAAAAAGTGTATAGGTGTTAAATGTACAGTTACAATTCATACCATTAAAGGGTTCACTGTAGAGAAGAAGAGGCAGATATATAAATTAGTTCTTATAGTACACTGAGAGAGTTGTTATTGACTGAAGAAACATAAAGCGTTATGGGCACAGAAGAGCTAATGTTTGGAGCACTGAGTCACAGAAGACATGACGCTGCTGCAGAATCTTGACAGATGATTATAAGTTGGACAAGAGAAGTGAGGGCATCCTAGACAAAGAAAATAGTAGATTTGTAAAGGGCACAAAAGTCTGAAATAAAATAATGTGTTCAGGAAAAATAACACGGTTTTGTCTGGTAGGATGCATAAAATACATAAGAGGAAGGAGCATAAGCTTTTTTAAAAGAGAAGACAGTGTGAGGTAGAGCATATTGATAAAGCAAGAGAGAGGCGGGTAAAAGTGAGGCATTCTCAATAGTCTCTTCTACTTCTGAGCCCTCTCAAGAAAAGCTCTTAACAGTCCATTCACTGGCAAGGAAGACTTTTTCTAGCATGCACCTCCAGACTCTTCCAGCCTCTGCCCATTACTCAGTTGCAAAGCTGCCTTTTTTTTTTTTTTTTAACAGCAGCAATCACACTTCCAGTACCAATTTTCTATCTGAGTCTGTTCTGTCTGCTATAATAAAATACTACAGACTGGATGGCTTATAAACAACAGAAATTTCTCTCTCATAGTTCTTCTGGAAGCTAGAAGTCTGAGATCAGGTTTCAACAGAATACCCTCTTCTAAGTTACAGACTTCCCATATCCTCACAAGCTGAAAAAGGGCAAGGAGGCTCTCTTGGGTCTCTTTTATAAGACCATTAATTTCATTCATGAGGACTCTGCTCTCATAGACTCATCACGTTCAAAAGGTCTCACCTACTAATAACATCACATTAGGCATCAAAATTTCAACATGTGAATTTTGGGAGGATGCAGACATTCAGACCATAACATGCTATTTACAGTATGGAGAACATCTGGAGGGTGGCAGGAGTAAAAATGGGGAGTTTTTGAGGAAATATTTAAACAGTAAAGAGATACAATAATTCATTAGAATCTGAACTAAACAGTAGTGGGAACGGAAGAGTCAAAATATTAGAGTGTACTCACCAACACTTAGTTTGGTCAACCTTACTAATTTCAGTCATTTAGCAAGTGTATAATGGCACACCACTGTGGTTTTTATATGCCTATTCCAAGTTAGTATGTTGAGAATCTTTTCATGTGCTTATTGTCCAGTCACATAAATTATTGCTGATATGTCTGTTAATTTTTTTTTTTACTTTTTATTGCATTGTTTTCTTATTATTGAGTTTTCTGAGTTTTCTATATACACTGATACAAGCCCTCATTTGAATACATGATTTTCTAATATTTTCTATTATCCTTTCATTCTCTTAATATTTTGGAGAGAAGTTTTGTTATTATTGAAGCCAATCCTATCAATTTTTTAAAAATGGATTTGGTGTTTTGGTATTATATTTAACAAAATGTTGTCTGACCTGTGCACTAAGTCGCTTCAGTTGTGTCCGACTCTTTGCGACCCTGTGGACTGTAGCCCACCAGGCTCCTCTGTCCATAGGATTCTCCAGGCAAGAATACTGGAGTGAGTTGCCATGCCCTCCTACCAGGGGATCTTCCCAACCCAGGGATCAAACCTGCGTCTCTTAGGTCTCCTGCATTGGCAGACAGGTTCTTTACCGCTAGTGCCACCTGGGGAGCCGGTAGTCTGGCGTAGGATCCTCCAAATTTCTCTTTCATGCTTAGTTTTAGAAGTTTCATAGTTTCAATAGAAGTTACATAGTCTCGAGGTTTACATTTAGGTCAGTGTTTCATTTTGAATGAAATTTTGTATATGGTATGAGGTATAGATCCAAGTATTTTCTACTTTCTTTTCTGGCCTCTGTATTTTCTTCCAATGGAAGATTTGTCTATCCCGATGTCACTTTGTTAGGTAACAGCGCGGTGGCCTCGCCCGCCGGCTCGCGAGCTTCCTCCACCCGAGCGGCGCGGCATGGGACGGAGGGAGCGAGACATCCGGAGGCCCGTCCCTCCGCGCAGGGACAGGGTCTGCCCGGCTGCCGGCGGTCGGGTCCGGTGGTCTTTCCGGTAGGGGAAGGAGGGCGAGAAGGTGGGGGGCGGCGTGAAAAGGGTCTTCGGGCCGGAAGGCAGCTCCTCGCCTCCCGCCCCCTCCGCGCCTCCCCCCACCCCGTCCTGGCCTCTCGACCCGCACGCCCCCCTCCCCCGGCCCCGGGTCGTCATCTCCGGCGGTGTCTCTCTCCCGCCCGACCCCCCGGCTACATACCTCGAGGTTGGGGGGCCGAGGGTTCCGGGGGACTGAGGTTCCCCCCGCTACGCACCTTCCCCTCTGGCGGCGGCCGCGACTGCCCCCGGGCGCCACCGCACAGTCCGGGGCCTCCGGTGCGTCTCGCGGGTTGCGCGGCGGGGCGGGGGCCGCTCGCCTGCCGGTCGCCGCCGGCCCTGGACTGGTCTGCCCGGCTGGTCGTCGCCAGTCCTTTGCTCTGCTCTCCGCCAGGTCGCCGGGCGCCTCTCCCCACCCTCCGAGCCCGGGGACCGCCCTCCGACCGGCCGGCCGGCCGGCTCTCTCGCGCACTTCCTCCGTCGTGCCCCTGCCTGACTGCGCCACGCTTCCCGTCGGAGCGTCCCTCTGCCCTCGGTGGCGGGGGAAGGTGCCTGGGACGCGGGTGCGGAGGGGCCGCGACTGTGAGGGGAGAGGAGGGGACCGTCTGGGCGCCAGGGGGGCTCTGCTCCTTTTCGGGGGAAATGGGGGGGAGGGAGGTCGTCGGGGGGTGGCGGCGGCAGCTGTAGGGACTCCGGGCGGCGGTTGGCAAGCGCTCGGCAGGCCCCGCGTCACGGGGCTGGTAGCGCCGAGGCCCGCGGGCGGCCGCGGAGGTCTGGGTCTGGGCCGCGGGCCCGTAGGGCACCACGCCCCGGCCTCGCCCGCGTCCCGGCGCGGAGGTTTCAGGACCCCTGGGCGGGTCGGGGGGCGTCGCCCGTCTACCTTGGGGTCTGGGAGGTCGAGCCCGCCCTCCTGTCTCCCCGGGACTGCACCGCCCCCGGGGGCTGGGACGCCGCCCCTCGCACGGTCACCCCTGCCGCGGCCGTCGGGAGTTTTTTCTTTTGGGGGGCGCTTCCCGAGTGGCGCTAGTGGTAAAGAACTCGCCTGCCAATGCAGGAGACCTAAGAGACGCAGGTTTGATCCCTGGATCAGGAAGATCCCCTGGAGGAGGGCATGGCAACCCCCTGGAGTATTCTTGCCTGGACAATCCCCATGAGCAGAGGAGCCTGGTCGTCTTCAGTCCATGGGGTCGCAGAGTCCGACACAACTGAAGTGACTTAGCACCCAGGCACATGCCAATGCCATGCTTTATTGCTTAATGTAATTTTGTAATAAATCTTAATATCAGGCAATATTTTGCAACTTTATTCTTCTCTTTCAAAGTTATTTTGATTGGCAACTCTAAATCCTTCACATTTCCATATGAATTTTATAGTCAAACCGTCAGGAGCTACAAAATTTTTACTGGGAGTTTGGGTTTGAGTTGAATCTATAGATGAAGTTAGGAAGAATCAACAGTTTAACAATATTGAGTCTTCCAACCCCATGAATATGAACTATATTTCTACTTATGTGGTTTGCTTTTAAATTTCTTTCATCAGTGCTTTGTATATTACTACATACATATCCTGCCTGATTTTGTTAGATTTACATACAAACACTTTACTTTTGGGTGGTACTGTAAATGACATTTTTTTAATTTAAAGTTTTAATTTCCAGTTTCATTGCTTGTATATAGAAATGCCATTGACTTTCCTGTATTGTCTTTGCACTAATTTGTATCCCACAACTTTGCCCAAGCATACTGGAGTGGGTAGCCTATCCCTTCTCCAGCAGATCTTCCCAACCCGGGAATCAAACCTGGGTCTCTTGCATTGCAGGTGGATTCTTTACCCACTGAGCTATCAGGGAAGCCACAACTTTGCTAAACTCACTTAGTTCTAGATATATTTTTAAAAATTTCCTTGGGATTTTCTGTATAGACAATCAGATTATCTTTGAATAGAGATAGTTTTAATAATTCCTTTCCACCATGTATGTATTTTACTTCTCTTGCCTTATTGCACTGGCTAGGTCTTACAACTTATTTTTAAGTAAAAATGTTAATATTCAGAGTTCTGGGGTTAATTTTCAACACTACGTTGGTAAAGTTTCTAGATATTACTGAATGATATGAGACTGATTATTGAAAGGGACTCCAACATTTCTTGGAGGGGGTTCCATTGTTGGTTAAGGAACCAGGGTAAATTTGGTGATGTTTTCTAGTGAGACAAGAGTCAATAATAAAGTCTGCCCTCTAAGTCAAAGAGAGGAAACTGCCAAATCTGGGGGGAGGTGATATGGTACAGATGTAATATTGCATTTCTAAATGTGTAGGTGATATTGCAAAGCACCCATTTTCTCATATGGTGCTTAGGATAGCTCATGGATGCTGGAATTACTAAATTCTTTTACATGTGAGGGGAAAATTGGACTTCAGAAAACAGAATGTTGTACCTAAGCTTACATGCTTTGTGAGTCCTCATTCAATGCTCTAAGAATCACTCATCTATTCAGAGATCCCAATTTATGAATTGAGAAATCTCTGGCCTCTTCTCTAATTACTGGGACCAGTCTATATTATGGGGCAGTTTTACATATTGTCCTGCTAGTGTACAAGGGTTGGAATAGAAGTTTCTAACAAACTATCCTCTTGCTTTTATGTAATCAGTTGCACATCAGGGAATTGTACTTTTTCTGACATTTGACCCTTTAAAAACGACACTGTGAGTACTCGATTCTTTGATAGCTAGGCAGATAAATGATTTCCACTAAGTTATTCTCCTGCCCTGTCACTCCATAGTTCTGACTGCATAGAAAGTTCAAGGACACAGAAGCGCTTCTGATGCATGAGGCTTTCAAACATACAGTCGAGGGACATCAGAGTTAGACTTCATCTTGCTAACAGGCATAGAAAATGCCACAGTGTGTTCCATTTCCATTCCTGAAACCTCCAGATACACTCTGGGTTAGTTTGTGTATGATTGATGTCTTTGCTCCAGTGATATTGGCTTCAAAAAGTAGTCCAAGTGTGTCTCTTTTTGGAAAAAGCCTTCACAAATCCCACCTCCTTTGTGTTCTGACCTCTTTTTGCACCTTTAGGACAGCACTTCTCACTGCATTGTAAAAGAGTTATAGTAGAGATATTTATGTTTCAAAGCTTCTGCCATCCTTTCCCACCAGGCTGTGTGCTTCTCGAGAATAGGATTCCTGCATTATTGGTCATTGTATCACCTATGTTGACAGCAGGCCTACCTAGAACAAAATTGGGCACTGAATAAATATTTGGTTAATGGAATTGAAGAATAGTTTTTTTTTTTTTTTGGTTCTTGATACGAGTAGCAACAAAATATCCTTGCAGGTTATTTTCATCATGAGACTTGCTTTCTGAATAGTTAAGCAGAGGGTAGTACAGAACTTGGACTGTAGGTAGATACCTCCAAGCTATGCTTCTAGCTACCCTATAAGGAAAAGAAAATTAGGAATTGTTTCTCCAGTTGAGTTGTCTTTGGTTGGGGTATGCTCCTTACACCTCACTGGACCATATGCCTCACAGTATATATTCCACAGAATAACTTAGTAGAAATCATTTATCTGCCTAGCTATCAAAGAATCGAGTACTCACAGTGTCGTTTTTAAAGGGTCAAATGTCAGAAAAAGTACAACTCCCTGATGTGTAATTGATTACATAAAAGCAAGAGGATAGTTTGTTAGAAACTTCTATTCCAACCCTTGTACACTAGCAGGACAGTCTGTAAAACTGCCCCATAATATAGACTGGTCCCAGCAATTAGAGAAGATGCCAGAGCTTCCTCAATTCATAAATTGGGATCTCTAAATAGATGAGTGATTCTTAGAGCCTTGAATGAGGACTCCAAAGCCATGTAAGCTTAGATAGAACATATGCCCCACAGTATAAAAGACAAGGCCCCTGCCCTCAAAGAGCTTCTATTCTAGACAGATTATAAGAAAATAACCTAATAAAAAAAGAGAAAATAACCCAGCAAACAAACAAAACTATAATTACAGGTTGTTTTGATATGAAAGTAATGGGCAAAACAGTGTGTTAGGGTGTGGTAAGGAAAAGGTTGGTTGCCTTGGAATGACTTCTCAGGAAAGACCTCTCTGAAGACATGACGTTTGTCCTGAGATTGGCATATTCCGAAAAAGGCCAACTACATGAGGAGCTGAGAAAAAGTGCTCCAGGCAGAGGAATCAACAAGCACACAGATGCTGAGGTGAGAAAGAGGATTGCTTCTTTGAGGAATAGAAAGGAGGCTTGTGCAATTAAAGTGAGAAGACAGATACAGGATGAGATTAAAACATTGGCAGGGGTCAGATTCTCCGAGGTGTATAACCTATAAGAAGGACTGGGAATTGTATTCTGGGTGTGGTGGGAAGCTACTGATGGGATTTAAGCAGGAAAATGACAATCTGCTTTATGTTTGAGAATCAACTGCTGTTTGGAGTTTAGTAGACTCTTAGGTATAAAGGGCAAGGCTGAAAGCAGATATACCAATTAGCCAGCTGGTGAGAGGTAATTATGATTTGGTTTATCCTGACTGCAGTAAGGATGGAAAGAGGTGCATGGTTTGGGGATATATCTTGAAGATAAGTTAACAAAACATGTGTTGGATTGAATATAAATGATGAGAGAGTGGGAGGAATGATGGCCTCTTGATTTTTCGTCTGAGCAATTGGGTGAATGATGCTATTCACTGGGACAGGAAAGACTGTGGAGTGAGCTGGCCTTGGTTGTGAAATCTGGATGCTGGGTCATATTAAGTTTGAACTTTAATAGAGAACTATATGAAGATGTTGAGAATATAACAATTTGAAGTTCACAGAAGAGGTTAAACCTGAAACTATAAACTTGGCATATAAGTGATAGTTCAAAGCATATCCCAGGGTGAGATTTTTTTTGATGGACAAACTATTTTTTTTTGAAGAGTGCCCCTCAATATGGGGACTCTTCAACAATGAAAGGCCAAGAAGAAGAAGCTGATACAGCAAAGACGACTGAGAATGATTGACCAGTTGTATATGAAGACAGTCAGGAGAGTATAACACCCTGAGTACCTAGAGATGGGAGTGTTTAAAGAGAGAGTGTTTAGGACAGGAGCAGAGAGGGGTCCACTGGATTTGCGAACGTGGGGGATCATTGGTTATCCTTTGAAGAAGATTAGAGAATTCAAATCAGTTGTTTCTAATTTCTCAAAAGGAATGTGCTAAGTCCATCTGCTAAGAGTATGTGAGTGAGGCTATGGCACGTTTGAGGGAAGATGGAAAAGTTACAAAATGGATATGGTAAAAGCAAATTTATCAGGAGAATGTAGGATTTCCTGGTACTATAGAGTGCCTGTGTGAGGTTTGTGACTATGGATTTAAATAGGACTTTTCCTCAAGTAACATTCAACTGCTAAGTTTTACATGTGAGAAAACGATACACTTGGGTTCAACCAAGTTTGAAATGTTACTCCTTGCTCAGAGGGATAGAAGGGTTAGTGTATAAGAAAGAAAACGACTGCGATGCTGGATAATGGGATCTAATTTGGATTAAAGAAGTGAGGACATGGAAATGGTGATGGGGTTAATGGATTGGAGATGACAGATTTGCTGAAAGATTGAGTGGGAGTAAGAGAAAGGATGAGAGGTTGGAATCAAGATTTCAGAAGTGATACAGTTATTGGTAATGTTAAACTTGAGTGCATGCACATGGGAGTGAGTGACTTAGATGAGGCAGAGGGAGAGAAAACTGAAAGAAGTTAAAAAGCTGTGGATCTAGAGTACTAGACATTCCATGCGTGTGATTATTGACATCTCTAAACATTATGACCTGAATAGAAATGGAAATGATGTCAGAGAGCCATGGCCAAAGCCTTTAATGAATGAAGAAGAGGCACTGGGAGGTCGGTGCTGGGTGTATGCTAAGTCTCGTCTAGCTCTTTGTGACCCTATGGGTCGTGGCCCACCAGGCTCCTCTATCCGTGGGATTATCCAGGCAAGAATACTGGAGTGATTGCCATGCCCTCCTCCAGGGGATCTTCCTGACCCAGGGATCGAACCCGTGTCTCTTTCATCTCCTGTACTGGCAGGCAGGTTCTTTACTACGAGTGCCACCTGGAGGTTGGCTGTTGGTAGCAACTAGGAGAAGTAGCATTGTTTTATATATAACGGTATGAGTTTTATAGGGTCTTGAGATTTTTTTAAATAAAAGAAATGATTTTGAAGTAGTGGTGAGGAATAAAGCTGCCTCTGGCTCTGAGAGTCAAAGGTTAAGAGAGAAAAATATCCACCTTTTACAGCTTCATGTCCTCATGGGACAGGCAGGTCTTGATTAAGGTGAGGAGATGGAGGGAGGTTGAAGAGGTTGAAGATATAGGAGAATAGATTGAATAGGGAATGCCGGAGCCTGCCGGCAAACGAACCGGTCACGGGCGCAATCGCCGAAATACCTGAGAAATAAAAGAAAAGACTAGGAAAGAAAGACTAGGAAAGAATGGGGTTGAGAGGGACGGAGTCAGCTCTCGACTGAAACCGACAACCGACAACCGACAACCGACAACCGACAACCGAGTCAACTCTCGACAACCGACAACCGACAACCGACAACCGCCGACTTTATTGAGGAGTGACATGCTTATATATGAGCAAGGGAGTGGCGTCTTAGTATGATTACAATCAGTTAAAAGATTATCATGATCACAATCAATTAAAGATTATCTAAGGATTACTTAGACATAAACCATACACAGGAGCCTGACAATCTCGTCAGGAAAATGGGTAAAAGGTCGCTACAGCAATTTCCTTGAGGGAGGTGAGAAAGGTCAACCTGTACTTTAATAAATCAGGGGTGGCGGGACAGAGAGGGACCTCTTGATCTCTCTCAGGGCCAAGAAGGAGCCTGAGCGGTCAGGCTGGCTCCCCGCAAGGGAACATGTTCCTAAGAATTTAAAGGAATCAGTTGGTGAGTGAGCTCAAATTAAGTAATATAGAGAGCAGTAGAGGGAGGAAAGTCTAGGTGAGGGAGGCAAAGAGTATGTATGGTCAGATGGGAAATGCATTCAATTTATAGACCCAAATACCATATTTAGTTCAATGATTTGTTGGTTGTGCATACGAATGGCAAGAAGCTGGGGGTTTAGGTGTGTTCTCACCAAGAATGTGATGAGATCTGATCACCTTGTGGCTTGTGAGTAAGTAGGTAGGCTTGCAGTTTACCATGTAGTAGTTATGCAGGGCAGGAGGCCATGTGATGGACACCATCTCCCCCTAATGAAATATTTGAACCTCTCAAAAAACCAGGAGTGGAGCAGATTTCCCTTTGTGCTTATGAGTTTGGAGAAATGGCGGTATTTAATTCAGTGCCACTGAGCTGCATAATGTGCAGCTTCTGACCACTTGGGATGTGTTTTCTGCTGAGGAATGTATCATCCATCCTAAGCCAAAGAGATATCAGGTAAATGTTCTGTTTTCAGCACTGACCCTAATCCTTCAGAAATAGAGCCAAACCCTGCTCAGGTAGAATTTTGATTGCTTGTTTTGAAGTATACTGCAAGGACACATAAGTGTTGCTGTAGATTTACAAGAAAGGAAGCTTGCTTCTTACCTTCCATCACCATGGCTGGATGGCAGTGGCCATATTGGGAGGATTCCTACCCCTTCATCAGTCAGTTCAGTCACTCAGTCGTATCCAACTCTTTGCAACCCCATGGACTGCAGCACACCAGGCCTCCCTGTCCATCACCAACTCCCGGAGCTTGCTCAAACTCATGTCCATCGAGTTGGTGATGCCATCCAACCATCTCATCCTCTGTCACCCCCTTCTCCTCCTGCTTTCAATCTTTCCCAGCATCAGGGTCTTTTCCAGTGAGTCAGTTCTTTGCATCAAGTGGCCAAAGTATTGCAGTTTCAGCTTCAGCGTGAAGCTTCAGTCCTTCCAATGAATATTCAGGACTGATTTCCTTTAGGATTGACTGGTTGGATCTCCTTTCAGTCCAAGGAAATCTCAAGAGTCTTCTCCAACACCACAGTTCAAAAGCATCAATTCTTGGGTCCTCAGATTTCTTTTTATTTCAACTCTCACATCCACACATGACTACTGGAAAAACCATAGCTTTAATGAGACAGACTTTTGTCAGCAGAGTTACATCTCTGCTTTTTAATATGCTGTCTAGGTTGGTCATAGCTTTTCTTCCAAGGAGCAAGTGTCTTTTAATTTCATGGTTGCAGTCACCATCTGCAGTGATTTTGGAGTCCAAGAAAATAAAGTCTGTCACTGTTTCCCCATCTATTTGCCATGAAATGATGGGACTGGATGCCATGATCTTAGTTTTTTGAATGTTGAGTTTTAAGCCAACTTTTTCACTCTCCTCTTTCACTTTCATCAAGAGGCTCTTTAGTTCCTCTTCACTTTCTGCCATAAGGGTGGTATCATCTGTGTATCTGAGGTTATTGATATTTCTCCTGGCAATCTTGATTTCAGCTTGTGCTTCATCCAGCCCAGCATTTCACATGATGTACTCTGCATATAATAAATAAGCAGGGTGACAATATATAGCCTTGACATACTCCTTTCCCAATTTGGAACCAGTCCTTTGTTCCATGTCCAGTTCTGACTGTTGCTTCTTGACCTGCATACAGATTTCTCAGGAGGCAGGTCAGGTGGTTTGGTATTCCCATTTCTCTAAGAATTTTCCACAGTTTGTTGTTATCTACACAGTCAGAGGCTTTGGCATAATCAATAAAGCAGAAGTAGATGTTTTTCTGAAATTCTCTTGCTTTTTCTGTGATCCAACGAATGTTGGCAATTTGATCTCTGGTTCCTTTGCCTTTTCTAAATCCAGATTCAACATCTGGAAGTTCTTCATTTACATACCCTTGAAGCCTGGCTTGAAGAATTTTGAGCATTAGTTTACTAGCGTGTGAGATGAATACAATTGTGCGGTAGTTTGAACATTCTTTGACATTGCCTTTCTTTGGGATTGGAATGAAAACTGAACTTTTTCAGTCCTATGGCCACTGCTGAGTTTTTCAAATTTGCTGGCATATTAGTGCAACACTTTAACAGCACCATCTTTTAGGATTTGAAATAGCTCAACTGGAATTCCATCACCTCCACTAGCTTTGTTCATAGTGATGCTTCTTAAGGCCCACTTGACTTTGCATTCTAGGATATCTGGCTCTAGGTGAATGATCACACCATTGTGGTTATCTGGGTCATGAAGATCTTTTTTGTATAGTTCTTCTGTGTATTCTTGCCACCTCTTCTTAATATCTTCTGCCTCTGTTAGGTCCATACCATTTCTGTCCTTTATTGTGCCCATCTTTGCATGAAATGTTCCTTTGGTATCTCTGATTTTCTTGAAGAGATCTCTAGTCTTTCTCATTCTATTGTTTTCTTCTGTTTTTTTTTTTTTTTTTTTTTGCATTGATCATTGAGGAAGGCTTTATTATCTTCTTTCTTACCCCTTCACAGTGGGAGGATTTCTACCTCCCATTCTAGGGTGCCAGCCATCCACATTTTTCTTCTCTATTTTTCTTTCCATCCCACACTTAGCCTCACATTCTTCCCCTAAAACTGGGAAGGGCTTCCTTTTGAGGCCATATTAGATATGCTTTCTTTGAACTCTGCCTGTTTCCTAGGGCAGGATTGGACCTGTCTCTGCCAGCTGTTGAACAGTCATTTCCTGATTCCTGTAATGATTCAAGGTAGAACTTTGACAGTTCTACCCCTGCTCTCCAGTCTGACATTTACTTAAGTATACTTCTTGTTGAAGTAGGCATGAATAAAGAAAGCTGCACAAGTCAAAACATGTAATTCAATGCATTTGGACCATAGAAATATACCTATTTATGCATCAATCATATCAAAACACCCCTCATTTCCTCTTCACGGTCCTTCCCTATCATTACACCCCTCTACTGAAGTAGCTGCTATCCTGAATTTTATACTCTTAATGTTTAGGCTGGTATTAATTCTACTTGCTCTGATATCAAATGCAAGGTGTTTTTCTTTTGTTCAGAAGGCTATCTTAACTACTTGGAATGTCCAAATTGTGCAACAGGACTGTGTCTTGATTGGCAGTGTAGTGGACTGGCTGTATTATTTTCAACTTCTGAAAGCAGTCAATCAGAATAACTTTCTTGGAACTGTTCTTTCACCCCAGTTATATATGTTTAAGACTGGCCTCTTTTTCACTTGCATTTATCTAAGGGGAAGCATAGGCAACTAAAGGTCCTGCTATTAATAGATCATCATAAAATGGAGAGTAAATCTGGTGATGTGGTTCTGGTGACATTCATAGCATATATGAATCAGGAAGCCTCTACTATCCATTCCCAGTATTCTCATTGGGCTTAATTTGGAGTCTCCTTATTGAAAGTAAGACTATATTATGAACTCCTTGATTTTGGATATTTAAAGCACTTTATCTAGCAACCCAAATTAATATTCTTTCTCAATTTCAGTGGATCCAGTTATGAAAAATATAAAGATAAACTAAATTTCTTTCACAACACTTGGGCAGGAAGAGGTGCATGCCAGTCTTTTAAAAAATTTAAACTTTTATTTTTTTTAAATTTGATTTATTTTTAATTGAAGCATAATTGCTTTACAATATTGTGTTGGTTTCTGCCTTACATCAACATGAATCAGCCATAAGTATACACATGTCCCCTCCCTCTTGAACCTTCCCTCCCACCTTTCTAGGTTGTTACAGAGCCCTGGTTTGAGTTTCTTGAGTCATATAGCAAATTCCCATTGGCTATCTATTTTACATATGGTAGTGTATATGCTTCCATGTTACTCTCTCCATTTGTCCCACCCTCTCTTCCTCCCCCCCCACCCCATGTCCCATAAGTCTGTTCTCTATGTCTGCATCTCCATTGCTGCCCTGCAAATAGGTTCATCAGTACCATCTTTCTAGATTCCATATATATGTGTTAATATACAGTATTTTTTTTCTCTTTCTGACTTACTTCACTCTGTGTAATAGGCTCTAGGTTCATTCACCTCATTAGAACTGACTCAAATGCATTCTTTTTTATGACTGAGTAATATTCCATTGTATTTATGTACCACATCTTCTTTATCCATTTATCTGTTGATGAACATCTAGATTGCTTCCATGTTCTAGCTACTGTAAACAGAGCTGCAGTGAACATTGTGGTGCATGTGTCTTTTTCAGCTGTGGTTTCCTTCAGGGTATATGCCTAGTAGTGGGATTACTGAGTCATATGGTGGTTTTATTCCTAGCTTTTTTTTTTTCTTTTAAGGAATCTCCATACTGTCTTCCATAGTGGCTGTATCAATTTACATTCCCACCAACAGTGCAAGAGGGTTCCCTTTGCTCCACACCCTCTCCACCATTTATTGTTTGTAGATTTTTTTGATGATGGCCATTCTGACTCGTATGAGCTGATACCTCATTGTAGTTTTGATTTGTATTTCTCTAATAATTAGCAATGTTGAGCATATTTTCATGTGCCTGTTGGCCATCTGTTTGTCTTCTTTGGAGAAATGTCTGTTTAGGCCTTTTTCCTACTTTTTGATTGGGTTGTTTGTTTCTATGGTATTGAGTTGTATGAGCTGCTTATATGTTTTAGAAATTTATCCTTTGTCAGTTGTTTCCTTTACAATTATTTTCTCTTATTCTGGGTTGCAGTGGAAGCAATCTAGAAGTCCATGTTCACCTTGTTTACAGTTTCCTTTGCTGTGCAAAGCTTTTAAGTTTAATTAGGTCCCACTTGTTTATTTTTGTTTTTTATTTCCATTACTCTAGGAGGTGGGTCATAGAGGATCTTGCTGTGATTTATGTCATAGAGTGTTCTGCCTATGTTTTCCTCTAAGAGTTTTATAGTTTCTGGTCTTACATTTAGGTCTTTAATCCATTTTGAGTTTATCTTTGTGTATGATGTTAGAAAGTGTTCTAATTTCATTCTTTTACACGTAGCTATCCAGTTCTATCAGCACTACCCATTGAAGAGACTATCCCTTCCCCATTGCAGACTCCTGCCTCCTCCATCAAAGATAAGGCACCCATAGGTGCATGGGTTTATCTCCGGGGCCTCTATCTTGTTCTATCAGTCTATATTTCTGTTTTTGTGCCAGTACCGTACTGTCCTGATGACTGCAGCCCTCCAGTACAGTCTGAAGTCAGGAAGGTTGATTGCTTCAGCTCCATTCTTCTTTCTCAGGACTGCCCTGGCCATTTAGGGTCTTCTGTGCTTCCATGCAAATTGTGAAATTTTTTGTTCTAGTTCTGTGAAAAATGCCATTGGTAATTTGATAGGGATTGCACTGAATCTGTAGATTGCATTTGGTAGTACCAGTCATTTTCACAATATTGATTCTTCCAACCCAGGAGCATGTAATATCTCTCCATCTGTTTGTGCATCTTTGATTTCTTTCATCAGTATCTTACAGTTTTCTGTATACAGCTCTTTTGTCTCCTTAGGTAGGTTTATTCCTAGGTATTTCATTCTTTTTGTTGCAATGGTAAATGGGATTGATTCCTTAATTTCTCTTTCTGATTTTTTGTTGTTAGTGTATATGTATGCAAGTGATTTCTGTATATTGACTTTGTATCTTCTGACTTTAGTAAATTCACTGATGAGCTCTGGTAATTTTGTGATAGTATCTTTTAGGGTTTTCTGTGTATAGCATCATCTCATCTGCAAACAGTCAGAGTTTTCTTTCTTTTTTTCCAATCTGGATTCCTCTTATTTCTTTTTCTCCCCTGATCACTGTAGTTAGGACTTCTAAAACTATGTTGAATAATAGTGGTGAGAGTGGGCACCCTTGTCTTGTTCCTGATCTTAGAGGGAATGCTTTCAGTTTTTCACCATTGAGAATAATGTTTGCTGTGGGTTTGTTGTATATGGCCTTTATTATGTTGAGGTAGGTTCCTTCTATGCCCATTTTTTGAAGAGTTTTTTTTAAATCATAAATGAGTGCTGAATTTTGTCAAAAGCTTTTTCTGCATCTATTGAGACTATCATATGTTTTTTATCTTTCAATTTGTTAATATGGTGTATCACATTGATTGGCATGCCAGTCTTTGATGGGATATGTGTAGGTGTGGATATTAAAATGATGTCTCACTACAAGAATTGTCCAAGTTTGTATAGTCTGATTTAAAATGTTATACAGCTAATTACTGAGATTTGCGGGTTTGAATGGGCTCTACATACACTGCTTGCAGGGAGAAGGTCTTCCTTTGTGTTTAGTAGGTATAGAAATTACAGTTGGATCGAATATTCTCTACACATCTTATACTTGAAAAAACATGCTCCAAATTTATGTCTTTTCTCACATTCACACATGATACTGCATCTCCCTCTAGTCTCTCCCTTACCCCTACCATTGCATCTCTGATCTCATCCCTTGCTGCTCTCCCTGTTTCTCACTCTGATCCAAACTCAGACATGCCAGGACAACTCCCATCTCAGGTCTTTGTACATGCTGTTCCCTCTGCATGGAATTCTCTTCTTCCAGATGTACAAAGAGCTCCTCTCTCATTTCTTTAAAGTTTTTACTTAACTGTCACCTTCTGTGAAGCCTTCCTCGGAGTTCCTATCTAATATGTTAATGCCTATTCCAGAAACTTTGTCTTTTCATTATCTGCTTTATTTTTCTTACTAATGTCGATTATTTGTCTACTATTTGTAGACTGTAAGCTCCATGAGCGCGTGGTTATTTGCCTGTTTTGTTCATCACTGTATCTCTAAGACCTAGAACAGTGACAGGCATATAGTAGATACTCAGTATCTGAAGATGGGGCCACCTTGTTGGAGCATCTTGTCTCTGTAAGTGAAGCCAGGCTAGCCAAGAACAGTGATATAATGGTCTACTAGAACTGCCATCTGGTGCTGCTTCATGACACTTATTTTTTATATAACAGTTTTGAATATAAATGAATGAGTTATTATTAGTCCATGTACTTTGGCCACCTGATACGAAGAGCTGACTCATTGGAAAATACCCTGATGCTGGGAAAGATTGAAGGCAGGAGAAGGGGATGACAGAGAATGAGATGGTTGGATGGCATCACCAACTCAATGGACATGAGTTTGAGCAAACTCCAGGAGATGGTGAAGGACAGGGAAGCCTGGCATGCTGCAGTCCATGGGGTCACAAAGAGTCGGACATGACTGAGCAACTGAACAACAATAGTGGAAAATGTGTACCGGACATAAACTCTTCAAGCCTAGCTATCAGAGCTCAGTCCAACAGCAATAACTGTCCATTCAATTACCTACTGTTGGAGATACAGATTGTTTTCAAATTTTGATGCTGTAAATACTTCTGCAACAAGCACCTTTGTACCGTGACCTTTGTATGACTTCTATTATATTCATTTTGGTATCCCCTGTATACCTAGGATGGGCTTCCCAGGTGGTGCTTGGGAACTGACTCACCAGTGCAGGTAGATGTAAGAGATGTGGGCTCGATCCCTGGGTCGGGAAGATCCCCTGGAGGAGGGCATGGCAACCCACTTCAGTATTCTTGGCTGGAGAAGATCCCATGGACAGAAGAACCTGGTGGGCTACAGTCCATAGGTTTACAAAGATTTGGACATGGCTGAAGCAACTTAGCAAGCAGCACGTATACCCAGGATAGTTTCGAGCTGATAGAAACCAGTTCATAATTGTTGGTTAAACTGAATTAAACCTTACTGGCTAGAAATGCTTACTGTCCTGTAGTCAATTACTGTTTCCTATTTTATATTTTCTACCAGTGCTAGGTCAACCTACCATCAAGACCTGGCAGATATTCCTTTCAGAAGTAAATAATTTTTGAGCAAATATTTTATGCCAGCTGCTATTGGAGAAGGAAATGGCAACCCACTCCAGTACTCTTGCCTGGAAAATTCCATGGACGGAGGAGCCTGGTAGGTTACAGTCCATGGGGTCGCAAAGAGTCGAACATGACTGAGCGACTTCACTCACTCACTTCACTCATTCTATACACTGTGGATACAGCTGTGAAAAAATCAACCAAGTCTCTACCCTCCTAGAGTTTATAGTCAAGTAGGGAAAATAGTCCTTGAATAGACATGTATGATGGTTAATTCTGTCAGCTTAGCTAGGCTGTGGTGCATCATTGTTTGGTCAAACACCAGTCAAGATGTTGCTCTGAAACTATTTTTTAAAGATGTGATTACCATTTCACTCAGTACACTTTGAGCAAAGCAAAATGCCCTCCATACTGTGTGCGTATGTTGGGGGGAGAGCTCATCCAATCAGTTGAAGGCCTTACAAGAGCAAAGACTGGTGTGTCCCTAAGGAGAAGGAATTATCCTCAAGACTGCAGCATAGATATCTTGTCTTGTTTCCAGACTGCAGAATTTAGATTCAAGACCCCATTACCAACTGTTACCTGAAATTTCAGTTTGCTGACCTGGAGAACTGTTACCTAATACAACGTGTGTGTAATTACTTAGATAGAAACTATGATAAGTGCTATGAGTAGTATGTCTGTAAGGGAGTCTAATCAGGAACCTAACTGAGATCAGCATTCAGAGAATGCCTTTTTTAATAAGTAACTTTTAAAAATCTTCTCTATTCATAAAAGTTTTGCAGGGAAAAAAGGCAGATTTGGGCAAACAGAGAGAACACAAAATGTGAACATTCTGAGATGAAAGAGACTGGTCCATTTATGGTTGGAGTGTGTTGAATGAGCAGGTGAGTGGTATGAGATGAGGTTGGAGAGGCAGACAGGGGCCAACTATGCAAAACCTTGGGAGTTATGCCATTCTCCTGAAGACACTTTCTAGCAGTCTGACCTTGGGAAAGTCAGTCTTCCTGAGCATGTTTTCTGTTTTGTGCATGGGGGAAATAAAACCTCCTCTATGGAAGAAGTCAGTGAGACGATATATCAATAAATCATGGGCCTAAGTCAGTGCCTGGCACAGAATACATTTTCAAGCCATGGATACTGTTCTTCTCTACCCAGTCAAGTCCTACCCAACCTTTAAGATACAACTCAATACCTTTATTTTCCATGTGGACTTTCTTGATGAGTCTGGCATGTCCTGATCTTTTTCTTCTCTGAAATCCAATTGCGCCAAGAGTCTTTTTGAGGTTCCACCCTTATTGCCTCAAACTTATGTTATCTCCTCCAGAGTCTTTCTAAGAGATCTTAGGGAAGAACAGTTTTCTGTAGGCTCTGCTCCACCATAGTAATTTGGTTAAATAGCGGGTAACTTGCTTCTGATTGCTTTTCTCATGGCAAGTGTTGGCTTCACAGTATCACTCAGCCTCTTTGGCCACAGGCACACCTTTGTCAGAGGGTTACCTGGGGATAGAGGCACAGTTAGAGAGCTGGGAGGAAAGTAAAAGCTATTTAGCCCACGTGGAGACAGAAGCCAGAATCTTTACCTTGAGCAGCACAAGGAAACAACTGAACGATCTGTCAAGCTATGACACAAGCATTTTGAAGTGTTTGTTATGGTTTCATAGTTCATACCACAAGACATTGTTCAGACATATTTTCTTTTTTTTTTTTTTGCTTTACAATAAACATTTTATTTATTTATTTTTTTCCATTTATTTTTATTAGTTGGAGGCTAATTACTTTACAACATTGCAGTGGTTTTTGTCATACATTGAAATGAATTAGCCATGGATTTACATGTATTCCCCATCCCGGTCCCCCCTCCCACCTCCCTCTCCACCCGATCCCTCTGGGTCTTCCCAGTGCACCAGGCCCGAGCACTTGTCTCATGCATCCAACCTGGGCTGGTGATCTGTTTCACCCTAGATAATATACATGTTTCGATGCTGTTCTCTTGAAACATCCCACCCTCGCCTTCTCCCACACAGTCCACAAGTCTGTTCTATACATCTGAGTCTCTTTTTCTGTTTTGCATATAGGGTTATTTTCTATCTCTTTTATCTTCTGTTCCTTTTTTACATTCCCCTAGAAGATCTGATAAAGCTATACTTATGTTTGCATCTCATTTCTCTATGCTGTCTTTTATGGAGTTGTTTTATAACAATAACAAGAAGAAGGAATGGGGGTGGGTCAATGATTTAGATTTGTTATTATAGACATTTAACTTGTTAACATAAGCAAACTTTCGAGAAGTTCAGCTTCCTGTCTCTCAGTGGAGAGGAGAAAACTCCCCTTTTGGCCTACTTGTCACTTGCTCATCCCCAGGATGTTTCTGAATGCCCGATCAACCTGTGGGAAATCTTGAAGCTTTACTGGGTCTTATTCTCAGCAGTGCTAAGAGATATATTTATACCTCATACTTTCAGCTACTCGGGGAATTGTCTTTTATGTTAATTAGCATATTTCCAAACTTTAATGGCATATCCAAAAGCCTTGAAATGATAATTTACCTCTTTTCCTATCTGCATATAGCAAATATTTTGTACTAAATTGAATGTGAAATGTAGAAACTGGCAAATCAGGCAATAGCAAAATTTAAGTTGAAGAATTAGATGCATTTAAATTACTTGAAGGAATGATCTGATTAACAGTTGTTATCATTAAAGTCACTGTTTTATGTAATATGGCATATGCTCGATAAAGTCAAACAGCTCCTTTTCTTTTCTTTCTTTTTTTTTTTTTAGGTGAAGAGTAAGTTTATTAGCATAGGAAGCTTGTGAGAGATACAAATGGGCAGGCAAGGGAGCACAGCCCCAAGAACAGATAGGGCTGCATTTTCATAATCAAAGAAAAAGTGAGGACGGGAGAAGACCACCTTCTTCCTCAATCTTGGGCAGACATCAAGTCTTTTTTTTTAAGTTAATTTACTTTTTACTGAAGGATAATTGCTTTACAGAATTTTATTGCTTTCTGTCAAACCTCAACATGAATCAACCATAGGTATACATATATCCCCTCCCTTTTGAACCTCCCTCCCCAAACAGCTCCTTTTCTTAGAGGCATTTTTATTTGCATTGGTTTCTACCTTGAGCAACTCTGAATCCTCAGGGAAGAAACATGAGCTGCACATCATCTCAATAAGTTAGCTAGTTTCTGTTTGTTGTATTGGCTGAAGGGATGCTGGATTTTCAAGCCAGAATCTGAACCAAAGTTATTGAGTGATTGTTCTTGTGAGAAAAGGAAGTTGGACTATTTGGAATAAGGGCAAAAAATTAATTCAAGGGGGCAGAATGACTTGTGAGAGGAAGATAAGAAAAAAGGTGTCTCAAGCTAGTGTTTACATTCTGGGAGAATATTCACATGAGGTGGCTTCTATCTTGAGCAAATGGTGACACCCTCAAGTGAGAAGAGAGAGAATGATTAAGAACTACGCAGAACTCTGAGAGCTGTGTTTCTGGACGAGGAATCAGTGCATCTGAGTTTGACTCCCAGATTCACTTAACCAGAGGCAAGTCACTTAATTTTTTTGTAATCTCTGTTTACCCGGGGAATGATTCACATTTTGATTATGAAGGGAAATAGTGGATATGCAAAAACAAGTGGCTCAAATCAGAGCAGGAATCTGAAAGTGTATGGGAAGTTGCAAGGTTGAAGTATAATCATAACTATCTTTCATATAGTACTTTACTACCTATAAAACACTTTAATGTAATTATCTCCATCTCTAAAACTGCAACTTACTGTCATATTGATATTTTCATGTTTCCTCCATTATAGCTATTCTGAAGGAGAATATAAGCAAAGAATAACTTGGTTGTCATCCCAAATCTACAGGATTTCCTTTTTGTTTGCTTTTCTTTGACAGAAAAATTAAGTTTGGCTGTGGTTATAGCAGAGGAGAGAATTTGGTCACTAACTTACATGGCCATGAAATTCCATTGTCTTTGCCAACCATACCTTTTATTGAAACAAAACCCACTGGCTTATGCTTTATCTATCTTTGGGGACATCCTGATATTTCTCTTGTAGTGCTGAGAGAGAACCACTTTGCCTTTTTATATTTCCAATATCATACTTGCTACCCTCTGGGCATTTAATAAATGTGTGCATCATCATCTCCATTTTTATTAGTAAGAGTCTTCTGTGTGTCACTATGTCTTCTCTTAGGTCACAAATAATCTACATTATATATCCTTTTCCTAGAGTGACTCTGTTACCCTGCCACAGCGAGGATATATTTTACGCCTTATCTGGCCTTTCTAAATCCTCATAGGTTTGCTCACATTTATATTATTGAAATTATTCCCACACTAAAATGCTAGCACCATATCTAATCCATGACTGAATTGTACTATTAATGTGAATGTGTCTGGCATCTGCAATTTCTGATATAGGTAAAAAAATATGAATATCACTTTGCTCCCAATAACCATTTTAGATCTTCTTCGGCAAGACACATAGCTTTCCTCTATCTGCATGCTAATTATTTAATAAATCCATTTATTGCCTGCTAAAGTAGTTTCCTTAACAGGAACAACGTATCATATTTCCATATAAACTGCTTATAAAAATAAGATGGAATGAAGTGTTTCTAAAGGAGAATGATTATGGGGTTGAGCTTTTCAAAGCTACAGTATTAATTTATTAAATTATTCCAATATATTCTGAATTGTTAACATTGCATTAGAAATGTCGGCGACTGGCTGGAACTTGACATGGAAATGTCTCATCCATACAGCAATTGCATTTCATAAGCTTTTGTTAAAATAGTCTTTTTTCATACTTGGAGGGGTGAATATCTTCTTAGGGTGTTTTTTTCAATGTATTGTTTTTTTACTATGTACCCCTGGATCCAAAAGTGTTTCCTTGATGACATAACATTCTGTATTTATTTACAACAGAGCAAATAATAACCATTTTTTGAAGAAAAATAATCTAGCTTGTCTGATTTAGATCTTGAATACAAAGCTCACCAGAAAATGATCTTTTTTTCCTCTGTAGAAGGACCAGCATCCAATCACTTATGAGACTTTTGTAGAACATTCCATTGTTGAAGATACGTGCCAGGTGCTGGTTCTATGAGAGATGCAACAAAGTGTGAGCCATGGAGTATCACAGACACAGATCTCTCTCTCTCTCTCTGGATGTTAGAGGAGATTCATAACAGTGATTTGTTTCATCATACCTTGGAACCCCTTAAGTACCATGATCTTAATCATCTTCTTTCTGACATCCCCACTCACTTCTATACATGTGCTGTTTTCTGTATAAATTTGTATTTCAAGTGCTATATATTTTAAGTGCTGTTATAGAATTTTGGAAAAAGCTAATGGGCTTTAGCAAAATTAATGTATCTGAGTGATAGAATGGACTTTAAAACTAGGACAAACACACAATCCAGCAAAGATTTGCAAAGTAGTGATGTTTTGCATCCAAGTCAATAATCTAGCTGATCTCTAGCTCTAGAAAGGACTGGAGAGCACCCAAGGGTTTGGAACGTTTTTGGTGGTGAAAGTTGGGGTGAGGCTCTTAAGTTTTATTCACAATGTGGCTCATGAAAGCTGAGAGATAGGCATGGTGCTGGAAGGGAGAGGTTCATTGCTGATATAATTTTAATAGTTGATTTGTTTACTGACACTCTCAGAATTAAATACCTGTACTTAGGAAATCTTATTTTTTCCCTATTTGTATATTTACTATATTTGTTTTTATGTTAATTTAATTTTTATATCTTCATGGCATTTAGTAAAACTCTTGAGATCACCTGGAGATGGGAATGGCAACTCACTTCAGTATTCTTGCCTTGTTAACCCCATGGATGAAGGAGCATAACGGGCTACAGTCCATGCAGTTGCAAAGAGTTGAACACAGCTCCACAACTAACACTTGATCTATGCTTATCTTTATCTTGAATAATAATAGCCCATCCTGCTCAGCTCTCCAAAATGGATTCTTGTCTGAATTTAGACTGATGTTTTCATGATGGAGTCTGGTAGTAATGATGGTAAGAATGAGAGACACTTGTTGGGAAATTAAAACAAGAAGGATGGAGTTTGGGACTGACAGTTGAGCCCACCCTTTCCTCATGGGAATTCTCTAGGGTCTCTTACTTTGAAATTCAGGGACATATCCATGCTTTTTTTTTTTTTTTTTTTTTTTAAAGGAAGGCCATTCCTTACTTGTGGTAAGATGTTCTTGGACTAGAAGCTCAAGTTAAGTCCTGCACTAAGCTCCAGTCTGCACGGAAAAGCCCAGATTAGACCTTTGGAGCAGGGATCTGCATATACTCCACTTAGTCATTTATTACACAACAATTGTTGGTTGAGTGCCAGGTACTGTTCTAGGTCCAAGAGAAAATGAGACAAGCAGTTCCTGTCTTTACAGACAATAGTAAGTAATTTTACTTTGACCTACATATCCTCATTTCAGAGGGACTGGCAAAGGAACACCCAAGGTACCCTGAATAAGAATAGCACCACTAACACCCTGCTAGGGAGTCCTGACATTCTCTATTATGCCCTTAGTTTAGCAGATGTTTATCAAGTGTTACTTCTGTGCCAGGACCTGTGCTAGGAACTAGAGATCCAGATGAATAAGTCTCTTGAGAATTATCAGTTTTACCCCTATTAAAATCTATGTGTTATGTGCGATGGAAACTATGTTTACTATCAATTTAGAGCATTTCAACATGAATCAGGTAATTAGATCCTGGCTAATGCTAGGCCCTGATCAAATGATGTATAAGATAAGGATAAGTTACTTTATTAGCTGTGTGTATATGGCAGGGGAATGGAGTAGGAGACAGGGGAGATGGCACAGTTCTAAAACTGGGCAGGCTTCCTGTCAAACTCAGAAGAGGGAATAGCTTTTAAAAGTGTTATCTCTGTGTATTTCTTTTGCAATACCCAGTGCAAAATGAAAATGCAAGGCTCCTTTTTCAAAAAGCAGGAAAAAGTGACATTAAAGTTACAAAAGATATAAAGTTTTTCCCTTTAAAAATATTTTATTACTTATAAAATGTTCAGTTGCTAAGTCATGTCTAACTCTTTGTGACCCCCATGGACTGCAGCATGCCAGGCTTCCCTGTCCTTCACTGTCTCCTGGAGCTTGCTCAAACTCATGTCCATTGAGTCGGTGATGCCATCCAACCATCTCACCCTTTGTACTCTCTTCTCCTCTTGTCCTCAATTTAAAAGGAGTAATAATGATGCATAAGAATATAATCTTATAAAAGGAAAAGAATAATACTTTTTTGTCATAATTTTATAAATATATAAATGATATTATTAACGTAATGTCTTGATGGGTCACAAGACTTCTGTTTCACTTTTCTTCCAGTTCATTTGTTATCAAATTTATAGTAAGTCTATTTTCAATTTAGATAGCTGAAAGGACCATCAGCTACTCTTGGCAAATGCAAGATCCCAAATATGTTTTGATATTTTTTTAATTTTGAGAAAGGATACAACTGTTACTGTTAAGAGTATTTTATAGGTTGTGACAACATGGGGATAAGATTATAACACTTTTTTCCACATATAAATTTTAGTGCATCTAGAGCTGATGATTCTCATGGAAAAATGTTTCTAAAAAGATTTAACTCTTCATTACAATAGGTGAGAAAGAGAGAGAATGTTGTGTTTAGAAAACTAGTGTTCAATTCCTGACTCCTCTCTTACTGAGTAACCCTAAGCAAATCACTTGAACTTTGTGACCCTATGTTTCCTTATCTGTAAAATGGGAATAATTTAAAATTACACAACTCTTTTTTGTATTAATGAATACTTCTTGAGAACCTATTCTGTATCTGTCACTGTTTTCGGTGCTGGATATACAAGAGTAGTTCCCTCACAGAACTTCATTCTTGTAAGGAAACACACAGAATGAACAAAATATGTGAGAAAATACTTACTATATCATAGCGGGTAAGTCCTGTGGGGAAAAAAGCAGGAAGGGGAAGGAGGATTGGAGTTGGGGGAGGAAGGCCATGTAAAGAACTCAAGTGACCAGGAAAGGCTCCTCTGATGAGATAGCATTTGAACAGAGATTTGGAGGACATGGAATCCACCTGCAATGTGGGAGACCTGGGTTTGATCCCTGGGTTGGGAAGATGCCCTGGAGGAGGGCATGGCAGCCCACTCCAGTATTCTTGCCTGGAGAATCCCATGGACAGAGGGGCCTGGTGGGCTATAGTCCATGGGGTCACAAAGAGTCAGACACGACTGAGTGACTAAGCACAGCACAGCACCCTGGAGGATGTGAGGGGAGAGGCCATGTAGATTCTTGGAAAAAAGCAGCCTGAGGAGATAGCACAGCAAGTGAAAAGACCAGAGGCAGGAAGGAAACCACACAAAAAGGCAGTCTGGTAGATCATATAGGCCTTATAGCCTCCTGTCAAGACTTTGGCTTTTATTCTGAGGGTGAGTGAAATTGGGAGCCAGAGCAGAGCTTTGAGCAGGGTAGGGACACACTGGGATTTGAGTTTCTAAAGCATCACTCTGGCTGTTGTGTTGAGAATAAACTGGGGCAGGGAAAGAGTGGAAGGAGGGAGGCTAGTGAGGAAGTAGTTGCCTTAATTTGAGCAAGAGATGGTGTGGAATAGTATCAGAAAGGGTGAAAAGTAGGCATACCCTGGGTACATTTTGATGGCAGGGGTGACAGGATTTTCTGACAGAGTAGATGTGGGGTATGAGAGAAAGCATGGAGTTGAGGAGACTCCACATTTTGGGGCCTGAGCAATAGGAAGCTTCAGTGAGGCAACAAACACAAAGTGCTCAGCACAGTGCCTGGCCCATACTCGCTGCCTGATCAATTATTATTATAACAGATCTAGATGATCCCCAGAATTCATCAGCCTATATATGCAAAATGCATCACATTTAGTATAATAACCTACATACCATTCATTCTTTGCCCCCCTAGATGGCTCACCAATCAACCCACCTTCCCTTAAGTTGACATTCAGGGAGAGAGACCCCATTTGATTGTCAGGAAACCTGGATCCTACTTCATTTCCACCACTGGCCTGTTACGTGATCCCAGGCAAGCTGCTTATTGTTCAGCAGCCAAAAGTGTTTGTTGATCAACATAGTAGAATCAAATAATCTGCACTACTTAGCCCATAAGATGGTGAGGACGAAGCGAACACTGTTTACGTGAAAATGTGTTGATTGTCAAAGTGTTAAGGTGACACCAACTTAATGAGTGGAAATGTTCATTGTAATGGCTATTCCTGTGGAGATTTTAATTTCAGATAGGAAAGGGGCTATAACTCTTTTGGTTTTCTTAGAAGAACTTGAAGGAACTCTGAGCACTAATCTTTTAGTGCTAAGCATCTTCCATTTAAGGTTTCTTATATTCCTTGAAGCCATTTTTAATTTACTTACCAACTTTTCTCCCTTCAGGCTCAGTGACTGTAAGCCAGATATTCCTTTCCTTAAAGAATCTTCTCGACCCATTTTGTGTCTCTAATTCTGGATGGCAAATAGTCATCCCTTCGGCCAATTCTAGTCTGTTGATGACTGGATCACTGACTTGAGAATGTTCCTGAGGCCTTTCCCAGGCTCAGTGGAGAAGAACATCCTGATTCATTCGCTTTGGAGGGAGAAGAGGCTGTGTGCTCTGAATTTGACATCCCTGCTCTAAGGCTTAGCTTGGATTGCTTTCTCACCTTAGAACTCTAGCAGCATACTGACCCAAGCTAACTGCTCTGGATTTTCTTATCAGATTTTTTAACGCAGTAGAATTTTTTTGCTAGCAACCCTCTTGTGCAAAACCCTTTATCTCCCAAACGTTTACTGCTCTCTGGGGCCACTCCACAGATACGGCCACTTTTAATGGTTTCTTTTGTATTCTTCTAGAAGTTTCTTGTGCATATTCAAGCTTGTGTTGATATTCCATTTTTTTACAGTGATAAGAAAATACTGTAAGTATGTTTTCTTGTCTACCTCCTTTTTTAAAAATCTAACAATGTAGCTTAGTGCTTATTATATAAACACTCAATTGATAGACATCTACATGTTTTATATTTCTATGTGTGCGATGCTGTGCTCAGTCGCTTCAGTCATGTCCAACTCTTTGTGACCCTATGGACTGTAGTCCTCCAGGCTCCTCTGTCCATGGCTTCTCCAGGCAAGAATACTGGAGTCAGTTGCTTTCTCTCCTCCAGGAGATCTTCCTGATGCAGGGATCAAACCTGAGTCTCTTACATCTCCTGCATTGGCAGGCGGGTTCTTTACTACTAGCACCACCTGGAAAGCCCTATATTTCTATATCAACACTCAATTGATAGGTATTTTTATAATCATCTCAATTTCACAAATGAACAAACTGAGATACAGATTAGTTAGGTACCTTGCCCAGGGTAACCCATCTAGTAAGTTGCAAAGCCAGGATCCAAACTAGGTCTGTCTGATTATCTGACTCATGCTTAAACACCCAGCTCTACCAATGTTACTGATTAATACTGGGAGTGCTTGAAAAGAACATACTGGAAGTGCTTATATTCCTGAATTTATACCTTGAGAAACCACGGGACACTGAGGTATGTGCCCAGTCAAAGCACAGCCTATAGCTCCACAGGACTTTCCAGCTTCCAAATACTTTCACACATATAATGTCATTAACTTTCACATTAATTGAATTTCTCTTCTGTGCCAGGCACTATTTTAGGCCTTAACATGAAATGATGAATAAGACAGTATCCCTGTTCTCGAGGCACTCATAATGAGGTGAGGGAAACAGACTAGTAAATAGAAATTCACAATGCCAAACAATAAACAGTATTCTGTAATAGGTTCTTTAGACTTTTCTCCAACACGATGTGTATTAGTGGTTGGTCAGTTATTTTAAAATGGTTTAAATTGGAGAATGATAAGAAATGCTATATACAAGCCTGAAATCTTTTGTTAGGATTTAAATATGTGAGTTTATATACTTTCCCATATGTTGATGCAGGTCTAAGGTCTTTTCCCTGAATATGGGTCAGCTGAGTGATTTCCCTCCTCTTTCTTGCATAATCACATTCATAATGTTTTACTAATGATTTGCAGTGTCAGTTTCTTTAAACTGTACCATAAAATTAAATTTTAAAAATATACAAAGCAATCATAGCACAGAATCCTAGATTTTAATGATTTTTCACAAATACTTTAGATTTACCTCTCCCACTCTTCACTTGACAGCAGTTTTTTTTTTAAGTGAGTTCCCTTCTAAAGCAATCATTTCAGTTTCATAGAAATAGCAACTCTTTGTTTTTATACTCTTTTTTGGGGGGTTATATAATATTTTAACTAAATTATGCAATAATACACCAGGCATAAACAGGTGTGGGAACAAACCAGAGTGATTTTCCTTACACAGATAACTCGTTCAGTGGGAACAAAAGTGAGCAGTCACTACTCCACTGTGCTTCAGTGTTGCCTCATGAGTGGCTTGGATTCAAATCTCAACCCAGCAACTTGCATATTATGTGATTGTGGACAATTTGCTTCATTCACTCTGCCCCAGTTTTCTCATCAACAAAATGGGGTAATAATAGTGTTATTGTGAAGACTATATGAGTACTAGTTGAATGCTTGGAACAGTAACTTACATAAATCTTAGCTATTATTGCTATTTTTCAGATAGTAACCTATCACCTGTGAATTTCCTGAGGGTACTAGACAGAATTTTCTGCAGAGGGTAAGGAGCATTTCAGTTGTTTGGGCAAGTCACTTAGAGTTTGATTAGGTTAAGATTATCATCAAGATAGGGATGAATTCTGCTGCTGTGGATTGAAAAAGACTACAGCAGTGGTTCTAAAGGCTGTACATTAAAATTACCTTGAGGGGCTTTAAGAATGTTCTAATACTCATGCCCCACACTAAACCAGTCAATTCAAGATCTCTGGGAATGGATTCAGCTGCTCAGGTGATTTGATGTGCAGCTATGGGAACCACTGCTTTATAGGGAGGTGTGATGGTCTCACTACTGAAAGATGAGTGAAATTTCAACAGAGATGCTGGCAACAACTCCGAGGTAGGTGACACAGATGCTTTTATCTTCATGTTTTTGGGTTAAGGATCAGGGATTTTGAGAGCCGAAGCTCACAAGGTGTCAGAGCAGAAAAAAACACTTAGGTCTTCTAACATCAGCTTCAGTGGTCTTTCTACAACTCCAGGCTGACAAAACTAAGAAAGATCAAAGCAAATAATGAGTCCAAATAAATCTGATGTATCTTTTCTAAGTAAAAATTGTCACATAATGTTTTGTGGAAGTTTTGAAGAGAAATAATAATCTGAACTTTTTTATGCAGATAAAGTTTACATTTGTATTTCTTCCCAAGAGAAATGTTTTCTACTATCTGGGTTATAAATACAGCATTTTTTTTCTTGGAGTAAGTGTTTTATGGCACAAATGTGATTAGAGGCTTAATGTTTAGTAAACCTTGAGAGACTTGCTGTTTATTTTCTAATTTATGTTAATAATGCTCAGTAAAAATTTTTTTCTCTTTCCTCTGTTATTTTACCTACTGTACATAGAATACAGTAAATAATATCATATGTGAAACCCAGCTAGACAAGAAGCATATAAATTGAATAGCTTAGTGGCTTATTGAAACAACCTACCCCACTACTATGCACATACACGCACAGAGTTTCTAAATATAAAACACTCTATAGCTAATTGAACTGGAGTAATAAAAGCTAATCAGATTAAATAGAGAATACTTCCAAAGCCTACACAAATCATATTGCACCAAGATTTGATGTAAGGATTTTAGAAGTTTTTCTTTCTCTGTTTATAGACATAGCATTTTACATTTTCCATAATAACAGACCAGAAAGATAAAGACCAATACAGTATACTAATGCACATATATGGAATTTAGAAAGATGGTAGCAATAACCCTATATGCAAAACAGAAAAAGAGACACAGATGTACAGAACAGACTTTTGGACTCTGTGGGAGAAGGCGAGGGTGGGATGTTTTGAGAGAATAACAAGGTTTAATCAAGCGTTTTGAAATAAGTAATTTCTTTGTGGTGATTTCATAGTGGGGAATTCAACTCTTTTCTTCCTGGAATTTAAAAATATTGATTAATTTTCAAAAGGCTTCTGAAGTAGAATTACAACTTTAAAAAGGCTAAAAGTGTAACTTTGCTCAATGGTGATAAAAGCTCGCTAGCCTTTCAAGGAATCTGACTGAATAAGAACAGAGTGAATGTGCAGATTTTAATGTGAAGAATGGCTACAAGTAATGACTTGAAAATTCACTTGGTTAGTGTATTAGTTTCCAGTGGCTGCTATAACAAAGCAGGTGGCTTTAAACAATAGAAGTTTATTTCCTCACAGCTCTGCAGCTTTGAAGGCTTAAATCATGGTGTCTGCAGGGCCACACCCACTCTGGGTCTCTATAGGAATTGATTCCTTTAATCTTCCAGCTTCTGGTGGTTCCAGACATTCCTTGGCTGTGGCAACATCACTCCAATCTCTGTCTCTGTTTTTACATTATCTCTTCCTCTGTATGTTTGTGTCTTCTCTTGTTCTGTCATTGGATTTGGCCGACATGGATAATCCAAGATGATTTCATCTCAAGATCCTTAACTTCATTACATCTAAAAGACCATTTTTTTTCCCCCAAATAAGGTAACATGCACGGTTTCCAGGTATTTCGATGTGGACATATCTTTTGGGAGGTCGCTCCATTTTCAGTGGAGTTCAGTCTGTATTATGTGCTCAGAAACATTTAAAACAATTAGGAGAAGCACATATTTACCTCAATAACTTATTCGTATATTGAAAACATGGATTTAGCTTGTTTAACCCATGTTTGGCCAAAATACAACATTTAAGCAATCAGCTTCCACATCCTTAAGGTTTGCCTGTAACCAGTATAAATGTTATTTCTTGACAACCTAATAAATGGAAAATTAGAGGTCAGGACATAATTGAAATCTCATAAAATAGGAATGCATAAATGCTTCTTCCTCTTTTTTTTTTGTTTGATAGTAGTTCAGAACCTTATAAACATGAATAATACCACTAGAAAACAGGCATTCCTAAAACTCAAAATCAAAGCATTGATAAATGTAGCTGCTTAGTTGCACTGTGCCATTTTCAAATGCTGCTTGTAAGGTGAGCTTCCCTTGTGACTCAGCTGGTAAAGAATCCACCTGCAATGCAGGAGACCTGGGTTTGATGCCCTGGGTTGGGAAGATCCTCTGGAGAAGGGAAAGGCTACCCACTCCAGTATTCCAGCCTGGAGAATTCCATGGACTGCATAGTCCATGGGGTCATAAAAAGTCAGACACGACTGAACGACTTTCGCTTACTTACTTACTTGTAAGTTCAGTTCAGTCACTCAGTTGTGTCCGACTCTTTGTGACCCCATGGACTGCAGCACGCCAGGCTTCCCTGTCCATCACCAACTCCCAGAGCCTACTCAAACTCATGTCCATCGCGTCAGTGATGCCATCCAACCATCTCATCCTCTGTTGTCCCCTTCTCCTCCTGCCTCAATCTTTCCCAGCATCAGAGTCTTTTCCAATGAGTTGGTTCTTCATATCAGGTGGCCAAAGTATTGGAGTTTTGACTTCAGCATCAGTCCTTCCAATGAATATTCAGGACTGATTCCCTTTAGGATTGACTGGTTTGGATCTCCTTGCAGTCCAAGGGACTCTCAAGAGTCTTCTCCAACACCACAAGTTCAAAAGCATCAATTCTTTGGTGCTCAGCTTTCTTTATAGTCCAACTCTCACATTCATACATGCCTACTGGAAAAACCATATCTTTGACTAGACAGACCTTTGTTGGTAAAGTAATGTCTCTGCTTTTCAATATGCTGTCTAGATTGTAACTTGTAAGTTACTGAGTTGTTTAAGGATCAAATGAGGTGATGCATTTTAAGTTGTTTATAAATTGTATTGTGCTAGTGTAGAGAATTACTTTGCTATTTGTGAGGGAGATAGTAACAAGTGTGATATGATTGGTCACTATCAAAAATGTTGGCTAAATAGAAGGTAAGGACATTTTTGTTCAACACATCAAACATGTT
Organism: Odocoileus virginianus; assembly: GCF_023699985.2. Taxonomy (NCBI): domain Eukaryota; kingdom Metazoa; phylum Chordata; class Mammalia; order Artiodactyla; family Cervidae; genus Odocoileus; species Odocoileus virginianus. The sequence continues at coordinate 723,668 of NW_027224318.1, read as the reverse complement.
TGCACTTAGTTGGAGTGGTCATGCAAGTTTAGTGTCTGCTCTTAAATCAGTTTAACAGGTTATATCCATTGTCAAGAATGAATTGAGTTTGCATCAGAGACAAACTCCTTGTATAGGAAGTACCTGAGTCAGCAAGGTGAATTCCTTCTTGCTTGAGTTTTGTTCACTGATAGGAATTGATTTGAGATGTAAAAATAGATGAAAATCTCAGAGGAAATGCTTATAAAATGAGGGACTGTGAGACCCTAGGGAAATAAGAAGCTGTCAGCAAGATTAAGAAATAACTTTAAAGGAACTTTTCAGATTTGAGACATATTGTTGTAAAAATTCAGTAGTAAGAAAAGTCATAACCAATGTAGTAATTCAAAGTAAATTTTCCAACTTTAAACAATCAAACCCCATCCCGCTCCCCTCCAAGTAAATATTACCTGGAAGTTCACTGTATCAAACGGATTAAAGTACAGCTGCTTGAATTGCACTTTATGAAATTGGGGCACAGAGATGAGTGACACTTGGTATACTTGTCACTGTTGGAATTTTATACTGCTTGTCTGATTGTCTGATCAATAGCTGTTTTCTCCACTGCACAGCACTCCAGGCTGGAACTTTGTTTCATTTTACTCACAGTTACATTCCTAATGCCTAATGCAATGCCTAGAACTCAATATGTACATGTGTTGATGAATGAATGGATGGCAGGGAAACTAAGACAAACTAGTTAGGTGTCAACATCTCTGACAGCAGTGAAGTCAGGAAAGATACATTTTCTACCATATCAGCATTTATCACCAGTACTATCATTCACAGAGAACACTGCATTTCAGTGCCTGACACAGTCCCTGTAACATACTAGGTTTCAATAAATGTAAAATAAATGGTACTCAGAAAATATTAGTTGAATGAATGAATGAAGTGAAATGATTGAATGAATAAATGAGTGTCATGTGATAGTAATAAAATGAGAGGTTCAATTTTTGGCTTAAAGTAATTTAAAAGATAGCTAAAACAAAGTTTCATGAAGAATTCTAGTGGAAACCTCCTAGGTGTCCTTTGAAAAACTCAGGACTCTATTAAACATAAGTTTCACTTTGTTTATACCAATTCCCCAAAATTGCATTATCTGAAAGTGTGACATGTCATAAAACACTGGAGCCAACAGTGGTGCTAAAGCCACCTTCACTCAGTACAAATCGCTGACTTACAGTTATCCCCAGGAGACACTGAGTGCCCCAAATGTGGACAGCTCCAAAAGAAGTATGGCCAGTTTGAAAGAATTGTGTGTCTTTAGGAAACACACAAGCTCTTTATTTAAGAAGAAGCGGTATAAATTACAGTTGCTTGCAGGAAACCCTACCTTGCACCTTAGCTAGATGTATAAGCAATTTACCATTTAATCTGTGGTGTGTATTGCAGCAAGCCATCGCCTAAAGATGAGAGCAGATCGATTTGCTTAGTCATCCAGAGCATCACCAGACCAAAGCACCAAAGCCTTGTTACATAGTGATTTTGTACAGAATTTCCAGAAATCCAAAAAACAAAAAAAGAGCAACCAATTGTGGCTCTCTGTGCATATGTATGTTCTGGGGGCAGGGGGTGATGTGGGCAGCAACAATCCTTGGAGCTTCACCTGCTAAATCTGCCTCCTGAGTTTCCATATGTGAGAGCATCAGAAGGCCTTAATTAACTGCTCCAGTGGGTGAACTTGGCCCTGGGGAGAGTGAGCCAACCTGTCCTCAAAGTGAGGATCTGTAGCTGACTGGCTCTGAGGTGGCTTCCAGGTGGTCTATAGATGGGTTCAGAATGAAAACCATGCAAACCTAGGGTTGTTTCTTTTGATAATTATATTTTTTCAAAATAAGAACAATTTTACATATGTATACATGGTTGTCATAGAAAGTATGACTAATATAAAATTATACATCATAAACAATGAAAATGTCCTTTCATCCACTATCCTCTTCAACCCTACCAAAGGTGGCCCCCACATCCTACTTTCTTGACCAGAGGTGATCACTGATGCCTACTTGGAATCATGTTCTGTGTCCTCTCAGACCATTTTCTATTTATATGCAAGCATAGCAAGGTATATTGCTAAGGACTGAATGTTCATGTTCCCCCCAAATTTACATGTTGAAACCCTAATCTCCAATGTGATGGTAATTGGTACCTCCAATTACCTTTGGGAGGTAATTAGGTCATGTCAGTAGAACCTTCATGAATAGGAATAGTGTCCTTATAAATAAGAAGAGACGTGAGAGAGATGATCCCTTTCAGTCATAAAAAGATAGAGAGAGAAGGTGGTGGTCTACACATCAGGAAGGAGGCTCTCACCGAACACTGAAGCCAACAACCCTTTGATCTTGGATTTCTCAGCCTCCAGAAATGTGAGAAATTAGTTTCTGTTGTTGAAGCCACCCACTCTATGGTATTTGTTATAGCAGCTGGAACTGAATTAACCATACATATACAGATTTTTGAAACACATACATAGGATCATACTATGTGTGTTTCACTACGATATACTTTTTTCACTTAACAGCATGTTGGACATATTTCTAGCTGAGTAATTTTTTTTAAAAATTGGTTCAGTTCATTTCATTTCATTTCAGTCGCTCAGTCGTGTCTGACTCTTTGTGACCCCATGAACCGCAGCACACCAGGTCTCCTTGTCCATCACCAACTCCCGGAGTTCACCCAAACCCATATCCATTCGAGTCAGTGATACCATCCAACCATCTCATCCTCTGTCATCCCCTTCTCCTTCTGCCCTCAATCTTTCCCAGCATCAGGGTTTTTTCCAATGAGTCAGCTCTTCACATCAGGTGGCCAAAGTATAAAAAATTGGTAGCTTCAATGAATAATACTTTGGTGTATTTCCTTCCAGGGCTTTTTTTTTTTCTGTACATATATATGCATATTTGGTTGGTTTTGGTTATTTTTATATAAATAGATTCATACTCTATGCATTGTTATATTATCATGTTTTTCCCCTTATTAGCATATGTGAAGATCACTTCATGTCAATACATATAGGTCTTCCTCACTCTTTTAAACTACTGTTTCAAATGTGTTAGCAAAATAAGGATAGTTTATTTTGCCATTCCTTTACTGATAGACATTTAGGTTGTTTTCCCAGGGTGTTTTTGGTGTTTATTTTTGTTGTGTTTATTTGATTATAAACTGTACTTTAATGGATCATACATATCCATCTTTTTGTGTCCAAGTGATATTATTTCTATGGGTGCAATTCGTAGGTCAAAGGATTTTCACATTTTAAATCTTAAGAGATACTGTCAAGTTCTCCAAATGGCCTCTTTCCTCACATCCTTGCTAGGACTTACTATTGCTAGACTTCTTATTTATTGCAAATTTGACAGGAGAAACTTATGCCATTATTATTTTAATTTTTATTTTCCTGATTACTAATGAAGTTTGCCCGTTGCTTTTTAAAAATTTGTATTTTCCATTCTGTGTCATTCCGCCTCCTGATTGTTCTCTGTGAGTGCATGCATGCTAAGTTGCTTCAGTCATGTCCAACTCTTTGTGATCCCATGGACTGTAGCCTGCCAGGCTCCTCTGTCCATGGGATTCTTTAGGCAAGAACACTGGAGTGGGTTGCCATGTCCTCCTCCAGGGGATCTTCCTGACCCAGGGATTGAACTGCATCTCTTATGTCTCCTGCATTGGTAGGCGGGTTCTTTACCACTAATACCACCTGGGAAGCCCATTCCCTCCTCTAGTTTCTTCCAGATCTGGGCCATCCTACACAGTGCTACTTACTCATTGAGTTTTCCTAAGCCATTTCTTATTACTATACTTACCTGATCAAAAACCTTTACTTCAATCTACCAGGTATTTATTTCCTTCCTGTTGTGAGCCATGGCCTGTGCTAAGCAGGGAGGGGCAGTGATGGTTCACTACCCACTATCTGTTTGGTGGGAAGCTCTTCTCTCTCCTCTCTCCACCACTCACCTGAGTTGTGCAACTAGCCCCCGAGTTTAGAACCTTTGAAAGGCCTTTTAAAATAACTTTGGAATAATTGTCTCTACCCTTGAACTCTGCAATCCAAGCTCATTTTTCTTTAGGTATGAAATGTATGACTATATCCAACAAAATGAGAATGATTCTGAACTTTTCTCTTAACTCAGTATTTGCAGAAAAGCAGTTGTGACTCTGTCTGACACTCTCAGCATAATGCTGGGGCACAACACTTTTTCCCCACTCACTTGCTGATTGCTGCTCCCCTCTGAGCTAGCATTTCAGCCTCCCTTCAGTGGGACTTCTATCTCATACCAATATCACTCAGTTAGATCACAAATTGAAGAATGCCCTGTTGACCTTGTGAAAACCTGTTGGGTGGGCTATCTCTGGCTATACCAGTATCCAAGTCCTGCACATGGCTAAAGCTCTGGAATCCTTCATTTTGGTCTCAGAGAGAATCCCAAGTCTTTTGTTAGCTGTATATTTGCCTCCTTCCCCGCCCCTTCCCCCCCCCTCCACCCCCAGTGCCTTTTGAACTGTCATTAGAGTGCATTGTTCAGGAATAGTAATGGAAACAATATTGGTTTTTAAGAGTGAAGCTTTAAAGTTTGTTATGTTCTGCCACTGCTAATTCTAGAAAAGGATTAGTGCTAATCACTTCTTTTTAATATCCAATAAAGCATCTTAAGTGGTAATGTTGATGATATGTAGTCTGAACTAAGGGTGGGGAAAACTTCAGTGGGCTTGCTCCACAGTAATTGGTATTTCATAAGTTTCATTTGTGCCTTTGTGACAGAGGTAGTGAGATTTGTTGAAGAGATAAAAGCTCAAAGAAATGGAAATGGCACTTGGCTTTCCAGCTGTCTCTTTTGAAGTATACTTCAGAAGTTTTAATAGGTAGAAACTGTCTGAATTTAGATACTATTTTCTGTAAGCTTACCGACACAGTCCTTTTTTGATGTGGTATAGAGATGCTTGTAGCTGGAGTTCACTAATCATTGTGGCCAACAACTGAAGTTTGTTTCACAAACCCACTTATTTTGTGTATTGGTTGGAGGATAGGCAGCTCCAAAAAAGTACAGTTCTCTGGTGCTCAGCAACCATTGAAGGTGGTAATTAATGGGAAAAAGAATCTAGATGGACCAAAATGAATTGCACTCATTTCTCAAATAGTGCACCAGGATATTTATACACAACTGCTCAGACCAAGCTGGTAATGCATTATATTCTGTTTTCTTTGCAAACAGAGCTTCAGATTTCTACAACAAAAAGTGTAAGACTTCAGTGATAAGAATTAATTTGAACTCAGAAGAGTTAAGGCTTAATTAGAATTCTGATCCAAGACAGCAGACTGTGTGAACTGCTGTTGCTAAACTGTACTGTGTAAACACTGCATACTGATGGAGTGTGCTTGTCAACTCAACTGGCATTTCAGTGCAGTAAGCTTGTCTTTCTGTCAGCCAAGTGCATCATGGGAAAAGATCAGCATCTCAAAAGAGTATGATCTGCATGTGTAAAGAGAGGGGGAAAAACCTCAAAGAAAAGGAGCTTTTGCATGTATTTCAATTGTTCAAAGGTTAAAAATAATGTCTTCTAACAATGTGCATTTTGGCCCAAGGATAGCAAGGGTTTTCTTTCTAAGAATTAGAAGATAAACATGTTTTTTAAAAAAATTTGAGTCATAGTATCTTGTAACCCTTAGCTAAGTGAAGCATGCCACAGTAAGACCACAGAAAATGAAAAGAATTTAACAGTGCTTTGAGCTTTTCTCTAATCCCTCCTGTGGAAAATCTTTGTTTTCTCAAATCTACTATTTCAGCCAATTTATCTAAATCAAGAGGCATTAAAAAAAAATAAGCAGCAGCAGAAATACCCAGGTGGTCCAATGGTTAGGGCTCTGTGCTTCTACTGCTGGGGGCCTGGGTTCGCTCCCTGGTTGGTGATGATTCTGTAAGCTGAGTCGCTTGGCCAAAAATAAGAGCAACAAAACAAAACAAACAAAAAGGTAAGCAGCAACATAGCATAGGCAATGTGAAGAACAGGAGTTGGCTTGTGTAGACAAGTTTCAAATCTCTGTCTTTGAATCACCTTGAGCAAGTCACTTTATCTCTGCACCAGTGTTTCTTATCAAATATTGACATAGAAAACTATGTCATATTGATTTGAGTGTTATATGAAATAATGTATGTGAAAGTCCTGGCACTTAATAAGTGATTAAGAAACATTTATTGAATAATTTGAGACAACTGATATTTTAAAAAAGTTTATCTTCTCAATGGCATTCTAGGGTTATTTTGATGTCTTTGCTCTATTTTAGATGGACTTGTTTTATATCCTCCTAAGACTGAGGGCCATGTCCCTGAGATTCTTTGTTCTTAGCTCTACAGTATGCACAGGGTTTTTTAATAAATGATTTTTGCTTGCCTCTGCTAGGCAAACAAGAACAAGTTTCTCCTTCTTACTTATCCTCTGATCATTTCACCAGTATTTTCCTCATGACATTTGTCTGTCAGGTTCAGAGATTGTCTGTTGCAGACAATTTTGGCCAGAGTTCTTTATGGTTATCTGTGAGCGAGTTATTTCAGTATAAGCACTGAGGAAGAGAAGGAGCCGGTACATGGAATGAGGCAAAGAGAGAAAGGGGTAATAATAGTTAACACTTATTACAATTATTGAATGGTTAGTACATGCAGATGAGGAATTTGAGGCTTAAAGAAGTAAGTAAATTATCCAAAGTCATACTCAGAGAGATCCAGTCTTTTGTCTGAAGTCAGATATGTTTCAAAATTCAGAAATTGCTGGATTGGATTTTTAGAAAGATATACACCATATATTACATAAGATTAGCAACAGGGTCGGTAGTAATACCACATAGTCAAATGTTTTTAATCTTTATGCATTGAAAAATATGAATATTCACACTTAATGAGATAAAGACTATAGGTAAATCCATATTTGTCCAGATCAAGTCACGTGTTGCTGCCAAATAAGTTACAAAACATCTTTATTTTTCAAAACTTTTTAGCTTTTGTAATTTTAGATAAGGAGTTGCAGGCTTGTGGTAGGTAATAGAGACCATTGAGAACCGAGATGTGTCAGACTCCAGAGACGGGCCACGTCCTTATATCAATTGCACATTGCTGCTGAACAAGGTGTTGCGAATTTAAGAGCTCAGCAATGCAAATGCTTTCTCTTAAGGTTCTGGGAATTGGAAATCTAAAATGGATCTCCCTTGGCTAAAATCATAATGTCAGTAGGGATGTGTTTCTTTTGGAGACCAGGGGATGATGTGTTTCCTTCCCTCGTAGAGTTACTTGAGACTGCTCGCATTCCTTGGCTCATAGTTCCTTTTTCTATCTTTAAAGCCAGCAATAACAGGTTAAGTTCTTGTTATATCACCTCACTTTGACCTTCTCTTCTGCTATTCTTTTCCATGTTTAAAGAGCCCTTGTGATTACATTGGGTCTATCCAGATAAACTAGGATGTCATAGCCAGGGTTCTCCAGAGAAACAGAACCCATAGGTTATATGTGTGTGTGTCTGTGTGTATACATTGAAGCTCCCCTTGCCAGCTTCTATATTTGCCTGGGCCAGTTCGAAGAGAAAGAGGGGAGAGAGAGAGTGCATGAGAAAGAGAGAGAAAGGGAGAAAGAGAGAGATTGATTTAAGGAATTGACTTATGAAAACACAAAGGCTTACAAGCTCAAAATATACAGGGTGGACCAACAGGCTGGATACTAAGCACAAATGTTTTACTTTATGTTGGTCTTTTAATGGACCGGAACCTGGTGGTCTGGAGTCGACGATAAGAAAGTAAGAGAGAGAAAGAGGCTGATAGCGCTTGTTGGTCCTTTAATGGACCGGAACCTGGTGGTCCGGAGAGTAAGAGAGAGAAAGAGGCTGACATCCCCTGGTTTACGCGGAAAGCCAATAGAGCCCTGTTCTCAGGGCTCGCGCTGCTGCGCGGAGGCACCGGGCGCCCTCTCGAGTGGGTGAAGGCGCAGTGCGCCTTCTCGAGAGGGTCTTAGAAGCCCGGGCAAGAAAGTGAGCTCAGCGGGCCTCCGCGCTCCAAGGAATTAGCCAGAAATAGAGAGAGAGAGAAAGAATAGAAAGAAAGATGTGTGCCGCCCTTCTTGCTTCTACTTGAGCTTAGTCTCCGGCATTGCCGTGCAGACTAACTCATGTAGAAGCAAGAAAGGAAACCTTACACCACCAGACAATTTTTGGAGGTCTTGTGAGATTAAGCAAGACCAAAAAAAAAAGAAAAGAAAAAGAAAAAAAAAAAGAATAGAAAGAAAGAAAGACACGGGGACCAAAGCTCTGATGGAGCAAAGGTGTTTTTAATCAACATGGCGTGGGCATATATACTGTCTTACAAGGTGGTTATTCTCAGCAAAGACAAAGATTAAAATTCCAGACTTACAAAACATAAGACGATCCCTATCAAAGAGAGAGAGTGCAAACAATCACCTTTTACCGTATGGCTCATAAAAAGGAAGAGGGTACTTATCACTGTAATGAGAAATGCCTGGATTCCTCAGCCCCGGGAAAGGCATGCCTCTCCTCTTAATTCCTGAATATTCAGGAATCAATAAGGGCCAGAGGGTTCCTGACAGATCCAAAACAGCACACAGGAAGCCTCTTGTTAAATGCTTCCTGACAACTTTAAGCCTGAATATCATCTGCTAGAGAATTCCTTCTTGCTTGGGAGCAGTCAATATTTTGTTTTATTCAGGTCTTCAACTGATTGGATCAGGTCCACTCACATCGTGGAGGGCAATCTGACTCACTCAAAGTCAGTCCATTGATTTAAATGGTCATCTCATGCATAAATGCCATTAGATAAACATCCAAAATAAATGTTTGATGAAATAACTAGGCCCCGTGACCCAGCCAGATCGCCACATAACATTAACCATCACACAGAATAATCTCCCTCTGTCAAGGTCAGTGTGCTAGCAGCCTTGTTTCCATCTTCAATCTTAATTTTTCCTTGTCACAAACCCTGACATACTGTCATTTCCAAAGATTAGGCCATGTATAGCTTTGGGACCATTGTGCCTACCACCGTGTGGTTGTACAACTTGTGTATAACACAGTTCCAAGGGGATACCACTCACATGGATTTCGATCTGAATAGCAATGCAATGTGGAGGTTCTGTTGCATATTTGTCTATAAAGAGAGAATATAGTAAAACCTTTTTTCTAGGCTCAGCTTCTGGAAAACAAGGTGATGATAGCTTCTGCATTAATATATTGGCTAGTTCCATGGGAACTCAAACAAGGCCAGGTTCCCTAGAGAATCACGCTGTGGCACAGAGGGGCAGGTGTTAGGTTTTTGTTACTGTTGTTTGTTTGCTTTGTTTTGGCCACACTTTTTGGTATCTCAGTGCCCTGATCAGGGATCAAATCCAGACCTGCTGCAGTCAAAGTGCAGAGTCCTAACCACTGGACTTCCAGGGAATTCCCTTTAGGTTTTCAATTCCAAATCTTCTCAGGCCCAAGCCAGGAGGGTCTCCAGTAGACTTTTATAACCCTGACAGCATTGTCTCCATAATAATAATTCTTTGGGTATTTTGTGGAAGGGAAGAGGAGACAGCTGCTTTTCTGATGTGTAAGGTTTCAAAGGAACTGCTCCCAGGCCAGGCTCTGATGTAGGGAATTCTTGGGCCTGGTGTGGTTGAGTGGGTAATGGGTATAATCTCAATAGCTATGGAGCCAGTGGGTCTATAGACTCTTTCTGCAGAGGAACATTTTTCAGGAGAACTGAAAAATTGCTACAGTATTCATATTTTTATTGGTTTTGCACAGATGACAGAAAAACCAAATATATTCTAAATACTCAAGTCAGCAGAGAGATGAACTCTTACCAGAATTCGCTCTATACCCCTCTCCACAAAGGAAGATGAGGAAAGAAACAGAACATGAGAGAAAAATCAGTAAGTCTTTTCAAATGTGCCAGGGCCATTCATTCAAGCTGTTTCAGGAAATCTAGGTGTGGAGGATCCCTCTTTTGTGCCTAAAGTGAAAGATCTCATTTATCATCATTTGCTAAATCCCAGTGAGACAAAACTCTATCTTCTGACCCTTCTAATTCCTATGGTAAATAGCCACACTCTAGATGTTTCGTTGTTGTAGAGTCATTACCAAAGATTACTAGGTAAATTGGTAAAAGTACTGCTGTCAGTTTATAATCACTATTTAGTTTTTTGTTGTGTCTCTTGCAACTCCTGTTTCTGGCCTACTATTGCTCAGAGCACAAGCAATACTTCTGGTTTTGATGTTGATTAGCTTTTATTAGCAGCCAGAAAGTTTGATCTAGATTAAAACAGTGCTGGTCAGCGTGGAGAACATGAAGAGAGGTCAGCAGGTAAGGCAAGCAAATTGCCACCTAGTGGAGGATGTGACCTCAATTTTTCCTTTTTGCAGGAAGGATCCATGACTTGGGAACAAGTTCTTGGGAACATACCAGTTGTTCAAAATAAAGGAATACAAAAAGGAAATATCTGACAGGATTTGGAACTCATAAATCCTTACCTAAAAGGTCAGTTTTCATTCCAATCCCTAAGAAAGGCAATGCCAAAGAATACTCAAACTACCCGCACAATTGCACTCATCTCACACGCTAGTAAAGTAATGCTTAAAATTCTCCAAGCCAGGCTTCAACAGTATGTGAACTGTGAACTTCCAGATGTTCAAGCTGGATTTAGAAAAAGCAGAGGAACCAGAGATCAAATTGCCAACATCCACTGGATCATCGAAAAAGCAAACATCTATTTCTGCTTTATTGACTACGCCAAAGCCTTCAACTGTGTGGATCACAATAAACTGTGGAAAATTCTGAAGGAGATGGGAATACCAGACCACCTGACCTGCCTCTTGAGAAACCTATATGCAGGTTAGGAAGCAACAGTTAGAACTGGACATGGAACAACTGACTGGTTCCAAATAGGAAAAGGAGTACGTCAAGGCTGTATATTGTCACCCTGCTTATTTAACTTATATGCAGAGTACATCATGAGAAACACTGGGCTGGATGAAGCACAAGCTGGAATCAAGATTACTGGGAGAAATATCAATAACCTCAGATATGCAGATGACACCACCTTTATGGCAGAAAGCAAAGAAGAATGAAAGAGCCTCTTGATGAAAGTGAAAGAGGAGAGTGAAAAAGTTGGCTTAAAGCTCAACATTCAGAAAACTAAGATCATGGCATCTGGTCCCATCACTTCATGGCAAATAGATGGAGAAACAGTGGAAACAGTGGCAGACTTTATTTTTGGGGGCTCCAAAATCACTGCAGATGGTGACTGCAGCCATGAAATTAAAAGACACTTACTCCTTGGAAGAAAAATTATGACCAACCTAGACAGCATATTAAAAAGCAGAGACATTACTTTGTCAACAAAGGTCCATCTAGTCAAAGCTATGGTTTTTCCAGTAGTCATGTATGGATGTGAGAATTGGACTATAAAGAAAGCTGAGCGCAGAAGAATTAATGCTTTTGAACTGTGGTGTTGGAGAAGACTCTTGAGAGTCCCTTGGACTGCAAGAAGATCCAACCAGTCAATCCTAAAGGAAATCAGTCCTGAATATTCATTGGAAGGACTGATATTAAAGCTGAAACTCCAGTACTTTGGCCACCTGATGTGAAAAGCTGACTCATTTGAAAAAAGACCCTGATGCTGGAAAAGATTGAGGGCAGGAGGAGAAGGGGACAACAGAGGATGAGATGGTTGGATGGCATCACTGACTCAATGCACATGAGTTTGAGTAAGCTCCAGGAGTTGGTGATGGACAGGGAGGCCTGGCGTACTGCAGTCCATGGGGTTGCAGCAGTCGGACACAACTGAGTGACTGAACTGAACTGAACTGAACTGAATGTCCAGATTTTTTTCAATTGTCAGATAATCATAGTGTAAGACAAATGTCAGTAAAGCTTTTCTATAAAGAGCCAGATATAAAATATTTTAGGCTTTGTGGGCCAGATGGTCTCTGTTGCAACTATTCAGCTCTGCCATCATATCATAAAAGCAACCATAGAAACTGAAAAAATGAATGAGTGTGGCTGTGTTCCAATAAAATTTATTGACAAAAACAGCTGGAGGGTCAGATTTGACCAATGAGTAGGTTGTAGTTTGTTCACTTTTAGTCTACAGGACAAGAAATAAACTCAATTAATTAGCTCAATTTTATTAATAAGCTATAAAAATCAGTAATAAAGAGCAGTCATTCAATCTGGTCAGATGGTTATATAATGGCTGTACAAACCATTGTCTCCTCTACAGTTTCAATGATCCTGACTTCTTAGTGTCTGTTTTGTCTCCCTGATGTTCTCTACTGTGCTAAGATGCCATAGGATCCTGTGGGAGAGAGGGAAAAAATTGGAGATTGGGTGGTCATAGCTTAGGGGGCCTGAAGAAAATAGGATAATTTGGTGTAACTTGACTCATGTATGATACCTAGGTATGATTTATCTAAGAGTTTTACTTTTTACTCTCTGGCAGAGGTAACAAATTACTTGACCAAGACAAAATGGATATATGGTGCCTCTATCACTATAGGCCATGGAGGTCAGACTCCAGCAATACTCAGTTCTGTTCTTTTTCTGCTAATGAAAGCAAGCATTTAGATTATAAAGTCTGACTGTGTTGACTCTCATCTTACTGAGGAAAAATGCTCCCCTCTCTCAGTGTCTCTTAATTTTAAGTCAATTTAGTGCCAACGACCAAGTTTTACTTTTAAAAGTCAAGTGTACTTACAAGTGTCAAGTGCACATACAAATATCAAGTGAACTATGTAGATACTCATATCCTCTCCTACTGAACTGTAGAAGGCATCATACGGAAGACCCAGGACTCAAGGATTCTGATTCTTAGTGGAGTTTGTTCTTGTGCTGGAGGCATAGCTATCTAGTCAGTTATTGTATTCACTCTGCAGCCTCACAATGATATTGAAACAGTTTTCAGAGTTGGAGTCGATGAACCACATACTTGTTTATAAGAAGTTACATAGAGAGTGCAAGCCCTCTTGGTGAATTTTTCGAAAGAGAAAAGGATCAACAGGAAAAACAATTTCAGGAGAAATTGCTTGTGTGCCCATTGAACAATATTTGGAAGTGGCCTTTGGATTATCCACTTACTCAAGTGACTGGAACACCTTTGCCTTTTTATCAGTAAATCCTTCCTACTTGTGCAAGGGGGAGCATGGCTACAATTTATATTTTCACAATTTATGCTATTACTTAAATCGATCCTTTTTTCCCTCCAAACTTTTTTGGCCTTTAAGAAACATGCAAAGGCTCTATAGTATGTGTTGAGTTTTCTGCACATGGATACGTTTTTTCCTTCATCCATTTAGCATATACTTATTGAGCATCGACTGTGTTAGGTGCTAGATAGAAACAGTAGTGAACTCACAGAACTTACATTCCAGTGGAGGGGACAGACCCTTAAATAAATAATCACCCAAGTAAATTGACCCTGGTGGCCCAGTGGTAAATAATCCACTTCCCAATGGAGGACACACAGGAAATGCAGCTTCGATCCCTGGGCCAGGAAGATCTGGAGAAAGAAATGACAACTCCGTCCAGTATTCTTGCCTGGAAAATTCCATGAACATAGGAGCTTGGTGGGCTACAGTCCATGGGGTCACAAAAGAGTTGGACACGACTGAGTGACTGAGCACACACACACAAATACTAAAGAACTGTGGTTAGTGCTATAATGGAAAAGTACCTTGTGCTGTTAGAGCTTACAATAGGGATAACTGACTTAGTCCAGGATCAGGGAAGCCTACTGTAAGGAAGTGTCCATTTGGGCCAAGATTGGAGAAATGAGTAGAGTTTCATTAGACAGAGTGGGAGGAAGAGCATACAGGGAGAGGACTTTAGATGCAAAGCCCTTGAAATGGAAAAGAGCCCAGAGCCTTGAAAGCAGACCAGTGTCTCTCAAAGATGGAGAAAGTGAGTGGGGCAGGGATACAAGACTCATTTCTTCATCAACTATTTTGGGGGAATCACTGTGTATGAGGCACTGTGGTAGGTACTACAGATAGAATCATGAAAAATAAAATTCCTGACCTCATGGAGATTGTAAGTGCATAACTCTATATTAACTTAATGTCCTCTAGTAATAGGTGCTTGGAAGATGACTCTGGATGGTCAGGGAAGCTTCTCTGGGGTGGTGCCATTTAAGTAAATATAATTCAGTCAGATTAATATCTTGGGGAGACTTTTAGGCAGTGGACTCATCTGGAGTGTCTTTTAGACTATTAAATGTTCTCAACAGCCTCAAGATGCATATGCTAGGTAACTTTTGCTAAATACACAGCTTATACATGTCAGGGTAAGATTTAAGTTGCTTCAGTTGTGTCCGACTCTTTTGCAACCCATGGACTGTAGCCCGCCAGGCTCCTCTGTCCGTGGGATTCTCCAGGCAAGAATACTGGAGTGGGTTGCCATGCCCTTCTCCAGGGGATCTTCCCAACCCAGGGATGAACCTGCATCTCTTATGTCTCCTGCATTGGCAGGCAGGTTCTTTACCACTAGCACCACCTGGGAAACCAGGATTTTAAACCCAAGTCTATCTATTCCTGTCCTCTTCCCATTATATGATACTGTTCATTTAGGAGGTATTAGGTTGTTCCATACATGCACAAGTCATTTAATCATTTCAGTCAAAATTGTCACATCTGAGAATGGACATACTCCTTAACATGTATCCTGGAGAGAACCCCAGACTAGTGATGACAAAGACATTCTCACCTTTTTGTGCTGGAGGATACTCCTTTAGGCCTGGTATGAGGAAAGTGCATGCTTACTGCATAGTCTGCAGTATGCTTGGAAAGGTTGTATACCCTACATAAAGTCCGAGACTGAGAGGAGACAGGTTCTGTGCTCCTTATTCCATTCAATCAGTTGTGTAAATTCAGGCAAGCTACAACCTCTCTGAGTTCCAGTTTCTTGAGTCGCAAAATGACATAATTCCATCTTTCTTGTCTACCTCTCAGAGTTATTGTGACTATCCAATTTAAATGTCCCTACCTTCAAAACACCCAGAATCCATGAATTTCTCACTATCTTCACTGGTACAACCATGAATACTTCTTTCCTGGATTGATACTATTGCAGACCAACTGGTCTCCCAGTTTCACACTTGACACCCCACCTGCTCACTCAATTCTGAATGGAGCAACAAGGATGATCCTGATCAAAGCATCAGATCTTAGTGGGACTTCCTATCGTGTTCCAAATCCTCCAGTGGCTCATTAATTCACTTGTAATTAAAGCCAGTCTGGGAAACATTGAAGGCAGGAGAAGGGGACAACAGAGGATGAGATGGTTGGATGGCATCACTGACTCAAGGGACATGAATTTGAGCAAACTCCAGGAGAAAAAGAAGGACAGGGAAGCCTGGCATGTTGCAGTCCATGGGGTCACAAAGAGTTGAACATGATTTAGTGACTGAACAACAACAACAAAATTAAAACCAAACTCCTACATGTCCATTCATGAGCTTCCCAGCTACATTTCCACTCTGGCCTTACCTCCTCATCCAGTGCTCTCATTCACTCTGCTCCAGCCTCACTGGTTTTCTTGTTATTCCTCAAGTATGATCTCAACCCAGAGGTCTTGGCTTGCTCTTGTCTCTTCTAGGTACACTATTTGGACAGAGCTACATGGCCAACATTCACACTTCCCTCAAGTCTCTGCCCAAATGCCACCTTCTTAATGAAGTCTCTGAAAGTGAAAGTGTTAAGTTGCTCAGTCATGTTCGGCTGTGCAACCCATGGACTGTAGCTCACCAGGCTCCTCTGTCCATGGGATTCCCCAGGCAAGAATACTGGAGGGGGTAGCCATTCCCTTCTCCAGGGGATCTTCCCGGCCTGGGGATCGAATCCAGGTCTCCCACATTGCAGATTCTTTACTGTCTGAGGCACCAGGGAAGCCCCAATGAAGCCTGTATGACCATCCTATTTAAAATGGAAACCGCCTTCCTCACATCTCAGACCCACTTATTCTGCTCTACTTTTGCTTTTGCCTTCTCCATAGCACTACTTACTGTTTAATATAATACATACTTTACACAGAGACCATATAATTTTGTACCAACTGAGAAATTTTTGAGAGTGGAAGTGAGTGCTATTACACTGACACCAGGACAGCAGGTATAAACTGGGACTGCTGGACTTCACAAGGATAGGAACCTCTGGCCGTTTTGTTGTTTGCTTATTTTATGTGTCAGTAACAGTACCTGACATACTAGGATACCAGTACATATTTTTGAACAAATGAATGAACACTACATATGAAATATGTCTATAAGATATAAAGTACTATAGACATGTATCTTAGCTATTCATTTTACTCAGTCTGTCTTTCTCTTTATATATAGATACATATATTATGTGAAATACATATATATTTCCATCTATATACTAAATGTATATTTAATAGCAGCAAGTTCTTACCACTTTATCCCTTTTATTCCTTAGGATAGAGTAAAAGATAAGTTTTGTCATATATTTTACATGTACTTTAAAATACTAAGGAGTGATTTGAAAATAAACATGATGTAGGGTAAAGTATTACAAGTGGGTTGAAAGGTGCTGTTTATTAAAAAGACTTTTTCCCCCAGAGAGCACATCTCTCTGATGAGGACTTACAGATACAGATACTAACAGGCACATCAAGGAGTTGTTGATGTGGCTTGACTGAAAATTAGTTTGATGCATATATGAGGCTGCTTGTCTTCCCAGGTGGTGCTAGTGGTAAAGAATCTGCCTGCCAGTGCAGGAGATGCAAGAGACACGGGTTCAATCCCTGGGTTGGGAAGATCCCCTGGAGTAGGAAATGGCAACCTACTCCAGTATTCTTGCCTTGAGAAAATTCCATGGACAGAGGAGCCTGACAGGCTACAGTTCACGGGGTCGCAAAGAGTTGGACATGACCAAGCACACACACATATGTGAGGCTGTGCAATACAAGCCAAGGAAACTTCCATCCCTACAGAAGATAAAGTATACCATCTATTAATTGGAGAGTGGATAGGAAGCCTAGATGGAGTGGAGTAAGCTGCAAAGTTGATCAGCTAAGCCCAGAAGTGATGTCTGATAAGGACACACTCAATTTGATTAATGATTGAAATGTGACTTAACCAATGTCAGCCTGTAGAAAGCGCCTGGCCAACAACTGGAAATAGCCATTTATTTATTTTTATGATGCTCTGAATCCATTCATTGCTCCATCTGCTCTCTTTATTGGCCGACTCTTGAATAAATTTCTGGTAGAAGCGAAAATACAATGTGCTTTTATCAAAGTTAATGAATGAACTGAATCCAAATGTGAAATGGTTTATATTCCATTTTGTTTATTCTGTAGTTTTGGAATTGCTTAGATGAATAAGAGTGTGCAATTTACTTGTAAAGCCAAAGCAAAATCAATGGATAACTTTCATGCTTCTTCTCTTAGTTGATGGTATTGATGATGATGATGATCAACCTAGATCATTTTCTTTTAACCATATTTAAAAACAATTAAACAAAAAAACCCAATAAGGTCTTGTTGGGCTTCCATCTTCCTCTCCATTTTGGTAAATTGAATTTGGTTGAGTTGACTTCTCATACTTCCCACTCCATAACACCTGAATACCTTTTCCATCCATAGTGCTTTTCTTATACTCCAAGTGTGTATCATAGAACATAGTCAGAAAAGTTATTTGGGTTCAGCTGGATTATGAAAAAAGACATTTCAGCATTTAATCTTCTCTTCAGGCATTTAGGAAATCAGAGTCACGATCAATATAGAAAGAGGTAAAACCTTTACAATTTCAGCAAGGGAAAAGAGAGGAGGGAGAATATCAGTTTTTCCACTTTCCTTTTACAAAAGTGCTTGAGTTCTTTTCAGAGTTTTCAGTCTTCCAATAGCCATAGGAAGCTTCTAGTTCATATTCCTACTCAGCTTTTGTGGTTTGTATCACCCAAGCTTACAAAGTCAACTGATTACTTTAAATCCTAGAAGGTGTCTAAATTAGAAAAAGCAAGCTAGAGCAGAGATGAACATATAGTAGGAAATCAATAAATGTGTTAATTTAATGTGGGCTGATTGATGTCTTCTGTAAGCATATTTATCTGCCAATTCATCTCTCCTGTGTGATGCCAGGTAACCTCCTAAGATTTGAGCAGCTAGAGAGGAGATACAAATGTGTGAATTTCATAGTCACGAACTCAAATATACAGAAACAAAACTTACTTCATTTTCCTGTTAGTAATTCGTTTTCTTTCTCAAGTGCCTAGTTTACTTTATAGGAGTAGAACACAAAAACCACAACCGTAACAACAGCAATAAAAATCTTAATCTAGTTATTTCCAGGTAGTGTTAGTCACTCAGTCATGTCTGACTCTTTGTGACCCTTTGGACTGTAGCCTGCCAGGCTCCTCTGTCCGTGGAATTCTGCAGGCAAGAATACTGGAGTGGGTTGCCATTTCCTTCTCCAGGGGATCTTCCCAACCCAGTGACAAACCCAGGTCTCCAGGTAAAGTCAGTTGAAATCTGTGATGTCTTAGTTAATACAAATGAATAATTCAGGCAGCATTAAGATTTAAAACATCTTCTCATGTTTTCTCTGTTACCTCCATCTCCTTGCTGTTTCTTTTAAGCTTTTGAGCCTGGTGGTTCTGTTCATGAGAATTTAGTTTTATGAAGCTGCTATATGGCCCTAAAGGCATGAATCTCATGTCTTTTACTTATATTCCATGACCTTTAAAGAATTTGGTGAAAATTAAAGCTGGTAAGCAAGTCTAAGAATTCAAAGTGGTGACCAGAAGCCCCACTGCCCAAGCTCATGCATTGAAGAGATGTCAAGTCTTTGGAGCCTAGCTTCTTGCTAATGTTTTGCTATTGTTTAGTCACTAAGTTATGTCTGACTCTTTGCGACCCTATGGACTGTAGCCCGCCAGGCTCCTCTGTCCATGGGATTTCCAGGCAAGAATATTGGAGTGGGTTGCCATTTCCTTCTCCAGGGATCTTCCTGACCCAGGGATCAAACCTGTGTCTCCTGTATTGCAGGCGGATTCTTTTCTGCTGTGCCACTGGGGAAGCCCTTTGTTAATGTTTACTGTATTTCATTAACTAAAATAGTTTAAAACAATGATTCATCCATCGAGTATTTTTTCAGCAGTTGCTCAGTGCCAAATATAGCACTGGACAGAGAGCTATGTTGAAGAAGAAAAAGGTCCCAGTACTCACAGAGCGCTCAGTCTACTGGTTAAGGTAAATATTAAACCAAAATATCAAATGAGATTTATGCCTAAAGAGAAAAAAAGATTACTTTGAGAATATGTAATAGGGAGGCCTTGCCTGGCCTGAGAGGTCAGAGAAGACCTTCTCAATGAGGTGACACTTAAATGGAGAGCTCAAAGACAAAGAGAAATCAGTCATGTTTAGAGAAGCCATTGGCCTTGGCTCCAATAAATCTGCAAGCTACTCTCATCCTAGACTGTATCTGTTCTAGCTATTAAACCAGAGGCCTGCTTAGAAGAGGTGGTAACAGAAATTCTTCCATCCCCCAGGTAAGATACCAAGGCTGGCCAAATAATTATTTGTGTCTTAACTGCTAAGTCTTATTCTTCTTCCATATGACCTCTTCTATTTCAGCTGTAAGAAAAGGAACTAAATTGAACCCAGGAGAAAGTTGACCTATTGGCCCAGAGAAACAAAGGAGCCAAAATGTCTTGCCTCTAAGTTCAAAAAGCAAGCGTTCGAGTATAATGCGGCAAGATTCAGGCATACATGGGGACATCGTCCCCTTTACCTTTCAAACTCACCAGAAAAACTCTTTGAGCCAAGGAGAGTAGAAGGCCAATTTAGAGTAGAAAGCCAAAGATTTGTCACCATTCTTCACAGAACTGGGATGGGAACAGAGAGAAGCATGAACATTGGGGAAAGTACCATCCTGGTGTGACAAAGTACAAACAATAACACCCTCATGGGTAACAGGCAAAAAGAGGGTTTAAGAAGGGGACGACAGAGGATGAGATGGTTTGATGGCATCACCAACTCAATGGACAGGAGTTTGAGTAAGCTCTGGGAGTTGGTGATGGACAGGGAAGCCTGGCGTGCTGCAGTCCATAGGGCTGCAAAGAGTCGGACACAACTGAGCAACTGAACTTAAGAACACTCATGCAACTCATGGAACTCTGCTCGGTGTTATGTGGCAGCCTGGATGAGAGGGGAGTTTGGGGGAGAATGGATACATATATATGTATGGCTGAGTCCCTTTGCTATTCACCTGAAACTATCACAACACTGACTCTGCCCCAGTACAAAATAAAAAATTAGAAAACAACGTTCATGCAACTTTGGCAGCTCCAAAGTTTCCATGGGTACCCAGCGAGGCATAAAAGTTGGCAGAGAGAACTAGTTGATATGCCCAGTGTCCCAGGGCTATGATGAAAGTACAGGACAGCTCGGCCCACCCCATGACCCAAGACTCCCCTCTCTGGGATCAGGAGAAGTTACAATTATGTAGTGGCCATGTGCCAAAGTGAGAATCGTCATATGCAGTTTAGATCTTGGAGACACCATATGAGAAGTGTGCAGAATATAGTCAGATGTCATTACACTCTAAGAATGACGGCTCAGATGAAAACATACAAGAAGAATCCTGAATTAACTCAGGTGGTAGAAATTAGTTCAAGCAGTTTAGCCATGAACTTGAGAGATGAAGCATTTTGAAGCCTTCCATCTATTCAAATTAGATAATGATGATGGAAAATGATGTAAGGATGCTACTTGAACTTATAAGAAACCAACCCTAGTTGAAGGATTGGATCTAGAGTTCCCTGGAGCCATAGTGATTTTTTTTTTAAAAAAAACTCCAGTTTATACAGTTGCACACAAATAGACTCTCACTGCAGTGTTGTTGCCTCTGTTATTCCATCCCACTTTCACATCTGTGGCTCATAAATGAGCACATTTATATGTGTGTACACTAAGTCACTTCAGTCATGTCCAACTCTGTGTGACCCTATGGACTGTAGCCTGCCAGGCTCCTCTGTCCATGGGATTCTCCAGGCAAGAATACTGGAGTGGTTGGCTGTGCCCACTCCTAGGGCATCTTCCCAACCCAGGGATTGAACCTGTCTCTTACATCTCCTGCATTTGCAGGTGGATTCTTTACCACTAGTGCCACCTGGGAAGCCCATAAGTGAGCACAGTATCTTTAAAATCTTAGGGAGGATTGGAATAAAACAAAGGGATAGTGAAGTGAATCAAATCCATAGTATTAACACCAGTATGTGAAGTTCAGAATAATGTGTCTAGCAGTTGATATTTAATTTGCTTATGATGTTGAAGAGAACATGGTATATTTTAGAGTGATAGTTTGAACAGATTTCAATTTTAAAATTTCATTAATTTGTGATTTTTATTAAAGTATATAAGATATTTTGAGTACATTTAAGACAGAGGAACATGATGGGCTATAGTCCATGGGGTTGCAAAGAGTCAGACACGACTAAAAGCGACTTAGCATTAGCACATACTATTAATGCACTAGAATATTTAAGATAATTATATATTCTTTATATTTACAAATTTGACTTATTAAATATGTAAGAGTTGTTCAAGCAAGTAGTAAGGTTTTGATTTTGGGGATCAGTATACCTGGTCAGGTATTTGAAGTGCTTAAAAAGAAAATCAGATATATTTGATTTATATATGCACTTTGAAATGTTGAAGAGAATTGAGGCAACTAAGTTTACAAATAGGATTAAGCAGCATTTAGTCTGTTCAGCCTGAGTTGATCTAACATTTATTGAAGGCTCTCTTGCAAGTGATTAACAAAGTGTACTAGATTTATGGAATAGACTATGATTTTTATCTGCTTTTTATTTTGTAATTTTAATAAATTAATATCAAACCAAAGAATGGCAAATTGTGTTTCCTGCATGAAAAAGGTCCCTCTTAGACATCAAAAATTCAGTGATGGAAGCTAGTTATTCACCCACAGGCCATCTCAGTCACAACTTCCAGGAGCACTGTACATTTCTTATATCAAGAATCAGACAGAATTGTCAGAAATTGAAGGATGCCCACTCAAGATGCCATTCTCAACTCCATCGTCCTTGCCAATCTCTCATGCAAGAAGATGGAATACCCAAAATGTTACTTTCCCTGCCTTCTTGGAAGCAAATTGTAGCCTGTGACTCATTCTGCTATGAGAAAGTTTTGGGGGACCTTCTGGTCTCTTCATAGCTCTCTCTCCAAGGCTTAATGCTCTATTTGACACTGAATAGCTGCTAAAATTATTGAATGAAAAAACAATAGACATATGTGTATGTATAACTGAATCACTTTGCTGTATACCTGAAACTAATACAACATTGTAAATCAACTATACTCCAATATAAAATAAAAGTTTTTTAAAATACTGAATTTTGCTTTATATCCTTTGTCTTAAAAAAGTGACTCAATGTGCATAGCCATAGATAAATGTATTTTATAATAATATAATCACATTTAACATGCAAAAAATATTGAATGAATGGATCATTGTTTTTAATCATTTTGTTAATGAAATACAGTAAACATTAACAAGAGGCTAGACTCCAATGGCTTGGCATCTCGAATGCATGAGCTTGGCAGTAGGGCTTCTATTCATTACACTGGATTCTTAGACTTGCTGACCAGTTTTAATTTTGACCATGTTCTTTAAAGGTCATGGAATGCAAGTGAAAGACATGAAATTCAGGAGGTGAGGGCCTGTCTTAGCATACACAAAATGTGACATCTTCAATTTCCAGGGAAGAGGAAATTTTCCTATTGCTATCAATCAAAAACACTGCTATTTTCAGTGTTTAGCTACATTGAATGGAATGATTTTACTGATGTGTTAAAACTTGTTAGTTGAGAAACACTTTTGCAAACTGTAAACGGGAATTGAGATGAATCTAAGGCTTTCTTTCATTTTGCAAAGAAGGCGAATCTTCCAGGATTTATTTTCTTTTTTATATAAGGCATTTGAGCAGACTTAAGATGAAACAGAGATTTTTCATATCTTTTGACCCTGAGCCATTTATATGAGAGAGGATTTTAAAACATGAATATTTTTGGCTCTAACAACTGTACCTTTGAAATGGCATGAAACACAGTGTTTAGAACTGCAAATATCACTGACATTTAGAAAGTGCAAACAATGTTTAATAGTATAGCAGAAAATTTATTGCTTCTGTATGAACATAGGTATTGCTTAGGAGTTTATGGTATTTAAGAGTTAAATAAATCAGTGGAAAACTCACTATAGACTAGCTCTATGTAACCAGAGGTAGGTATAATAATTAGGAGGACTGTGAAACTCTTTTAATGCTTCAATAAATATGCCATATATCTGTGGCAGCCTGCTGTTCTCTGAGTCCAGATTGCTGCTTTGTAGGTAGGTATCAATCTTCACTACTTGCTGTGTTCAACCTTTCTGAATCTGTGTTCAGGATCCATCTGTTCAGCTATATTTGTTACTGTGTTTCCTTATGAAATAAATCCTTCAAAAATGTTCATCTCCAAGTGGTGTCATGATACCTGCTGGGTTATATTTGTCAGACACTGTAATAGTATAATAGTCTTTAACCACATAGAATAGTAAGTAAAATATGCAAAACAAAAAAATTGTGTATTTCTGCTGAGGCCAGGGCTGCCTGGGGAGTAAACAGTGGTATTCCTGACAGGTTGGTCAGAAGGGATGGTAATTATGAAAGATGGCCATAGCTTGGGAGTTACCCTTCACTCAGAATATGGTACGTGAGCTCGCTAAGCAGTTCTGAGGCTTGCATCCTGCTAATGCTGTTTAGTGTCTAGCCATAGGAAATAAAGGGAGAGAGAAATGATTGCAAGTGGCAGTAGGTGTAACATCCAGGGACCTACCACTCTTCATTAAGGGAAGAATTTGGTGATTCCTTAAAGATGAAAAATGCTTTTAAAATTTGGACAGATTTTAATTTTGAAAGATGTGATACTCTATTACCCACTACCTTTTTCCACTTTTTATGCTGATACTTTTCTACAGTTCTTTTTTCCTCTTAAGAGATTTTCCATGCTTTTATATACTTTGCAAAAATAACATTGAAAAATAATAATTTAAAAAAATGATTAGAAAATCTTAAAACATATTGTCCATGTGACAAGAATTTCCAATGATTTGTTCTCATTTAAGAAGGCATAGAGCATTAGACCTGGAAAGGACAGTTCCTGTGTCCCTGTTAGAGATTATTTTTCGACAAACATTTCTTGAGTGCCTACAGATAAGTAAACTAGAGCTCAGAAAGGTTAATGACTTTGTTGCATTGATAAAATCAGGCCCATATTCTCCCATTTTTTATTTTGTATAAATAAAGCTTGATGCCACTGTTTATCAATACTTTGTATTTCTGTTCCATCTTTTACTTTGCACTATGAATTTATTCTTTGTTATTATTTTATATAATGTGCATTTAGATTGATCTCAGGTTTAGAAATTTTCCTCTGCATGTTCTTATATCTGAGATTTTCTGTAATCATTTTCCTTAAGCCTTAAGTTCATATTTTAATAGTCATTTTAGTAATGCTATACACCCACCCACACACACACATACACACATATAATGGCTATATGATTCTATCTTTCTCCTATTTTGTGAGTATGTTTTCTTGCTATTTATTCATATGTATTAATTCTTCCATTCATTTACTTATTTATACAACAAATTTTGGGGGTGCCGACTCTAGACAGAATGTAGTTCTATGTGCTGGTGAACACAAAGGTGAACAAAAGTTATCATGGCTGCTCTCCTCATAGAGCTTAAGTCTGATGGAGGAGAAAAACATTAAAGAAATTATCACATAAATACATAAGTTCAACATAACAAGAGAAAATAACAAAGGACTTAATATAAATCCCCAAATGGAGATAGAAGGGACTGATGAGAGAAGATCTCTTTGCAAAAAAAGAACTTTGAATAGAAACCTAAGCATAATTTTTGTGGATGGTTGGGAAAAGTCTTCCATGCAGTGGGAATAGTAAGCTCAGCAGCTCTGAGGCAGCATAGAGTTTGTCTATTTCAAGAGAGAAGAAAGTCAGGAGGGCTAGTGTGTACTTCATAGGGAAGGATAATGAGATGAAGCTGGAAATAAAGGAGGGGGTTCTATAGCTAGACAATTCAGGGCTATGCAGACCAAAATGGAAGCCATTAAATCTTTCAAGTAGAGGAGTGACATGATTGGTCCAAATTTATATGTATATATGCACATTCTGCTCATAAACCTTTTACTCTTGCTATCATTTATTAATTATATCTAAAAATATATGTCACATATGTGAGTTTGGAATAATAATAATAAAATGAATAATGAATACCTCTGTACTTACTACCCCATTTTGAATGTAAAGGATGACCAATTTTTTTATTTTTGATATTGCCTATGAACCCAATGCCCTTCCTCTGTCATATCCCCATGCTCTGTGCTCAGTCGCTCAGTCATGTCCAGCTCTTTGAGGCCCCATGAAAGGTAGCCTGCCAGGCTCCTCTGTCCATGACATTTTCCAGGCAAGAATACTGGAAAGGGTTGCCATTTTCTTCTCCAGGGGATCTTCCTGACCCAGGGATTGAACCCATGTCTCTTGTGTCTCCTGCATTGGCAGGCAGATTCTTTACCACTAGCGCAACTGTGCAGCCCATCATATCCCCATATTACTATTCAAAATTTTGCTTTTATCATTCTTTGTTTTTTCCTTTATACAAGTAGTTTTACCATATAAATATAACATCTAAACAGTATAGAGTTTTTTGTTTGTTTTGAATTTCATAAAAGCAACATCACATGATATATACAACTCATTTTTTAAAACTCACTATTATATTTGCAGGATGTATTCATTAGCTGCAGTCATGCATTTTCACCAAGGTATGATATTTTGTGGTGTGAATATCTCACAATTGGTTCATTTTACTGTTGATGGACATTTGAGATGTTTACAAGATGTTGTTTTTACTAATTTTCTCATATGTGTCTCTTGATTAAATATCAGAGAGTTTCTAGGGTGTATATTTAGGAATAGAATTGCTAGGTCATATTCTGGGTGCATATTTAACTTTGTAATATAATGTCATATTTTTTTCCATTTAGCACTTCTACAAGTATCATGCTAGTGGTGGTGCTAGTGGTACAGAACCCATCTGCCAGTGCAGGAGACTCGGGTTCAATCCCTGGAATAGGAAGACACCTGGAGGAGGGCATGACAACCCACTCCAGCATTCTTGCCTGGAGAATCCCATGGACAGAGGAGTCTGGCAGGCTGCAGTCCATAGGGTTGCAAAGAGTTGGACATGACTTATTAGGTCCTCTTGTTTCACATCTTCACCTGCAATTGGTATTGTCAGATTCTAAATTTTTGCTCGTATCATGTGGATAAAATGCTCATTTTGAGCTTAGTTTGCATTCCCATGATCACTGAAGAAGTTCAAAGGTTTTCAGGATTGGTGATATTCACTCTCTCTTTTGTGGAACATCTGTTTGGTTTCTACTCATTTAAAAAAGTGATTTCTATTTGTTTCACTGATTTTGAGTTCTTTATATATTTCTATTCTAATAAAGATTTTTTTCAGTTTGTTCCTTACTTTTTCACTTTCCTTATCATGGCTAGCTCAATGATCAGAAGTTATCAACACTATGGTAGTTAACTTTTTGAAAGTTCTATTCTATGGTTTGTGTGTGTGTGTGTGTTTTGACAAATCGTTATCTACTCGAGAGTCACAAAAATAGTCTTCTGTGTTCCCTTCTATAAGTTTTATTATTTGTATCTTTCCTGCCTTATTGAGGCATAACTGACAATTAAAAAGATTATATTTAAAGTGTATAGTGTAATGACTTGATGAAATGATGAAAGGTTGCCGCTATGGGCCAGGAACGATGCCGGGATTCTTGGCCTCTTGAGGAGAGGAATCCGATCCGGGGCCAGTGACAAGGCTTGATTGCTCAGAGCTTTTGTGTAATAAAGTTTTATTAAAGTATAAAAGAGATAGAGAAAGCTTCTGACATAGACATCAGAAGGGGGCAGAAAGAGTGCCCCTTGCTAGTTTTTAGCAAGAAGTTATATACCTATTAGCAAGCTGCTAATTAGAGAAAGGAAATGTCTCAAAACTCAGAGAGTGGCACCAGGCCCCTCACCCACAACATGCATTTTGAGATAGCATTGGCACAAGGTGAGTCATCTGGGCCATAAAACAATTGATGTGAATCTTGAAGAAAGGCAGATTCTAAGGTAAATACATAGTTCTTAACATAGCTTAAGAAAAACATTTCCATAAGAAAAACGCATTGGTTAGTTCAAGGTTTGAGAAAAGTTCAGGTGGAACCAGGTGTCGTCATGGCAACACAGAGTTTTAAAAGAAACCTCCTTTTTATTTTATATAGAGAAGGAAAAAAAAAAACCACCTGACACTTGCAGCCTATTTCCTCCACTTGGGGACCCCTAGCCTTCCTGTCTGTTACCCTCTCAATGATTACCACAATCAAGCTGATTAACATATCCATCACTTCATATAGTTACCAATGTGTGTGTGTGTGTGTGTGCAGTAAGAACACTTAAGATTTACTCTCTTTGCAAATTTCAATTAATTATAGTCATCATGTATACATTAGACCCCCAGAACTTATTCACCTTGTAACTAAGTTTGTACCTTTGACCAATATTTTCCCATTTCCCCCACCTCTAGCCGCTGCAACCATCTTATGAGGCTGACATTTTTAGATTCCACATACCAGTGCTATCATATAGTATTTGTCTTTCTGTGACTGGTTTATTTCACTTTACATAATGTCCTCTTGGCTCAACCCTGTAATCACAAACAGGCACAGGTTGTTTCCTTATCTTAGCAATAGCAAATAATGATGAAATAAGCATGGGAGTGTAGATATCTCTTCAAGATACTGATTTCATTTCCTTAGGATGTATGCACAGATGTGGGATTGCTAGATCACATGGTAGTTCCATTTTTAATTTTTAAAGGAGCCTACATATGCTTCTCCATAGTGATAACACCACTTGACATTCTCATCAATGGTGAACAAGGGTTCCCTTTTCTCCACATCCTTGTCAACACTTATTTCTTGTCTTTTTGATAATATCCATTCTGACAGGTGTGAGGTGATATCTCATTGTGCTTTTGATTTGCATTTCTCTGATGATAGTGATGTTGAGCATCTTTTCATGTGTCTGTTGGCCATCTATATGTCTTCTTTGGAAAAATGTCTATTCCAGTGCTTTGCCCACTTTTAAATAATTTTTAATTTTTTTGTTTTGCTATTGAGTTTTAAGAGTTCCTTTTATATTTTGTATATTAACTTCTTATCAGGTATATGTTTTGCAAATATTTTTTCTGTTCTGTAGGCTGACTACAGAACAATCACTCTATTGATTGTTTCCTCTGCTGTTCAGAATCTTTTTAGTTTGATGAAATCCCACTTCTCCATTTTTGCTTATTTTGACTGTATTTTTAGTGTCACATCCAAGAAATTATTGGCAAGGCCAATGTCATGAAGATTTCCCCCTATATTTTCTTCTAGGAGTACAATAGCTTTTAAGTGTTTAATCTATTTTGAGTTGATTTTTGTATACGGTATAAGATAAATTGAACGAGTTGGGTTTACTTATGATTGATGTGGAAGGGGAGAACATGCACCTTGGGGAACCTTGAGGCTTCTCAGGAAGATGTGTTTGATCTGGCTTATTTGGGGCTATGGGATTAAGTTAGGTGATTTGTGGGAGAGTTGAAAGTAGGGCTTTGCTCTAGATTTGGTGATGTCAGGAGTGGGGGGTGATCTTAATATTTGGGTATCTTAGTAAATCATATCTAAGAGGAATGAAAGCTACCACATGCATAAATCTGTAATTGGCATAGAAGCAGCAGTCACATTAGTGAAACTAAGGATATTTGATCATTTTTGTATTTGCACAATGTTTATTTTTTGTCAGTTGTCACATGATTATTGAGTGGATTTTTTTATTTTTTTGTCTTGATACATCATGGTCACAGAGTAGCCTTATGTGATGTTAATATTCTGTGAAATTGTTCATGTTCAACAGGAAACCATCAAGACCTTGCTGTGAGTGTCAGGCCAGCTCCTAACAACACACAGACACAGTGATAGCCTCAGTCCAGCTCTCTGACATCAGTGCTGCTTTTCTCTTAAACTGTGTACCTTCTCCGACTCCAGACCTACTGTATCAGAATCTTCAGTTTAACAAGATGCCCAGGTGATTCAAATGTTCATTAATGCTGATAAAGCACTAGCTGAGTGAGGATTTAGAGGAGCTTGCTGACCATAGCAGAGAAGGCAATGGCAACACCACTCCAGTACTCTTGCCTGGAAAATCCCATGGACGGAGGAGCCTGGTGGGGTCCATGGGGTCGTGAAGAGTCGGACACGACTGAGCGACTTCACTTTCACTTTTCACTTTCATGCATTGGAGAAGGAAATGGCAACCCACTCCAGTGTTCTTGCCTGGAGAATCCCAGGGACGGCGGAGCCTGGTGGGCTGCCGTCTATGGGGTCGCACAGAGTCGGACACGACTGAAGCGACTTAGCAGCAGCAGCAACAGCAGCTGACCATAGAAAGTGAAAAAAGTGAATTGGTGGCTCAGACAATAAGGAATCTGTCTGCAATGCAGGAGACTCTGGTTCGATCCCTAGGTTGGGAAGATCCCTGGAGAAGGGAATGGCAACCCACTCCAGTATTCTTGCCTGTGAATCCCATGGACAGAGGAGGCTGGTGAGCTACAGTTCATGGGGTAGCAAAGGGTCAGACACAACAGAGTGACTAACATTTTCACTTTGGGGCTTCCCAGGTGGTGCTAGTGCTAAAGAATCCACCTGGCAATGCAGGAGACACAAGAGATGTGGGTTCAATCCCTGGTTTGGCATGATTCCCTGGAGAAGGGAATGGCAATCGACTCCAGTATTCTTGCCTGAAAAAATTACATGGACAGAGGAGTCTGGTGAGCTGCAGTCCATGGGGTCACAAAGAGTCGGACATGACTGAGCGACTGAGCACATAGATTATAGTTGCTGACCATAGATTGGGTATTCCAAAGGACTTAGTGAAAGGCTTGGGAGGCTTGGAACAGAGGCAGGAAATGTTGACTGAGCAGGGAAGTTGAAAAGAGAAATACAGATATAAGAACACAGAGTTTCTTTACCCTTTCAAACTGCCTCTCAATCTCCATTCCTTCCTCCAGCTCTCAGAATGTGGTGGCTCTTTCCCATGTCACTTTACTGAACACAGTTATTTTTTAGCAGTTTGTCTAAAATGGATGATTACAGTGGTGTTATTTTCCTCCCAATCTTTCTATTTTCCAAATTTCTTAGAGTGCTCATATGTTGCTTCCCTAGTATGACAAAGTAATATAAAATATGTATTAAGGAAGTAGAAGGGTTAAAATGTTAGGCTGTGTCACGATTTGCTATTCTGCAGGAGTTAGCCTATCAGCTGTTATCTGCCAGCTGACCCATTTACAACCTCCAGTTCTTTAGAAATCAGTACTATCTCTGGAGATAAGAATAAGACCTATAGTGCCAACTGAAGCTTTGCAATTTTCTCCTGGCTGTGACTTTTCCCATCTGATTTGGCTACCTCTCTGGTGCAGAGCATACCTGAAACAACCTCTGTTGATCACATGGTGAAGGATAACTCACTAATCCTGCAGAGGTGTAGGAGGGTTTGGTAAAAGCAATAAATATAGAAGGGAATGATGGCTTTTGAGAAGGCATTCACAAGACACAACTGTTTAGAGATATTCATACATTACTTTTATTCTCATATGTTTTAAACAGTTGTTGGAGCCATGCACCTACAGTATATGCTGTCTTTTTATGCCAATTGGAGTCTTTTCATACCATTCAGAGAGACATTTCATTCTCCTGCAGCACACAATATATATTTAGCCATTCTATGACTCAGAGTTACAGTTCCCTTCAACAGTGCCTCCTCAGCTGAAGCAGCTGACTTCTTTTATAGATTTCTTTATCACCCAGCTCACAGCACTTAAAGAGATTCTTATCCCTTAACCCTTTTTCATACCTGATTCATTAAAAAAAAAAGTTAAAAAAAAAAAAGCTGCTATGAACTTCACAAAGTTTCTAATTTAAATGGAAGTAAAATGTGACCTTTCTTGTGAAGCAATGGCTGGAAATCAGACCAGAACTTGTGAGGTTTTGTAATGGGATAAATAAAAATTAGAATGCGTCTACTTGCAGTAGGAAAGATAGTATCTGGTAAAATGCTGGTGTAAGACAGAGTCATCTAAAGTTGATAACAGAATCTAATCCCAGTTTTTATATCATCCACTGTTAAAGTGTCATTCATTGGGCAAGCAGCATTTCACTAAAATTATTTCTTCTTAAACTGAAAATTATTTCTTCTTAAACAACCTTTGGTAAAAGTCGTGCTAATAAATAATTCTACTGACTCTGTTTAGTAAAGGTTAATGCTGCAAAGGCTCCCAAATGGTGCCCTAACTTTTGGAGTGAACAATGGTTTCCCTACCAGTGTTTCTCAAAGTGTGATATAAAGAATTGTGTCCAAGATAACAGTCACCTAGGGTGCCTATTAAAAACACAAATTCCTAAACCCTAACTGAAGCCGAGTCAGATTTTCCAGGAAGAGACTTGGTCACCTGTATATTTTTAAGCACTTTGAGTAATTTTTACCAGAAAATAAGAATGCTAAATTTTAGTCAGGAAGTACCTGCATCAAAAAGACATGGTGGTGGTTAGATTCCTGGGTCTTATTAACTCTCTGAGAGATGAGAACCATTGGGTCTTTACTGAAGAACTATATCTTTAGCACTGACTATTTACCGAAACCTAAAAGATAATTCATTAAGTGCATTCAAAGTTCAAGAGTAGTTTCAGAAGGCCTCTTTCTAATTGAAACTGAAAGATAGAAGTAAAAAGTATAAGACAATATACATGCTGGTGAATATTGCAGCCTATTTTTTTTTTATGTCACACTTTGAGAAACTTCAGAAATAAGTCATAGATCTTGCAAGTGTTGGTATCACCTACTTAGGAATTTGAGAAAAATTAAATAGAAGAACTAAAGCAGTAATGTTACTGAACCTTTCAAGCCAGGCCCCAACTAGGGTCCTTCTGCATGGTGTGGCTCAAGTCAATAGAATGAGACGGAATTTGTTTCAGAAGTAAAAGTTTTACTTTTTGAGTAGAGAATGGAGAGGTAGGAGCTTACACTCCAGGGCATAGGTCCTGCCCGACAGGCGGTGAGCGGGGCTGCTTTATGGAGTTCTCCTGGGATTCTCATAAGATTCTCGCTGGGTTTTCATGGGGTTCTCACAGCTCCAGATCCGCAGTGTGGGACACAGTATCTCTGGATGCAGCCTGCTGCCACTGGTTTGGACTGAGGTTTTGGAGCAGCACTTTTCCTCAAGGCTCGCCAAGTTGGTGTGTCTGGAGAAGCAGTTCTGCACTGGGACTTCCAACCTGACATGTTATATGTGACCCTTCTGCACATGGCCCCCTATGGGCAAGTGAAACTAGACTAAGCAAAAAAGAAGCAGTGAGCTTATCACCTGGATTCCAGCTTATTTCTCCCGTAACACAGTGGGCTTTGCTCGTCATGGTAAGTTTAATAATGCAATCATTATGATAACAGATAACATAAAAAAATCTCTTTTGGGGGCTTCTTAGGTGTAACTAGTGGTAAAGAATTTGCCTGCCAATGCAAGAGACGTGGGTTCGATGCCTGGGTCCAGAAGGTCCCCTGAAGAGGAAAAGGCAACCCACTCCAGTATTCTTGCCTGGAAAATCCCGAGGACAGAGGAGCCTGGCGGGCTATATTCCATGGGGTTGTAAAGAGTTGGACATGATGAGTAATTAACACAAAGTTTACAGACACATTTATCAAAAATGTCTTCCCTATAGAATTTATTGTTTGATCTTACAGTTACCTCAAGGCCTATATAGGTAGGCCAGTTTTATACCTGAAGAAGTTTGGGTTTAAGATACAATAGGTAAGTGTGTGGCTGTCAGGGCTAGAACGCATGGCTTTTTTTCTAGAAGCTTCTCAAAGTCTACCTATGACCTGTACTTGCTGTGCTTGCTTTCTCATACCCCAGTGAATCTGCTGCTTGATGCAGCTGTCCTAGAAGCCACTAAGCATGGTTTCTTACAACAAACTAATAATAACAAGCGGCTTTTATCTTTAGCGAAATTTCATGCTTAAATATCACAACACTGCTTAGGCCAAAATGAAGGGGCTGTGTTACTCTAGGCCCTCAGATAAGATGGCTTATTTTATATTCTACTGGAATTCTGCTGTATGTATTTCTACTCCCAATGTGTCCCACCTTCATTCCTCCAGCAGGAAATATTCTGAGAAATCTGGCTTCAGCACTAAACATTCATTCTAAGATTCTCATTTTATGGACTCCTCTCTCAAAATAGCTATCCTGAGTTCCACCTTGTGTTGCCCTTTTTCTACATATTCTCTGCAGGGAATGATGGAATTTGCTAGGGCAGAGAGAAGAAGGCAACACATTGGCCTTCACCATGATATTTTATCTATTCTTCATGCCTTTGGGGGGGAAAAATAGAAAATTTGTATTCGGTTTTAAAATATTATGGAAAGTAGGGTTGTATTACCTTTGCAAATTATTCTGCCTTGTATTTTGGAAATAGGGACATTTGTCTGATTGCTTTGTCTATATTTAAATATTCTGAATTATTTCTTTATTAAAAAGCAGCGGTGTTCCTGGGAGAAAAGCATAGGCATATGTTTGAGAACAGAATGTCGTGCACATCAAAAGTCATTTCTAAGGAAACGTTTGGCCTTTGACTAGACACTGCATATTCCCCCTCCCCATACAATTCCTCAACTGGGCATGTAAATAAGTCTGGCCTTGTCATAAGAATAGCTTTATTCTCAGTATACATGTATTTCATATAAGTAGATGTCAGTGAGTGTTTTCCCAGGTATTTGTGGACAAGAGAATAAATTAGAGGAATAATCTGAGAGAGAATTTAAGTAGTTAAATGGACTGTTCTTGATTTAGAACTTTTCTCATTTGTGCCTTAACTCTTTCCCAAAAGGGCAGCAAGAGCCAGCTATACTGTAGTTGAAGCTTACCATCCAGAAGCTCTTCTGAGAAGGTTAGTAATAATGAGTTTCCTGGTCAAGTTTGCTCTGAAACAGTTTCCACAGCTTCTTATCAGCCAAGTTCAGCCTTGGCAGGAGAGGGAGTATAACTCAAAAAAAAAAAAAAAAAAAAAAAGGAAGAAGCAGCTTCTGGAAGCAAAAGCAGGAGTAATTTTCCACCTATCCAATGACAAGTAGTCAGATATTACTTTAATTTGAGTTTCCTTTGTGGAGATGAAGCACATTTAGCTTACCTAAAACCTGTTCACCTTGAAAAACACTGCTTGGGTTATTGCTGCAGAACAGGAAAGACAAAAATTGAGGCTAAGGGAGGATTATTATGTGAAAAGATATTTCAATTTTTATTTTAAAGGAAATACATGATGAAATGTCCTAAAGTTGTTTGCAAAAGTTGCCTCAGCCCAAGAAAAATATTAGACATCTTAATAAAATATAGGAAAACTTGACTTGGGTTTAAATATTGCAACAAATGAAATGGAGGAGCTGGAGTGACTGCTTGAAATGCCACTTTTTGTCCAAAGTAATATAAAGGCCTGGGTTCCATGTGATAACTGTTGTGTGCTGATAATATCAACATAGAAGAAAATCTATTTTAATGGTGACTTCTTGCAGTCAATTACTTTTGCTTCTTTAGTAACTAATTTTCTTATTTTAAAAAATTGATTTTCAAGATTTGCATTATGAATACCTGGCTGTGCCACTGATATATGCATGAGTTATGTGTTTAATTACCATTACTGTCATGGATCTTGGGAGTTGAACACACTGGAGTAAGAACTACAATTATCTGTCATATAGAATATACAGCAGCTATTCTACTTATGAACTGGTTATGTTCCAGGTTCCTAAAGGCTCTTCTCAAGGCCATTTGTTTCTAAGTTGCACTATAAAAATGACTGCTAAGATGTTTATTGGTGGAATGTAGTGTTGACCATTTGTTCTGGCTTATGAATTATTGGTATCTATACAATTGAGTAAGTCAAAACTTTGTGAGCTTTTAAGTTTAATTAGGTCCCATTTGTTTATTTTTGCTTTTATAGCCAATATTCTGGGAGGTGGGTCATAGAGGATCCTGCTGTGATTTATGTCAGAGTGTTTTGCCTATGTTTTCCTCCAGGAGTTTTATGGTTTCTGGTCTTAAATTTAGATCTTTAATGTATTTTGAGTTTATTTTTGTGTATGGTTAGAAAGTGTTCTAGTTTCATTCTTTAACAAGTGGTTGACTGGTTTTCCTAGCACCACTTGTTAAAGAGATTGTCTTTTCTCCATTGTATATTCTTGCCTCCTTTGTCAAAGATAAGGTGTCCATAGGTGCATGGATTTATCTCTGGGCTTTTTATTTTGTTCCATTGATCTATGTTTCTGTCTTTGTGCCAGTACCACACTGTCTTGATGACTGTGGCTTTGTAGTAGAGCCTGAAGTCAGGCAGGTTGATTCCTCCAGTTCTATTCTTCTTTCTCAAGATTGCTTTGGCTATTTGAGGTTTTTTGTAATTCCATACAAATTGTGAAATTATTTGTTCTAATTCTCTGAAAAATACCATTGGTAACTTGATAGGGATTGCACTGAATCTATAAATTACTTTGGATACTACAGTCATTTTCACTATATTGATTCTTCCAATCCAATGAACATGGTATATTTCTCCATCTATTTGTGTCATCTTTGATTTCTTTCATCAGTGTTTTATAGTTTTCTATATATAGATTTTTGTTTCTTTAGGTAGATTTATTCCTAAGTATTTTATTCTTTTTGTTGCAATGGTGAATGGAATTGTTTCCTTAATTTCTCTGTTTTCTCATTGTTAGTATATAGGAATGCAAGGGATTTCTGTGTGTTAATTTTATATCCTGCAACTTTACTATATTCATTGATTAGCTCTAGTAATTTTCTGGTGGAGTCTTTAGGGTTTTCTATGTAGAGGATCATGTCATCTGCAAACAGTGAGAGTTTTATTTCTTCTTTTCCAATCTGGATTCCTTTTATTTCTTTTTCTGCTCTGATTGCTGTGGCCAAAACTTCCAAAACTGTGTTGAATAGTAGTGGTGAGAATGGGCATCCTTGTCTTACTCCTGATTTTAGAGGAAATGCTTTCAATTAGGAAACTATAAGCAAGGTGAAAAGACAGACTTCAGAATGAGAGAAAATAATAGCAAATGAAGCAACTGACAAAGAATTAATCTCAAAAATATACAAGCAGCTCCTACAGCTCAATTCCAGAAAAATAAGTGACCCAATCAAAAAATGACCCAAAGAACTAAACAGATATTTCTCCAAAGAAGACATACAAATGGCTAACAAACACATGAAAAGATGCTCAACATCACTTATTATCAGAGAAATGCAAATCAAAACCACAGTGAGGTACCATCTCATGCTGGTCAGAATGGCTGCTATCCAAAAGTCTACAAACAATAAATGCTGGAGAGGGTGCAGAGAAAAAGGAACCCTCTTACACTGTTGGTGGGAATGCAAACTAGTACAGCCACTATGGAGAACAGTGTGGAGATTCCTTAAAAAGCTGGAAATAGAACTGCCATACGACCCAGCAATCCCACTGCTGGGCATATACACCGAGGAAACTAGAATTGAAAGAGACACGTGTACCCCAATGTTCATCGCAGCACTGTTTACAATAGCCAGGACATGGAAGCAACCTAGATGTCCATTAGTAGACGAATGGATAAGAAAGCTGTGGCACATGTACACAATGGAATATTACTCAGCCATTAAAAAGAATACATTTTAATCAGTTCTAATGAGGTGGATGAAACTGGAGCCTATTATACAGAGTGAAGTAAGTGAGAAAGAAAAACAGCAATACAGTATACTAACGCATATATATGGAATTTAGCAAGATGGTAATGACGACCCTATATGGGAGACAGCAAAAAAGACACAGATGTTCAAAACAGACTATTGTACTCTGTGGGAGAAGGCAAGGGTGGGATGATTTGAGAGAATAGCATTGAAACATGTACATTAACATATGTGAAATAGATTGTCTGTCCAGGTTCGGTGCATGAGGCAGGGTGCTCAGGGCTGGTGCCCTGGGATGACCCTGAGAGATGGGATAGGGAGGGAGGTGGGAGGGAGGGTCAGGATGGGGAACACATGTACACCCATGGGTGATTCATGTGAATGTATGGTGAAATCACCATAATATTGTAAAGTGATTAGCCTCCAATTAAAAAAAAATACCAGCTTCTCCAGATGGCAAACAATGTTAAATTAAGAAATCTTCCAGGCAAAGACCTAATCTAGAAGACTGCCAGGAAACTACAGTCCAGATGATGCTGAGGGTATAACTGTAAATGATTTAAGATCTCAGAAAGATCAAAGGTGGTTTCTCAGAGTACCATTCAGTCGGACGGTACTCTAAACATTTTAAAGATGTCTCTTACATTCGCTCTCAAACAACAGATTTTCTAAGAAGATTAAGGAACTATCTTTACACATCTCAGCAGAAGCCAAAGTTAGAGAAGAACTCAGCTCCAAAAGATTTGTGGACATGGCTAGTGTCTAACGGAATGAACCTCAAGTAAGATTCACAAGAGATCCACAAATATTTATGAGAATTAGATGAGGAAAAAAACCACAGCCAGCTACAACTAAAAGGGGCAGAGAGAGTACAAAATGAAGAGGCCTTTAGATCCCCAAATTTTTACTGGAAGGACACAACCTGAGAAAGCTCCACAAGTGCTACCTATTAGGAAACTGGACTAGGCATCCAGAGGATAGAGCCAAGAACCATGGAGAATTATTCCCAGGCTTTGAGTACTAATCAAGAAACTTTCAATCTTGGCTCTGCTAGATTTTAGAATCACTGTGGACTAGAGATTCCTGCGTGCTTCCCATCATCCTTCCTTGTTTTCAAATAAACCACTTTGGAAGCAGATTTTACATGCCCAGTCAAGTCTTCAGATGACTGCAACCCCAAGTGAAATCTTGACTATAATCTCATGAGAAATTTAAGCCAGAATGACCCAGTTAAGCAACTCTGAAATTCCTAAACTACAGAAACTGTGAGATAAATGCTATTTTAAGCCACTAAATTAGGGGGAGTAATTTTTTACACAGCAGTACAAAACTAATACAAACTCACACAGTATATTTCTCCTTATGCTCTGGGCTAATAAAGTATCTATCTAGACAGATATTGTATATATATATAACATGGGAAATGATCCTAAATCTTCTATTTCAATTAAGTGGAATAATAAATACTAAAAAAAACAACAACAAAAAAAACTTTGTGAGCAGTTTCTGTATTATGGTAGAAAACACTTGATAGTGTGCTATCCAAATTATTGTGCTGGCTCTGCTAGTGACTGGATTTGTGACTTTGGGTAAGTCCTTTCATCTTATTGGGTTTCAGTTAATCCTCTGTATACAGAGAACCCTGGGCCAGATGATCTTGCTTCAGGTTCTAGTTTAAAGCAACTTGAGCCCTGGGACAGGTTTACATCAGAGCAGTTACCATATGCATTTGAACAGCAAGCAGACAAACCTATTCACTTGGGCCCTGCTAAGATGGATTATTTCTGCTCTACTATTAAAATGGGCTTTAAAAAATCTACTTTATTTAGGTGTAATTATTTATATAGAATTGATATACAATAAACTGCATCAATATAAATTGTACAGTTTGATGTATTTGGTAGTTGTGTATACACATAAAACCATCACCACGGTAGAAGTACAGAGCATTTCCATCATCCCAGAAAATATTCCTCATGGAAATTTGTGCAGTTTGTCTCTCCCTCTGCCTCTATCCCTGGACAACAAATGTCTGTAGTTTTTCACTAGAGATTAGTTTACGTTTTCTAGAGTTTTATATAAATGGAATCATATAGTATGTACTCTTTTCTGTATGGCTTCTTCAATGAGCACAGTTATTTTGAGATTCATCCATGCTGTTGCATGTATCAGTACTTTGTTTTTAAAATTGCTGATTAGTATTTCATTGTATGAATATTCAGTTTTATTCATTTATAAACTGATGAACATAAGGATTGTTTCTAGATTATGGCTCTAGTGAATAAAATTGCTATGAACATTTGTGCAGACATATATTTTCATTTCTCTTGAGTAAACACCTAAGAGTGGAATACTAGGCTTATGGAAGGCATATGTCTAAATTTTTAAGAAACTGACAAATGCTTGGGCTATACTATGTTAAAGCTCCATCAGCAGTGTGTGAAATTTCCAGTTGCTCCAAAACTTACCAATATTTGCTAAGGTCAGTCTTTTTAATTTGATCATTCTAATGCATGTACAGTGGTATTGCATTGTGATTTTAATTTGCATTTCTTCTTATGACTAATGATATTGATTAGCTTCATGAACTGACTTACCATTTATATATTTTCTTGGTGTCTGTACAAATCTTTTGCTCATTTTTTATTGGTTAGTTTGGTTATTATTTGTAAGAATTCTTTATAAAATCTAGATACAAATAATTTGTCAGTATATACATTGTGAATATTTTCTACCATTCTCTGGCTTGTAGCTTTGTTTTCTTCATAATGTATTTCAAGAGTAAAAGTTTTTAATTTTGATGAAGTTAACTTATTATTTTTTATTTTTTCATTATTCTTATGCCCTAAGAAATTTATGTTGACCTCATGGTTGCAAAGATTTTCTCCCAAATTTTATTGTAGAAATTTTATAGTTTGAACTTTTACATATAGGTCTATGATTCATTTCAAATAAGACACAATGTTCTTTCATATGAAACAGATATACAAATATTTAACCATATTTTGAAAAGACTCTGCTTCCCCCATTTGATTGCCTTGAACCTTTCATGACTATCTACTTTTTTTTTTGCTTTTTGCAATTTTTTCTTGCATCTCTATTCTGTTTTATTGATGGACCTGTTTATCCTTTTGATAAAAATCATTCTGTCTTGTTTAACTTTATAGGAAGTCTCAAAATCAGATAGTGGAAGTCCTCCCACTGTGTTCTTTTTAAAAATTGGCTTTGGCTATTTTAGATTTAAATTTTTGTATCAATTTTAGAAGCATCTTGTCATTTTCTTCAGAAAAGCCTGCTGATATCTTGATTAGGTTTGCTTTGAAATTATAGATCAATTTGTGGGTGGAGTGGCATTGTAACAGTACTGAGTCTTCCAATCCATGAACAAGGTATATCTCTCTATTTATTTAGATTTTCTAAAAGCATCTCTCAGTAATGTTATATAGTTTTCACTGAAAGGTTTGCACACCTTTTATTAAACTTAATCATAATTATTTTATGATTTTTAATGTTATTATAAGGGAAATTAAAAAATTAATTTTCTAGAGGCTTGCTGCTAGTATAAGAGATAGAATTACTTTTTGTATATTAATTTTATACCCTATAGTTTTTCTAAAGTTTATTAGTTCTAGTAATTGTTTTGTTGCTTCATTGGGATTTTCTATGTAAATAATCATGTCATCTGCATACAGAAGTAATTTTATTTATTTCCAGTCCTTATGCTTTTTTTCTTCTTCTTCCTTTAATGTCCTAGCTAGGACCACCAATATCATTTCTGAATAGAAATGGTGAGATTAAACATGCTTGCATTGTTCCTCATATTAGAGGAAGCATTCAGTATCTTATCAGTTAAATATTATGCTAACCAAAGAGGCTTCACAGGTTACCATTATCATGTTGAAGATGTTCCATTTTATGTCTATTTGGTGAAGTGTTTTTATAATTAATTAGTATTGAATTTTGTCAGGTATTTTTTGTGTAATATCTTTGTTAGGTTTAGATATCAGGGTTGTGTCAGTTTTGTAAAATGCTTTGGCAAGTGTTTCTTTTTCCTCTGTTTTCTGAAGAACTTTATATATGACTTATCATTGAAAAGTTGATAGAATTCACCAGTGAAACCATGTGAGCATGGAGTTTCCTAGTGAGAGGATCTTTGATAAAAAATTATTTAATAGACATTAAATAATATTAAGATATTAGGATATTAACTTATATTTGTAAACAAAATTGCCTATTTCACATTACTGGTATATAGTTATTCAAAATGATAAATCTTTATTGTCAGTATAGACTGTACTGATGGTTCCTCTCATTAAAATTATTTCTTTGTATTTCTTTTTTCTCCCCAGTAAGAGATTTATCAATTTCCTTTATTTCTTCAAAGAACTGGGTTTTGGTTTTGTTAATTTTATGTTGTGCTTGCCTATTTTCTATTTTGTTGATTTCTGCTCTTATCTTTATTTTCCCTTTAACTATTTGGGTCTACTTTGTTCTTTATCTAGATTCATGATGAGCACCTTAATTCATTGATAATTAGGTGTTTCTTCTTTTCTCATATAACTATTTAAAACTAAAATTTCTCTCAAAGTACTTCACTAGTTGCATAACACAAATTTTTGTGTTGCATTGTTATTAATTTTCAAATGGTTCTGAAGTTGTTTTCTGATTTCTTATTTTACATAAAGATTATTTAGAAATATGTTATTTTATTAGCAAACTTTTAATGAATTTTTCTCTAGTTCTATCATTTGATAAGAAAGGTTTTTAAAATTCTTCACTATATTGGGAATTACCTATTTTTCCTTTAGTTTTATCAGTTTAGTTTTCATGTATTAATATTTTGAGATGCTGTTATTAGACATAGATGTATTTATGATTATCACATCTTCCTCATTTCCTTTTTCAGTTTAGTTCAGTCACTCAGTTGCATCCGACTCTTTGCAACCCCATGGACTGCAGCATGCCAGGCCTGCCTGTCCATCACCAACTCCCAGAGTTTACTCAATGTCCATTGAGTTGGTGATGCTATTTCCTTTTTAGATCTGTTAATACTCGTTTTCTTAAAATCTATTATCTGATATTAATATAGCCCTCCTTTATTTTTACACATAATACTTGCATAGTGTGTCTTATTCCACCCATTTATTTTCAACTTATCTTTGTCTTTATGTGTAACATGTGTCTCTTTTGAATAGCTCATAATTGAGTCTTGATTTTTTTCATTTATTCTGATAACCTTGACCTCTTAACTGGAATGGTTGATCTATTAATATTTAATGTAATTATTAAATGGCTGTATTTACATCTGTCATTTCATTATATTTTTTATTATTTGTATTCTGGTTTTTATTCCTCTGTTATCTCTTTTCTTTTAGAATGGCAACAAATTCTCTTAGTTCTTCTTTACTTGAAAGTGTCATTGCCTTGCTTTCACACTTGAAGATTATTTTACCAGATATAGAATTCTGGGTAGACAGTTTTTCCAATTTTTTCCCCCAGCAAATTAAAAATGTTCTGTAAAGATATAGTCTCCTGGATTACCTGCTTTCTGAAAAGTTTGTGGCTATGCAAATTTTTGTTACTGTACATACAGTGTGTTTTTTCCTGAGGGTTGTCATTATTATCTTCAGGAGGGACAGTTTGTTACATGTTTACTCCTCCATGTAGGAAGTGGAACTTATGGTAAAATTAAAGCAATTTGGCCATTTTTAATTGTCAAAGTTCATGGGTAGCTTTCAGTTATTGGGTAGGGCAAATCCATAAATTTGTTCTTGATTCTATTAATATATTTCAATAAAAATAACTTGCATACAAAATTCAGTCAATAAACAAACATTCATTAGCAAGCATAACCCCATTCTTGGTGAAATTCCAGCATACTGTCCTTCTGACATCTAGATAAGAACCTTGCATGAAGGCTTCACTCCAGGCAGTTGTTGTAATAAGATGTAATTCTATCAATCTTCTACTTGGATTTAGTGACAAGGTTTCTCCATGAAGAAGCAAGATATCTGACAGAAAATAATCCTTAGGCATAAAGCGCAATTTGGAAGGATACTAGAACGCTGTGCTCACCAGTTAATGCACCCAGTTAGTGCAAGAATGGAGGTACCATTGCAATATTTCCAGTCAATCCACATGCATTAAATATATCTAAGTTAACTACAAAAACTTATTTCTAATGCCCCTTAAGCTAATGAACAAAGCCTCTTTTTTAAAATAAGAAGTGATGGTACATCCTGATTAGAGCCTTTCAACGCCAGCTACAGATAGTGTGCTTTTTTGATTAGGGCATTTCAAATATTAATTAACTGCTACTAAGGGTATATATTAAAACTAAGTCACATGTGTATGTCAAGTGTCTACACTAATGTAGTCTAATGTAAATTATAGATAATGTAAAAGCTGTGCAGTGGCAGAGTTCCCCTCTGTCTGTTATTGTACCTTTATTGATGAAGTTTCTTAGTTCTTCTTCACTATTGTGGTTAATTTCTACTCTCCATCCCCACCCCTAAATAAGAATAGGTGAATTTTGTCCCAACAACACAAGAGAAGACTCTACACATGGATATCACCAGATGGTCGACACCGAAATCAGATTGATTATATTCTTTTTTTCCTTTTTTTCATTTATTTTTATTGGTTGGAGGCTAATTACTTTACAATATTGTAGTGGTTTTTGCCATACATTGACATGATTATATTCTTTGCAGCCAAAGATGGAGAAGCTCTATACAGTCAGCAAAAACAAGACCAGGAGCTGACTGTGGCTCAGATCATGAACTCCTTATTGCCAAATTCAGACTGAAATTGAAGAAAGTGGAGAAAACCACTAGACCATTCAGGTATGACCTAAATCAAATCCCTTATGACTATACAGTGGAATTGAGAAATAGATTTAAGGGACTAGATCTGATAGACAGAGTGCCTGATGAACTATGGACAGAAGTTCATGACATTGTACAGGAGACAGGTATCAAGACCATCCCCAAGAAAAAGAAATGCAAAAAAGCAAAATGGCTGTCTGAGGAGGGCTTACAAATAGCTGTGAAATGAAGGGAAACAAAAAGCAAAGGAGAAAAGGAAAGACATACCCGTTTGAAGGCAGAGTTCCAAAGAATAGCAAGGAGAGATAAGAAAACCTTCCTCAGCAATCAATGCAAACAGAGGAAAACAATAGAATGGGAAAGACTAGAGATCTCTTCAAGAAAATTAGAGATACCAAGAGAACATTTTATGCAAAGATGGGCTCAATAAAGGACAGAAATGGTAGGGACCTAACAGAAGCAGAAGATACTAAGAAGAGGTGGCAAGAATACACAGAAGAACTGTACAAAAAGATCTTCATGACCCAGATAATCACGATGGTGTGATCACTCACCTAGAGCCAGACATCCTGGAATGTGAAGTCAAGTGGGCCTTAGGAAGCATCACTACAAACAAAGCTAGTGGAGGTGATAGAATTCCAGCTGAGCTATTTCAAATACTAAAAGATGATGCTGTGAAAGTGCTTCACTCAATATGCCAGCAAATTTGGAAAGCTCAGCAGTGACCACAGGACTGGAAAAGGTCAGTTTTCATTCCAATTAGAAAGAAAGGCAATGCCAAAGAATGTTCAAACTACCACACAATTGTCCTCATCTCACACGCTAGTAAAGTAATGCTTAAAATTCTCCAAGCCAGGCTTCAGCAATACATGAACTATGAACTTCCAGATGTTCAAGCTGGTTTTAGAAAAGGCAGAGGAACCAGAGATCAAATTGCCAACATCTGCTGGATCATCAAAAAAGCAAGAGAGTTCCAGAAAAACATCTATTTCTGCTTTATTGACTATGCCAAAGCCTTTGACTGTGTGGATCACCACAAACTGTGGAAAATTCTGAAAGAGATGGGAATACCAGACCACCTGACCTGCCCTCTTGAGAAATCTGTATGCAGGTCAGGAAGCAACAGTTAGAACTGGACATGGGACAACACACTGGTTCCCAATAGGAAAAGGAGTACATCAAGGCTGTATATTGTCA
The DNA here is from genome assembly GCF_023699985.2 of Odocoileus virginianus. Taxonomy (NCBI): domain Eukaryota; kingdom Metazoa; phylum Chordata; class Mammalia; order Artiodactyla; family Cervidae; genus Odocoileus; species Odocoileus virginianus. Next base: position 678,699 of record NW_027224318.1, on the reverse strand, counting down.
CCCTGCTGGCTTAACTTATATGCAGAGTACATGATGAGAAACGCTGGGCTGGAAGAAGTGCAAGCGGGAATCAAGATTGCCAGCAGAAATACCAATAACCTCAGATATGCATATGACACCACCCTTACGGCAGAAAGTGAGAAGAAAGAAAGAGCCTCAATGAAAGTGAAAGAGGAGAGTGAAAAAGTTGGCTTAAAACTCAACATTCAGAAAACTAAGATCATGGCATCTGGTCCCATCACTTCATGGCAAATAGATGGGGAAACAGTGGAAACAGTGTCAGACTTTATTTTTCTGGGCTCCAAAATCACTGCAGATGGTGATTGCAGCCATGAAATTAAAAGACACTTACTCCTTGGAAGGAAAGTTATGACCAACCTAGACAGCATATTAAAAAGCAGAGACATTACTTTGTCAACAAAGATCCATCTAGTCAAGGCTATGGTTTTTCCAGTGGTCATGTATGGATGTGAGAGTTGGACTATAAAGAAAGCTGAGCACCAAAGAATTTATGCTTTTGAACTGTGGTGTTGGAGAAGACTCTTGAGAGTCCCTTGGACTGCAAGGAGATCCAACCAGTCCATCCTAAAGGAGATCAGTCCTGGGTGTTCATTGGAAGGACTGATGCTGAAGCTGAAGCTCTAATACTTTGGCCACCTGATGTGAAGAGCTGACTCATTTGAAAAGACCCTGATGCTGGGAAAGATTGAGGGCAGGAGGAGAAGGGGACAACAGAGGATGAGATGGTTGGATGGCATCACCGACTCAATGGACATGGGTTTGGGTGGACTCTGGGAGTTGGTGATGGACAGGGAGGCCTGGCGTGCTGCAGTTCATGGGGTTGCAAAGAGTCAGACATGACTGAGCAACTGAACTGAACCAAACTGAATAGCCATACTTACAGCATACTCCAAGGATTAGATAAAAAATAAGAAATTGTAATTGTTTAGGAAGGCAGGTTCTACCCAGGTAAATTTTCTCAGCCATTTGTAGACCTCTCCATCTCTGTTTAAAATATGCCAACTGACCCATAATATTTTTTAGTGGAAAAATGAAAGATTCCTTCAGATTTAAAATTGCTTTCTCAAAGAAAGGATAGGTTAAAACTCACACTTAAGTCTTATATTAGTTGATTTGAAATGCTAGAATAATAAAAACACAATCTGGGTGGTTTATAAACAACAGAAATTTATTTCTCACAGTTGTGGAGGCTGGAAGTCTAAGATTAGGGTGTCTGTATGGTTATATTTGGGTAAAGGCCTTCTTTCTTGTCGCAGACTGCTGCCTTTTCATTGTGTCCTCACATGGTGGAAGGGACTAAGGAGTCTTGGGGTCTCTTTTTAAAGAGCATTAATCTCATTGTGATTTTTTTCTTTTTTGCCATACATTAACATGAATCGGCCATAGGTATACATATGTCCCCTTCCTCCTGGATCCCCCTCTCATCTCCCTTCCCATCCTATCTCTCCAGGTTGTCACAGAGCACTGGGTTTGTGTTCCCTGTGTCATACATCAAACTCCCACTGGCTATCTATATTACATGTGGTTATAAAGTAACTGTCCTCCAACTAAAATAAATAAATCTAAAAAAACAAAAACCATTAATCTCATTCATAAGGGCTCTACTCTCATGACCTAATCACCTCCCAAAGGCCCCACCTTCACATACCATCACATTGGGCATTAGGATTCCAACATATGAATTTTGGGGTTCCACAAACATTCAGGCCATAACAAGTCTGTATGCATATACTTTATACTTGGTATCTTCATATTAAAAGAGTACTTTGAGGACTTCCCTGGTGGTCCAGTTAAGACTCTGCCTGCCTATGTAGGAGACACAGTTTCAGTCTCTGGTCTGGGAAGATCCCACATGCCTCAGAGCAAACTAAACCCATGCCCCACAACTAGACAGTTGGTACACTGCATCGAAAGATCCTGCATGACATAATGAAGATCCCACGTGCTGTAACTAAGACTCCATGCAGTCAAATAAATAAATATTTAAAAATAAATAAAGAGATAAAGTAGTACTTTGACCCTAGAATGGAGAAAAGAAGGTAGCATTATTTTGATTGCATACTCATTTTATATAGGAAAAATAGATTATTTATTGGAATAAATTAAGAAGGGCAACTGATACCCAAATAAATAAATGTTCCAGAATGTGTTCCCTGGAAACCAAATCTGAGATGGAAAGTTGGGTGCTGATCTGTTGTGGAGTCCTCTTGGGTGATTTACCTGCAAGGAAGTGAGGAAGGCAAAGGGAAAAGCTGACATAAATTTACAGCTGAGGCTTCAGGTGAGCTGGCAGAGAGTTTGGGGTCAGAGACAGTATTTTAGCTTTCTCAAATAAACATAAGGCGACTGGAGTTTTGTATCTCTTTCTTAGCCAATCATTAGCCATGGACAACCCCTAGGAGGAAACAGGAGTTCAGGTTGAGGCAACTGTTTTAGGCAAGGATAATGTCCAGTGAGGAACTGAGCCATCAGCCATTAGGCATCTGATAAATCCACCCTCTTCCTTCCCCCTTACAGTAGGTATATCAGCCAAGAAGATATAGGCGGTGTACAACATTATCCAATCTTTTTACACTGCTCAAAACTATTTGCCCATTACGGTAAGTTTGCCCCAGTTGGAAAAGTTTGCTTAGAAATTCAGTTGGTCTCATTAGTTTTTTTTCCCCTGGGAAACCTTATAAGAGAAGGGTCAGAAGGACAAATGACAGTCCTGCTGCTGCTCTTGATCTTGAGATTGCAAATGAGACATACAATCCTCCTCAATGACATATGCTAGATCTCTTTCACCCTCCGCTAGCACCTGTGCTAACCTAAATAGCTCATCTGGTGGACTGATGGAGACTTTCATCCCTGAACCCTGGGTTAGCATGTTGAAAGGCAGAGAGATCTAATACCACTCAGACCCTGCTTCAAGAAAGGGCACCTTGCCCAAAGTGTGGCAAGCCAGCAGTTCCTAGCTGTTGGCTCCTCATGCCTCCTTTTGTTTTTGAATAGAAATCATGTACTGCTAGGGTGGCTGCAGACAGTGACAGAACCTTGTACAATTCTTGAACCTGAACCAGGTTTCAGACCCAAAACCCACTGACTGAAGAAATGGTTGGGTTCCTGGAAAGTGGAACTCTTCTAAAGGAGCAAGCTGTTGTACTGACAGCATTGCAGCAGGTCTGTATCATGGTCTGAGGGATCCCCCTACACAATCTTACCTTCTCTCTTTTACTTTCACTAGTGTTCTCTCCAATAACATCTTTGATACTCCTATGTATTGGTATCACCTTACGGAGGACCCAACCCAACTGTTACAGTGGTAACAGAAACTGTAAAAAGCAAGCATTGAAATATGATTTGAGGACTGAATCCCACCATCCTGGGATGTGATGGAGGATAATCCCTAGCACTAGATGAAGGAACAATTGCTAAAAGTTCACCAGTTTTTCAGTAGGATGAAATGCCCTGGCAGGTGCAGTGTTCAAAATTTTTGAAGCAAAAATGCATACAAAGACAATGAAGTTGGTAAGATACACTGATGCCCGAGAGAGGGATAATGACAAGAAACTAAGTGTGACAGCCAGAGGAGCTCTTTGGTAGCTTACAAAGAGACCTTTATACCTTGCAAAGAGAGACAAGATGAAGCTGAAGACCAAGTAGATCCTGGACATCAACTGTGGATTATGACAAGCTCAACTGAGTAGCAGTCCAGATTACAGCTGCTGTGTTGGTCATGATATCATCAGTATTTCAGAAGGGAAAAATATCAAGATCAATATTAGTCTGTTCTTGCATGGATGTATCATATGACACAGGAAATACCTACAGGATTGCTTCTTGTCTAAATTTGTGGTGGTCCACCCTCATTCATGTTTTTGTAGCTGCCTGTCTGGTGAACTAAATGGGATTGTGATGAAGATGACCACTCCTGCATTCTTTAAGTCTTTCAGGGTGGTACCAATCTCTATCATTTCTCATGTGAGATAAGGTACTGTGTTTGATTTACTATTTTGGTAGGTGTACTGCAGTGATGGGGGGAGGGGCACTCGCAGTAAGTGATACAGTTGTCAACCATCTACAATTGATGGTTCCTGTCATTGTGAGATGGGTATAAGAACTGTTTAAGAGGAGATCTGGGTGGAGCACCATAGTATCCACCAAAGTAATATGTATAGCCCATCAGGGTGTGTGCATGTATATGTTTGTATGTGTGTTTGTGTGTGTGCACACGTATGCTTTAAGAGAAGTCTTTTCTTTCATCTGTGCAATCAAGGCTTTCTGAGTAGTTCTGAGTTTCTGATGCAGTTTAGATCACAAGTCATGGCGCAGGGAATACTCTCCTGGGGTTTTGAGGGTGGTGCTGTTCTCACCCTTCAGAGGCCATTCCACAAAGATTTGAAAGCTGCCAGTCCTGCTTCGTATCCCATCTTCCATTTTCACAACTCTAGTAGCTGTGTCCAAACTCTGGTTTTGTCTTGAATCCTTGGTGTGTCTTACTTGGTTAATTTGCTTGTGTTATCCTCGTTGGCTTGGAAACAATTGTATGAGGCAGTAGGGTAGGAATGATTGGCCTTATTCTGCAGATGAAGAAATGGGGATTGAGAGGCTAAGTTATTAGCCTCAGGTCAAGTCTCAAAGCTTACTTTTAGGTCAATATTCCAAAGTGTGGTCTGGGGATATCTGCATGAGAATTGCCTGGGCTTCTTGTTAAAGTACATGATGTTAAAATCCTAAGTCTTACCTTCCATATACTAACTCCACAATTTTTAGTCTGGGAAATCTGCATTTATAAGAAGCACCCTGTTTCACTATAGATAATATACATGTTTTGATGCTGTTCTCTCGAAACCCACTACAATATTGTAATTAGCCTCCAACTAATAAAAATAAATGAAAAAAAAAAAGAAGCACCCTGACCATTCTTGTGCAATTGCCAACATCCGCTGGATCATTGTAAAAGCAAGAGAGTTCCAGAAAAACATCTATTTCATCTATTTTTCTTTATTGACTATGCCAAAGCCTTTGACTGTGTGGATCACAATAAACTGTGGAAAATTCTGAAAGAGATGGGAATATCAGACCACCTGACCTGCCTCTTGAGAAATCTGTATGCAGGTCAGGAAGCAACAGTTAGAACTGGACATGGAACAACAGACTGGTTCCAAATAGGAAAAGGAGTACATCAAGGCTGTGTATTGTCACCCTGCTTATTTAACTTATATGCAGAGTACATCATGAGAAATGCTGGGCTGGAGGAAGCACAAGCTGGAATCAAGATTGCCGAGAGAAATATCAATAATCTCAGATATGCAGATGACACCACTCTTATGGCAGAAAGCGAAGAGGAACTAAAGAGACTCTTGATGAAAGTGAAAGAGGAGAGTGAGAAAAGTTGGCTTAAAGCTCAACATTCAGAAAACTAAGATCATGGCATCTGGTCCCATCACTTCATGGCAAATAGATGGGGAAACAGTGGCTGACTTTATTTTTGGGGGGCTCCAAAATCACTGCAGATGGTGATTGCAGCCATGAAATTAAAAGACGCTTACTCCTTGGAAGGAAAGTTATGACCAACCTAGACAGCATATTAAAAAGCAGAGACATTACTTTGCCAACAAAGGTCCGTCTAGTCAAGGCTATGGTTTTTCTAGTAGTCATGTATGGATGTGAGAGTTGGACTACAAAGAAAGCTGAGTGCCAAAGAATTGATGCTTTTGAACTGTGGTGTTGGAGAAGACTCTTGAGAGTCCCTTGGACTGCAAGGAGATCCAACCAGTCCATCCTAAAGGAGATCAGTCCTGGGTGTTCATTGGAAGGACTGATGTTGAAGCTGAAACTCCAATACTTTGGCCACCTGATGCAAAGAACTGACTCATTTGAAAAGACCCTTGATGCTGGGAAAGATTGAGGGCAGGAGAAGAAGGGGACAACAGAGGATGAGATGGTTGGATGGCATCACTGACTCAATGGACATGGGTTTGGGTGGACTCTGGGAGTTGGTGATGGACAGGGAGGCCTGGCGTGCTGCGGTTCATGGGGTTGCAAAGAGTCTGACATGACTGAGCAACTGAACTGAGCTGAACTGACATCACACTTTTTAGGTAATAACTGATAGCATGTTGGAAATGCTGAATCTCAGCCCTCACCTCAGAATTACTGAATTAGATTTTCATTTTTACAAGATGTCTCCAAATTATTCTTATGCAAACCAAAGTTAGAGACCACTGTTCTATGGCAGCCATTCTCCAACTTTAGCATGAGGTCAGATCCCCTGGGAGGACTTGTTAACCATTTGTGTGATCCCACCCCCAGAGTGTCTGGAGTTTGCTAAAAAATTTACATTTCTAACAAGTTCCCAGGTGATCCTGATGCTGTTGAGACAGGGACTGCACTTGAAGGATGCTGCTCTAACATGTGGTTTTCAAATATACATGTTCATTAGAATCACAAAGGGAGTTTATGAAAGTACCTAGATACCCAGGCCACTCCTGATGAATCAGCACACCTCAGGGGTGGGGCCCAGGCAGACAGAGTTTGAAACCTCCTGGGTGATTCTAATATTGAACAGGATTGACAATGTCTTCTTTTTAGGAATTGTGATTTCATTCTAAGACCTTGTGCATTCAGCTATTCCATACTGCATTTCTGCAATACAAGGAATCTGTGTAACCACCTCAGAGTAAAAAAACATTAATTCATTTGTCAATGAGTACAGAACCCCAATATGGAGGCTTTTTTGTCTCTTTTGACTAAAATATTAGGTAGAAGGCTATCTTTCTAATAGATCTCTTTGCTTTCTTTCTGGTTTGTTATCTGAGTGCATAATTTCCCACCTATGACTTGAACAAGCTGTCAAGTCAATACTTGTTTTTCCTTACTTTTTATTCTTGTCTTTTCCGTGACTATCTTCATTCCCCCCTCAGCCTGTTTGACTGTTTAAGTGAGAGGGTGTAGGTGTGCATTGAATATAATTCAGCCCCTACTCTCAACCCCTGCTAACCTCACCATTCACTCTTAAAGTTCATATTCAATGGGCCTCAAATTATAATTCCAAATTATTTGAAGAATTTCAACTAACAATTGTCTTTAGAATTCAACCGAATCTACTAGTGAGTATATTATTTTATATTGATTCATGGAAGTGTGTGTCTATAGTTCCTCTGTAGTATATTTTTATTCCTCCCAAGGGGTTCTCAAATTTTTATGGGAAGAAATGACTTTCCTCAGAAGCTGTAAGATCACAGGAGAGTATGCCTGTGTGTGTCAGGGTGTGGGGATAGAGGAATGGAGGAGAGGGGGTGTATATTAGGGGTCTGAATGCAGGAGGCAATAAGGGGGCAGGTGGAAAGGCTGCCGATCCCAGGGTCAGAGTGGGGACAGGGAGAAGATACTGCTGCAGTTGCTGTCCAACAGTCAGGGATTCTTGAAAACCCAAGTGAAGAAGATAAGGTGTCACCACTGGTTGGCAGAGCTACCAGTAACACTTTGAGATCTACTGGCATTCTCGTAGTTGAAACCCTGACTTCCAGACTCTTATCCGTGACTTTGTTTACTTGGTAGAAATCATCATGTGACTCCAAAGTCCGACTCCATAGTTGAAAATCTTTTTGTATGTGTGTGAAACTGGAGAATTAACTTTCGTTTTCAAGACTTAGGAAGAGACTGAGCAGGTTATCATGAGATTCTTCCTGAGCATAATGGCCACCATGGCAGAGCTGCTAAAGATTTGATTTTCATTAAGATAGGAGGGCTGTGTTAAAGCTGGGCAACTGTACCTTTTTCACTCTTTCAAAGGATCTGGAGAATTACAGCATTATTATCACTGTGTAATAAATGCCATTATCTTTCCCAAGTGTGTTTTAATAGGTGCAGCGGATTCTGGGGATACTGCTTAATGTTAACATGTCCTATATTCTAACTAGTAGAGAGAAAACAAGGACTAGATGTCTTTTGCTGTGATAGCTGGTCTTTGCATCTATAACTCGATTACTGGTGGTCACTGGTGGTGACTTTCAGAAAAAGTCAAGATTGGATTAAAATGCAAGACTAAGCTTAGAATTAAAATCCCTTTGAATTACACTATTGATTTCAGAAACATAATTACAAATGTGATTATCTACTAAGCCATTTCTGGTTTCAATATGTGCTACATGAAAGCCAGATATGTATGCTTGTGCAAGATCTCGAGAGACTTGTTTGTTGTGGCAGCTCAAATGTTTGCAGCTTGCACTCTGTATTTGAGTGGGTTTTCTTTGGAGAGAATTGACTCAGTGCATTTGAACACATTTTTGTCTGTGATTGGTTATGTAGCAGAGATTTCAAGCTCAATTTGGTTAAGAATCTGGCTCTTTGAATGATTTCTCTATTCTGCCATTTAACTACAACTTGCTTGCAATCCTCCATGTACCCTCCCACTTACCTCTTTAATTGTTCTTACTAATAAGTTCTTGAAGGTTTTAGGAAGATATCAGATTTTTGTTGAGGTTTACATTTTCCAGTTTCCTCAGCAGTAAAACTAGATTGGTAAGAATGCATGTATATCAATGTGGCTGACAAAGCTCTATAAATTGAGTTAAAATCCAATGCAAAGTCCAAAAATAGCAATCCTTCAAAAATATCAAAATATACTCACTACATTTTCTTTTCCCTATAATACCAAACTATGATTTCCTGGAGGATAGGGTCCATGTTTTCTGTATCTTTGGTACCTACCATGGCGCTGAATAAAACAATTTGCACAAAAGATCTCTGCATAAGCAAATGAACTCATCTGTGTAACCTGACCTAAGTCAATCAATCAGTCAAACAATTGTTAGGGTTTCTTGGTAGATGCTGGAAGTTTGCACCTATGAGCCATGAAAGACATTGGAATTTGTGGCCTCTGGAGGAGAGGAATTTGATCCAGGGCCAGTGACAAGGCTTGATTGCTCAGAGTTTTTGTGTAATAAAGTTTTATTAAAGTATAAAAGAGATAGAGAAAGCTTCTGACATAGACATCAGAAGGGGACAGAAAGAGTGCCCCCTTGCTAGTTTTTAGCAAGGAATTGTGTACCTAATAGGGGCTTCCCAGATACGTCCTGACCTGCCTCCTGAGAAATCTGTATGCAGGTCAAGAAGCAACAGTTAGAACTGGACATGGAACAACAGACTGGTTCCAAATTGGGAAAGGAGTACATCAAGGCTGCATATTGTCACCCTGCTTATTTAACTTATATGCAGAGTACATCATGCGAAATGCCAGGCTGGATGAAGCACAAGCTGGAATCAAGATTGCCAGGAGAAATATCAATAACCTCAGATATGCAGATGACACCACCTTTATGGCAGAAAGTGAAGAAGAACTAAAGAGCCTCTTGATGAAGATGAAAGAAGAAAGTGAAAAAGTTGGCTTAAAATTCAACATTCAAAAAACTAAGATCATGGCATCTGGTCCCATCACTTCATGGCAAATAGATGGGAAAAAAATGGAAACAGTGACAGACTTTATTTTCTTGGGCTCCAAAATCACTGCAGATGATGACTGCAGTCATGAAATTAAAAGATGCTTACTCCTTGGAAGAAAAGCTATGACCAACCTAGACAGCATATTAAAAAGCAGAGATATTACTTTGCCAACAAAGGTCCGTCTAGTCAAGGCTATGGTTTTTCTAGTAGTCATGTATGGATGTGAGAGTTGGACTACAAAGAAAGCTGAGTGCCAAAGAATTGATGCTTTTGAACTGTGGTGTATGTGCTTGCTTCGGCAGCACATATACTAAACTGTGGTGTTGGAGAAAACTCTCCTTGGACTGCAAGGAGATCTAACCAGTCCATCCTAAAGGAAATCAGTCCTGAATATTCATTAGAAGGACTGATGCTGAAGCTGAAACTCCAATATTTTGCCACCTGATGTGAAGAACTGACTCATTGGAAAAGACCCTGATGCTGGGAGAGAATGAAGGCAGAAGGAGAAGGAGATGAGAGGATGAGATGGTTGGATGGCATCACCAACACGATGGACATGAGTTTGAGTAAGCTCTGGGAGTTGGTAATGGACAGGGAGGCCTGGTGCGCTGCAGTCCATGGGGTCGCAAAGAGTCAGCCACGACTGAGCGACTGAACTGAACTGAACTGATAGCTCAGCTGGTAAAGAATCAGCCTGCAATGTGGGAGACTTGGGTTCAATCTCCAGTTTGGAAAGATCCCTTGGAGAAGGGAAAGGCTACCCACTCCAGTATTCTGGCCTGGAGAATTCCATGGACTGTATGGTCCATGATGTTGCAAAGAGTTGGACTCGACTGAGCAACTTTCAGTTTTCACCTATACTTATGCTGGGAGAAATATCAATAACCTCAGATATGCAGATGACACCACCCTTATGGCAGAAAGTGAAGAGGAACTAAAATGCCTCTTGATGAAAGTGAAGGAGGAGAGTGAAAAAATTGGCTTAAAACTCAACATTCAGAAAACTAAGATCATGGCATCTGGTCCCATCACTTCATGGGAAATAGATGGGCAAACAGTGGAAGCAAAAAAAAAAAAAAAAACTTTATTTTTTTGGGCTCCAAAATCACTGCAGATGGTGATTGCAGCCATGAAATTAAAAGATGCTTACTCCTTGGAAGGAAAGTTATGACCAACCTAGATAGCATATTAAAAAGCAGAGACATTACTTTGCCAACAAAGGTCTGTCTGGTCAAGGCTATGGTTTTTCCAGTAGTCATGTATGGATATGAGAGTTGGACTGTGAAGAAAGCTGAGCACCGAAAAATTGATGCTTTTGAACTGTAGTGTTGGAGAAGACTCTTGAGAGTCCCTTGGACTGCAAGGAGATCCAACCAGTCCATCCTAAAGGAGATCAGTCCTGGGTGTTCATTGGAAGGACTGATGCTAAAGCTGAAACTCCAATACTTTTGGCCACCTGATGTGAAGAGTTGACTCATTGGAAAAGACCCTGATGCTAGAAGGGATTGGGGGCAGGAGGAGAAGGGGACGACAGAGGATGAGATGGCTGGATGGCATCACCGACTCGATGGACATGGGTTTGAGTAAACTCCGGGAGTTGGTGATGGACAGGGAGGCCTGGCGTGCTGAGATTCATGGGGTCGCAAAGAGTCGGACATGACTGAGCGATAGAACTGAACTGAACTGATTAGCAAGCCACTAATTAGAGAAAGGAAACACCTCAAAACTGAGAGAGTTGCACCAGGCCCCTCACCCACAACATGCATTTTAAGATAGCTTTGGCACAAGGTGAGTCATTGCAGGCCATAAAACAATTAATATGAATCTTGAACAAAGGCAGATTTACAAGCAAATATAGAGTTCATTAACATATCTTAAGGAAGACATTTCCATAAGAAAAGTGCACTGGTTGGCTCAAGATTTGAGATAAAGTTAAGTTCTGGCAGAACCAGGTGTCACCATGACAACACAGGATTAGAAGAGAAAAGAAAAAAAAATGTCTGCCACTTGCAGTTTTATTTCCTCCTGCCACTTGGGAACCTCTGGCCTCCCTACCAAGGCTATTAACACTCTCAATATGAGTAGCTTCAGAAAATGAAAGGTGCAAGGGAGCTATGTATCTTCTCCCCTATAACCTTGATATCAGGTGGTATGTTATAATTGAAAGCAAGCATCAGCTCACACTCCAGCATACTTGCAAACATTTATTAATGAGCAGGCACAAACACAGTTGCACAACCTAATTCTGTGACTGGTTCCTACTCTCTGTCTCCTTAGGACCTCTAGGCACTTAGTCAAAGCACTTCACATGGAAGAAAGAGTTCTTTCTGAGGCAAAGATACTATTATGAAGACAGAGTTGGTTACCACATTCATAGGCTCAGGTGACAGAATTCCTTATTTAATGTCAGTGTGTGCATGCTAAGTCACTTCAGTCATGTCTGACTCATTTGCAACCCCATGAATTGTAGCCTGCCAGGCTCCTCTGTCCATGGGATTCTCCAGGCAAGAATACTGGAGTGGGTTGCCATGCCCTCCTCCAGGGGATCTTCCTGACCCAGGAATTGAACCTGCATCTCTTATGCCTCCTGCATTGGCAGGTGGGTTCTTTAACACTAATGCCACCTGGGAAGCCCATAGATCCAAAAGCACAGTGTTCTGGATCTCAGGTGCTACTTCAAATGTATAAAGCTGCTGGTCTTGACAGAATGTTCTATCTCATTTAGGAAAGACATGATGTGAACCTTCTAGACAAATACATATCCTCATGCTAACTAATCAAGCTTCCAGTACAGATTTGGATACCTGTATTTGGATAATTTGTAATAGTTTCACAGGGAGTGAGGACCTCTGAAATAGGGCCCTTCAGGTATTTAGTAACTCTGGAGTATGTGTTTCTGAGTAGGGCACTTCAAATGGTAGCTATCAGAACCTAGGATGTGGGAGAGGGTTAATTTACACATTGTCTATGCCTGGAGAAACAGGCAAATTTGGCCTTGGAGTACAAAATGAAGCAGGGCAAAGGCTAACAGAGTTTTGCCAAGAGAACACATTGGTCATAGCAAACACCCTTTTCCAACAACACAAGAGAAGACTCTATACATGGACATCACCAGATGGCCAACACTGAAATCAGATTGATTATGTTCTTTGCAGCCAAAGATGGAGAAGCTCTATACAGTCAGCAAAAACAAGATCGGGAGCTGACTGTGGCTCAGATCATGGACTCCTTATTGCCAAATTCAGACTTAAACTGAAGAAAGTAGGGGAAAACCACTAGACTATTCAGGTATGACCTAAATCAAATCCCTTATGATTATACAGTGGAAGTGAGAAATAGATTCAAAGGATTAGATCTGATAGACAGAGTGCCTGAAGAACTATGGACAGAGGTTCATGACATTGTACAGGAGGTGGTGATCAAAACCATCCCCAAGAAAAAAAATGCAACAAAAGGCAAAATGGTTGTCTAAGGAGGCCTTACAAATAGCTGAGAAAAGAAGAGAAGTGAAAGGCAAAGGAGAAAAGGAAAGATATATCCATCTGAATGCAGAGTTCCAAAGAATAGCAAGAAGAGATAAGAAAGCCTTCCTAAGTGATCAATGCAAAGAAATAGAGGAAAACAATAGAATGGGAAAGACTAGAGATCTATTCAAGAAAATTAGAGATACCAAGGGAACATTTCACACAAAGATGGACACAATAAAGGACAGAAATGGCATGGACCTAACAGAAGCAGAAGATATTAAGAAGAGGTGGCAAGAATACATAGAATACAAAAAAGATCTTATTGACCCAGATAACCACAATGGTGTGATCACTCACCTAGAGCCAGACATCCTGGAGTGTGAAGTCAAGTGGGCCTTAGAAAGCATCACTACGAACAAAGCTAGCGGAGGTGATGGAATTCCAGCTGAGCTATTTCAAATCCTAAAAGATGATGCTGTGAAAGTGCTGCACTCAATATGCTGGCAAATTTGGAAAACTCAGCAGTGGCCATAGGACCGGAATAGGTTAGTGTTCATTCCTATCCCAAAGAAAGGCAATGCCAAAGAATGTTCAATCTACTGCACAATTGCACTCATCTCACACACTAGCAAAGTAATGCTCAAAATTCTCCAAGCCAGGCTTCAATAGTACATGAACTGAGAACTTCCAGATGTTCAAGCTGGATTTAGAAAAGGCAGAGGAACCAAAGATCAAATTGCCAACATCCGTTGGATCATAGAAAAAGCAAGAGAATTCCAGAAAAACATCTGCTTCATTGACTACACTAAAGTCTTTGTGTGGATCACAACAAACTGTGGAAAATTCTTCAAGAGATGGGGATACCAGACCACCTTACTTGCCTCCTGAGAAATCTGTATGCAGGTCAAGAAGCAACAATTAGAACCAGACATGGAACAATGGACTGGTTCCAAATCGGGAAAGGAGTATGTGAAGCCTGTATGCTAGGCTGGATGAAGCACAAGGTGGAGTCAAGATGGCCAGGAGAAATACCAATAACCTCTTAAATGCATATGATACCACCCTTATGGCAGAAAGTGAAGAGGAACTAAAGAGCCTTTTGATGAAGGTGAAAGAAGAGAGTGAAAAATCTGGCTTAAAACTCAACATTCAAAAAACTAAATCATGGCATCTGGCCCCATCACTTCATGGCAAATAGATGGGGAAACAGTGGAAACAGTGACAGACTTTATTTTCTTGGGCTTCAAAATCACTGCAGATGGTGACTGCAGCCATGAAATTAAAAGATGCTTGCTCCTTGGAAGAAAAGCTATGACCAACCTAGACAGCATATTAAAAAGCAGAGACATTACTTTGCCAACAAAGGTCCATGTAGTCAAAGCTGTGGTTTTTCCAGTAGTCATGTATGGATGTGAGAGTTGGACTATAAAAAAAGCTGAGTGCCAAAGAATTGATGCTTTTGAACTGTGGTGTTGGAGAAGACTCTTGAGAGTCCCTTGGACAGCAAAGAGATCCAACCAGTCCATCCTAAAGGAAATCAGTCCTGGGTGTTCATTGGAAGGACTGATGCTGAAGCTGAAGTTCCAATACTTTGGCCACCTGATATGAAGAACTGACTCATTAGAAAAGACCCTGATGCTGGAAAAGATTGAAGGCAGGAGGAGGAGGGGACGACAGAGGATGAGATGGTTGGATGGTATCACTGACTCAATGGACATGAGTTTGAGCAAGCTCTGGGAGTTGGTGATGGACAGGAAAGTCTGACATGCTGCAGTCCATGGGGTCGCAGAGTCAGACTTGACTGAGCGACTGAACTAACTAGCTAACTATGACAAAATTTCCAAAATCAGATTACAAACAATATAGGGACATTTTTTCTCTCCTCCTTTGCCTTGAATACCCTGTGAAATGAGCTTGCTTTTAGAATGGGTGCTTCTGATTGTCTCTGGCCTTTATAATTGTGGGGGAGGAGTCTCAGAATATGTCTAAAGATGCCAAACCTTTACTTTCTCTCCTATCCTAATGTGGGCTATGTTTGAGATCCTCTGTTAATGGCTTCATTTGGAGACAGAGTCTTTTTGGCTCACAAATTGCAGTTATATCCCTTGGACACATTGCACACCTAAAGCAAACTGCCTCAGTGATGCAGATCCACAAGACAAAAATGCCTGACAGAAAGTGAAAAATCCCACTATCTACAAGCCACAGGTTTCTGTTCTGATGCTACATGTCTCTGACCAATTGCTCCTATGGCCCCAGAAATGTAGATCAGAGGTCTACATACTATACCCCAAATCTGCTCTGCTGCCTTTATTTACTTTCTTGGTAAAGAAAGTTTCATATGTGCATGGTCATAGCTGTTCATTTGCATTCTATCCAAATATAGCTATTTCATAGACATTCACTGTGTATTTCAGCTTTTATACTACAATGGTAGAGTTGAGTGGTTGAGACAGATGAGGTATGTGACTTGCAATGTCAAATATATTTACTATTTGGCTTTGCAGAAAAAGTTTGCTAACTTCTGATACTGATTATAGTGCAGCAATAAAGAGACTTGTACCTCAGTTTCCTCATATGTCAATGGGGATATAATATTACCTGTCTCTTAGAGTGCTATGTTGATTAAATCATTGGTGCATGCAGAAAGAATTGGAACGTGTCTGAAATATTAATAGCTTTCACTAAATGTTACTGTTAGATGAAAGCACATGAACAAACTTTACTAAATATACTTGATTCACAGCTCTCTGAGAGACTCCTCTTTCTATTTGTCTTCTGCTTGTCCTTTGTCCTCCTCTTCATTTCTCCAGGGCTTCCCTTGTGGCTCAGCTGGTAAAGAATCCGCCTGCAATGTGGGAGACCTGGGTTCGATCCCTGGGTTGGGAAGATCCCCTGAAGAAGGGAAAGGCTACCCACTCCAGTATTCTGGCCTAGAGAATTCCATGGACTATATAGTCCATGGGGTCACAAAGAGTTGGACAGTGACTGAGCGACTTTCACTTTTCACTTTCATTTCTCCAGGGAGAGAGTCTTGATGCTACTCATGATGACTTCCTATCTCCATGAGGCTGATAGGTCCTCTCCATGAAGAGATCCATGAGTGCCATTCGAAGTCTTTCTCTTTCTCTTCCAAAACTATATTGTAAAAGCATCTACTTTTATCTTGCCCTCTTCCTCATTTTACTCTATTTTCCAGCTTTTATTGAAATATAATTGACAAATAAAAATTGTATATATTTAAGGTATACAGTGTGATGTTTTGATATGCATATCATTGTGAAATGAGTAGCACAATCAAGCTAGTAAACATTATTCAGCTCATATAGTTATCATTTCTTTCTATAGCGAGAACACTTAAAAGTTCTGCTTTCTTAACACTGTTGTATCAGTGAATGAACATGTTGCCTTTTCTGTCATGTCTGTAGAGAAGTGTTTAAAAGCACATGTGAAAAAGATGGTTGTTAAAAAAAATCAACTCTCAACAAATTTCAAGTATATATCAGTAATATTAATTATGGGGCTTCCCAGGTGGCTCAATGGTAAAAGAATCCACCTGCCAATGCAGGAGACAAGAGTTCAATTCCTGGGTTGGGAGGATCCCCTGGAGGAGGAAGTGGCACCCCACTCCAGTATTCTTGGCTGGAGAATCCCATGGACAGAAAAACCTGGTGGGCTATAGTCCATGGGGTCGCACAGAGTCAGACACAACTGAGCCACTGAACAATGACTTGAAGCCACCACCCAGATGGGGATGGGGGACATCCCCAGAAGCCCAGCAGACCCCCAGGTGCTCTTGCAGCCACTCTTTGGACTGGCTATCAGGAGCTGAAACTCGACCTGGGCATTGACATGGCAAATTCTTCATTTCATTTAGCTGAATCTACCTTTCTGGACCGGGCTTCATCAGTGGAGATGCGGGTTTGATCCCTGGGTGGGGAAGATCCCCTGGAGGAGGGCATGGCAACCCACTCCAGGTATTCTTGCCTGGAGAATCCCATGGACAGAGGAGCCTGGCAGGCTATAGCCCATGGGGTCGCAAAGAGTCGGACACGACTGAGCAAATGAGCATGCATACATGCATGGGTTCTTAACTATAGTTGTAATACTGTACATTAGGTCTACAGAACTTATTTTTCTTGTAATTGAAACTTTGTATACTTTGACCAACATCTCCCACTTTCTTCCCCACCCCCCCGCCCCCAGGTTCCTGCAACCACCATTCTTCTCTCTGCTTCTATGAGTTTGACTTTTTTTAGATGGAAGTCAGACTGTGCAGTATTTGTCTTTTAGAGTCTGGCTTATCTCAGTTAGCATAATATCCATTTGCTCTTTCTTTTCCTTTTGTTCCAGGGGTGATTATAACTTAGTGCATGTCTTTATGGGATGAGTCAGTAGCACAAACAGAACTTTGATCTGTGGTAAATTAGAAATGTGTTAGAAGTCATGATGTTTCTCATTAGTGTCTGGGTGTCTAGAGACTGTGAGTGTGTTTGGAGGGGGATGGGTTGGGTGGGATTTGCTGCACATAGTCTGACTTTGAAACTCCTCTTGATCGGGAATTCCAGGTTGCAGATGATGCAGTCCCGTTTCTGGAGCTGGGACTCGAGCAAGGTAGTCAAGTGAGAAATGATTGAAGACTCTCCAATGATGATGGCCTTCCTAGACGAAAGGACAATGGATGAGCTGGGAGATGCTGCCAGTTTGCTTTATTCTGAACATCGATAAGCTTGTGGGAGATTTGCTTGACTCGTCCCAAGTCATCAGACTTTGTTACAGTGCGGACCAGTGACTATAGTTCTATGGGAAGCTTGCAATTTCAACAGTCTTCATTCTCTAATTTCAACCAGTGCTTGAAAAATATTCATGGCTCACAGAGAGGTGCAGTTTTATCAAAGATTACAGGTTCTATATACCAGCTCTGAAAAAAAATGGTTAGTCAGTGAAAGGCTGATACTGAGATGTAGAGCAGCTGAGGGGTGGGAGCCGAACTGTTGGTATTTTTGTAGGGAAGAGAGGTTTTTGGAAAACCAGCCATATCTCAATGCATTGATAGATTTCATTTAAGTAGCATGTGCTCTGCTGACCCATGAGTTGTCAGGGCTCCCATTCCACCCTGTTTAGAGCAGCCAAAGGGCTGCTGACTAAGGGAAGCTGAAAAAAATGAACTGACCTATTTATTCCTTCACATTGCCCCTCCCCCACAGCCTTAACAAAAGAGAATATCATTGCTAAAGATAATTACCCTGTTCTCGCCAACCTTGCAGTGTATTCCAGGTGAAAAATCACTTGCCTCTAGGTCTCAGCCCTTTTTTTCCTTCTGGAGGCATTTATCCCCACTGAAGCCAGAGGAATTATGCTAAGAATAGTAATAGCCAGAAAAGAAAGGGCCGTTATAGCCTTTTCCAGGTGTGACCAATGGGTAGCATCTGGTCAAGAATAGACCCTCAGACCCAGGTGCAAAATTCTAGCCTATGCTGCATTCCTAATCTTTGTGCAAGGGACTTAGCTGAAAAATAGACAATGCTAATTTTAGCTGTTTAATCATTTTGGGGATCCATTCATTCAAAACTAGTACACCAAAAGGAAAGTCTAGGAACTTTAAAGAAGATGCTTATGTATTTTATTTTATATTCCACACACCTTATCTTCCAATTCTGATTGCATTTTCATAGGAGACTTGGAGGGAAATGCTGTTTTCCAGTTGCACAGTCTGGTACTCTTAATATGCACACTTAAGCCTCTTTTGGCAGCTTCTTTTCCTCAGTAGAGTCTGCCCATATTTTATGACTGCTTTTCTTTTCCTTATGCTAGTTTGAAAAGTGAAAGTGAAAGTTGCTCAGTCATGTCCGACTCTGTGACCCCACGGAGTATACAGTCCATGGGCCTCTCAGGCCAGAATACTGGAGTGGGTAGCCTTTCCTTTCTCCAGGGGATCTTCCCAACCCAGGGATCGAACCCAGGTCTCCCGCATTGCGGGCGGATTCTTTACCAGCTGAGCCACAAGGGAAGCCCAAGAATACTGGAGTGGGTAGCCTATCCCTTCTCCAGCAGATCTTCCCAATCCAGGAATCGAACCAGGGTCTCCTGCATTGCAAGTGGATTCTTTACCGACTGAGCTATCAGGGAAGCCAGATATGCTCACTTACTTTGTCACTAAATTGTATGCGGGGGCGAGAAGATCCGTGCTTCAAATGACAAATAATAGGGAATTTATTTTTTAGCTGAAACATCATTCTCAGATAAATCTTTGGTTCTTTACCATAGCTGTGCTGATTAGTTAACTATAATGATCCATTTCCTCACTTATTTTTATTTTATAGCAAAAACAATGTAATGGCAGTAAAAAATTCTGAAAAGGAAAAACATTAACCTTCAATTCTTAATCCCATGGTTCCAAAACAACTTTTTTTTTTTTTGCATATTCTCCTCTGAGTAATGCCCACAAGCACATACATTTTTTCATAATGGTAAAGCATTGTGTGCATGCAACTCTGTATTCTGCTTTTTATGATGTGCATTGTGTTTTAAACATTTGGCAAACTGTTAGTCATCATAGCTATATTTAACAACTGTGAAAATTCCATGGAATGGATGGGATATGTTCTCTGGTAGCTCAGACAATATACTTAGCCATTCCCTGATTATTGTCTTCTCTGCCCCTCTTTCCCCCTTCTCTCTCCTCTTCTTCCCTTCTTTCTGCTCTTCCTCTATCCACCTACTTCCTCCTCCTCCTCTCTTTTCCTCCTCCTTTCCCTCTCTTCCTCATCTTCTTCTTCCTTCTTCTTTCTGCTCTTTCTTGCCATTATAGATAAAATGAAAAACATCTCTGAATATACATATTATATATATTTATAGCAAGTCATATATATATATATATGCATGACTGCAGAGACATAGCCATCTTTTTTTTTTTTTCTTTAGGGATGAATGCAATATTAGAGATTACTAGGGAAAAAAATGAAATCTGAATTTTATAACAGTCATTTAGGCACAGAAACAATAGGAGTGCATTAAATTTACTTTGGGCTTCCCTGGTTGCTCAGCTGGTAAAGAACCCACCTGCAATGCAGGAGACCTGGGTTCGATCCCTGGGTTGGGAAGATCTCCTGGAGAATGGAAAGGCTACCCACTCCAGTATTCTGGCCTAGAGAATTTCATGGACTGTATAGTCCATGGCGTCAGAAAGAGTCAAACACGACTGAATGACTTTCATTTCACTTCACAGTAAACAGTGGATTATAATTGTTGAATTATTTGTTATTTTAAGTATTTCTTTAAAATGGCTATGATAAATAAAATATCACAACTGAAAACAAATTGTATTTAAAACACATTCACTCTCCAATGTATATGAGCATTATTCTAAACTGTTGACATATACAAATACTTTATAGAATACATTTTTAAAAGTGTATAAAAATATTTCCTCCTCCAGGGGATCTTTCTGATCCAGGGACTGAACCTGCGTCTCCTGGATCCTGTATTTTAGATTCCACATATAAGTGATATCATATGACATTTCTCTTTCTGAACTACTTACTATGATAATCTCTAGGTCCATCTACGTTGCTGCAAATGGTGTTATTTCATTCTTTTTATGGCTAAGTTCATGCCACATCTATCTATTTATCTGTTGATGGACATTTAGATTGTTTCCATGTCTTGGCTTTTGTAAATAGTGCTGCTATGAACATCATATAGGGGTGCATATATCTTTTTGAATTATAGTTTTGTCTGGGTATATGCCCAGGAGTGGGATTGCTGGATCATATGGTAACTCTATTTTTAGCTTTTTGAGGAACCTCCATACTGTTTTCCATAGTAGCTGCACCAATTTACATTCCCACCAATGGTGTAAGAGGGTTTCCTTTTCTCCACACCTTCTCCAGCATTTATTATATGTAGACTTTAAATGATGGCCAGTCTGACTGGTGAGAGATGATACCTTATTTAGTAGTTTTGATGTACACTTCTCTGATAATTAGCAATGGTGAGCACCTTTCAATGTGCCTGTTGGCTATGTGCATGTTTTCTTTGAAGAAGTGTCTATTTAGATTTTCTGCCCAGTTTTTGAATTGGGTGATTTGATTTTTTGCCATTGAATTGTATGTGCTGTTCATATTTTGGAAATTTATTCATTGTTGGTTGCATCATTTGCCAATATTTTCTCCCAGTCTGTAGGTTATCTTTTCATTTTGTTTATGGTTTCCTTTGCTGTGTTTCACTCTTTTAGCTTTGAATTTTGAATTCTTCTTTGTACTTTCTTTTGGTAGTTTTCAGAAAACCTTCAGGGGAACTTTGACAAAGTATGTGGCACAGAATGAGCAATGGCTACATGCAATGTTAAGAGAAAGAAATAAACACAAAAATAAAACAGCTCTTTCTATTGAAGTTCCAGAGAAAGCTTCAAATGTTCACAATAAGAAGTAAACTTTCCCCTGATGATTTTCTTGTTTCTTCTCTCATTTCAAAATGGACTCACAGGTCTTATAGCAAGCAGCTTCTTTATTAATAATACTCTCCCAAATTCCCTGTCTGTCATTAAATTCAGCAGAGCTTCTTACACAAATATCATGCCTTCTGTCTGTTACAACTTCAAAAGGAATTTGTTAAGGGACATGTTATCCATTCACAACATCAAACATCTATAAAGATGAAACAGATCACCAGCCCAGGTGGGATGCATGAGACAAGTGCTCGGGCCTGGTGCACTGGGAAGACCCAGAGGAATCAGGTGGAGAGGGAGGTGGGAGGGGGGATCGGGATGGGGAATACATGTAACTCCATGGCTGATTCATGTCAATGTATGACAAAACCCACTGAAATGTTGTGAAGTAATTAGCCTCCAACTAATAAAAATAAATGAAAAAAAAAAAAAAACTTCTCTTCCCAATACACTTGACTCCTTTAACTGAATTTTTAAATAGGAAGGCTTTTAAAAATATACTTATCCTAATAAATGTTTTGGAAATCTATTGTTAATATTTCTGACTCTTAAATCATTATTATCCTTCTTATTCTTGACAGCACCATCCTTACAGTGAGATAACTAACACATTTGTGAAACATCCAACTGATTATTTCTTTGACCATCCAATGGTTTTGAATTTGTAATATTTATGTGAAAAGGAGCTCTAAAGAGAGTGTTGATGTGTAATATTTATAAGTGTTTGAAATTTTCTTTAAAAGTTCTATTCTCTACATTTTCAGTCATAATTTAGGGTTATTCCTTTTAATCAGGTTAACCAAATATGTTTCCTATTAGTTTAGTTCTTCAGGTTAAGGCCATATCCTTATGAGAAAACAAAATACTCTTTTTGATTTTGTATTTTCTGGAAAATCTACATAAGAAATGCCTGAAGATTTTAGTTACAAATGGGGTTTAAGAGCACTAGAATATGTTTTCTCTAAAGCCAAAGTAATTTTGACTGTCTTTTCTTATGAAAATAATAATAGAACCATCATTCAGTTCAGTTCAGTTCAGTCGCTCAGTTGTGTCTGACTCTTTGCAACCCCATGGACTGCAGCATGCCAGGTTTCCCTGTCCATCACCAACTCCCGGAGCCTATTCAAACTCATGTCCATCAGTCGGTGATGCCATCCAACCATCTCATCCTCTGTTGTCCCCTTCTCCTGCCTTAATCTTTCCCAGCATCAGGGTCTTTTCTAAGGAGTCAGTTCTTCACATCAGGTGGCCAATTAATTCTCAGCAAATTGTGATTTCAACTCTGATTTCAAAATTTGTCACTATTTAAAAAAATCATTTAGCATTTTATTATCATGATCTTTATTAGCCTGTAGCCTGTCTTGCTGAGCACTGGCAAAATCTGTTGTCCCCAAGTCAAATACTGATCGCATTGCCTTTGACAAGTTTTTCTGGCTTCCATGCTAGGTGGTACCACCCTCTCAGATGACTGTTTAATGGACACTGTCTGGAGTGATTTTTTGAGGTGAACAGTGACCATCTTCTCATACTCTACTGTATTTTTTTTTGAGGGTCAGCTGCTCAGCTGACCCTGCTCAGCCCAGAGGCTTCCATTTGTTCAGGGTACAGCAGCCTTGAAGTAGTAGCCTTGTTGTAGCCACGTGTTCCGGGAAACAAGGCTCACTCAGAAGGACAATGCAGATAGTGGAGTGCAGTTTATTACACCAGTGGGCCCAAGGCAGAGTCTCCTCTTAGCCAAGGACCCCGACCAGCATTTGTGAAAATCTTTTATACCTCATGTGTATAAAAGAGGTACCCACCACCCCAAATTCCTTGAGACTTACATAAACTAAGGAAGGGTAAATACAATCCCAATAACCCCATCACTCATGTGCCATGTGCTCAGACAGTTAAACAATTAGCCAATAATCAATAAGCATGAGGTTACACTCCGACAGGTACAGAAAAATTTATGGCCTGTCTGGAGGAAGGGGTGATTAGTGTATGTGTTCTCTTAGGCGATGAGTAACCTGGATATGATCTTCAAGATTCCCCTGTCCGGAGGGGGTCTTATCCTTCTGTTGTCATTTCCATAGACACTAAACACAGAGTTCAGAGTCCATTGGAGAGGTGGCCGAGCATGATCAGCATGAACAGGCCTAAGATGGAGTCCAGGCCCTATGAATTCCTTCTTCAGCCTGAGTTGAGGTACTGATGATCACTGGGCTGGTCCTAAAGATCATGTGGGACAGGCCTCAGTGGGGCAAACAGCACTAAAGAAAGACACTGAGAAGCAGCCACTCAGGTCTTTGGAGCTTATCTGGAGCCCCAGAGAGGCTCAAGAGAAAGCCAAAATAGAGACTTACTGGAGCCAAAGTGGCAACTGATGCTCGTTTCTAGCTCTTTACTCCTCGGCACCATGCTCTGGGCAGACATTTCACTACAGTCCCCATTGTCACATTCTCCCCTGTGCTCTAAGAAGGTGATCAGAGGGGCTGAAGGAGAAAGGCCTTTTGTTATTACTTCCCTCTTCAGTATTCTCCTTCTGTCCACCGGTCCTCTAGGCTTCCTATCACTTAGACCATTTAAAACACACAAGAAATCGTTAGCTTTTCCTAATGTTGTATTTCTAGCATAAATATTGGTGGTCAGAGAGGCTTTCCCTGACCAGTAAACACTAAAATGATCCACATTGTTTTCCTGATAATTCAAGTGTTTTTCCTACTCAGTGTAGCACACGAGTTTGTGCTCTGTAGTCAGACTGCCTGGGTATGATTTGCAGCTGCTCCTCTTGTAAGCTATTTGACCTTGAACTAATTGCCCAACATAGGTGTATAGCAGTTTTCTCCTCTGTAGAATGATAATCTACCTTTTACAAAACTTCCTGACCCAAACCTACTCAGTAAACATTGGTTGTAATACTAATACCCTCATTGCAGTTTGTAAGTACACATTTATGGGTCATTTACTTGTTTAACGGTTCTTTCCCCCACTAAAGAGCAAGGATTGCATATTTTTTGTTTGTCACTGCATGCCTATCATACAGTACAGTGTTTATGACACAGGGACTTAAAAATATTTGATGAATGAATCACTCCTATAGAGGTCAAAGTTGAATAACTGCATTTTCATTGCAGTGTTATAATAACTCAATTATTTACTTCTATATGCATCACTTATTTATAGCTAAATTCTTGCTTTCAGATTTTTGTTCTACTTGTGTTATGTCTCAGCCATTATACAAAAGGTGTGCCTATATAAAGACAGGGTTTCCCAGGTGGTGCTAGTGGTAAAGAATCCACCTGCCAATGCAGAAGACCTGGCTTTGATCCCTTTAACCAACAACAATGAAATGGAAACAACTATGTCTACCATCCAATTTAAGACATAAAATATTACCTGTGCATTTGAAGCCTCTTGTGTGTCTGTTTCTAATCCCATATGCCCCCAACAACCACCCTGAGATACTACTCTAAATTTTGTATTAATTATATTCTTACATTATTTGATAGTTATACCATAAATGTCTGTATCCTGAAATAATGCATTCTTTAAAGTTGTCTGTTTTTTGACCTGTATATTAATGTAATCCTGAAAGTGAAAGTGAAAGTCACTCAGTCATGTCTGACTCTTTGCAACCCCATGGACTATATGGTCCATGGGATTCTCCAGGCCAGAATATTGGAGTGGGTAGCCATTCCCTTCTTCAGGGGATCTTCCCA
Source organism: Odocoileus virginianus (assembly GCF_023699985.2). Lineage (NCBI taxonomy): Eukaryota > Metazoa > Chordata > Mammalia > Artiodactyla > Cervidae > Odocoileus > Odocoileus virginianus. Next base: position 653,632 of record NW_027224318.1, on the reverse strand, counting down.
ACCCAGGGATCGGACCTAGGTCTCCCACTGTGTTCTGTTTTTGTTTTTTTTTCCTCCTTCCTTCTTAATTCTATGTCAAGTACGGTTGTAGTTCATTTATTTTTGCTGTGATATTGTATTTCATTGTATGTCTATAACACTATTCATTTATCCTTTATACTATTTATGGATATCTAGATTGTCATCCATATTTTTATAGGAACAGTACTGCTATGAACATTCTCATAATGTCTCCTGGTACACATATGCAAGAACTTATCTGATATAAATGTAGGACTATAATATGGGACTGTAGGGTATGCCATCTTAAACTTTGTCTGGTTGTTTCTCTTTTTGTGATGCCCACATTTGTTGGTGATTTTATATCAGTTATTTTACTGTAGAACTACAAAATGATATTCTAATTTTATCATTCCTTCTTCATTTATTAATTGGAGCACATCTATGAAGGGAAACTGTTCCCTCAACTACTATTTCGTTATCCATGATACAATTCATTTAGGAAAGGAGAGGGTTAATGGTTCACTGCTTTCTCTTTCTTTACCAGTTTTCAGAATAAGGAGTTAGATCTCTAGCATCCTTGAAAGTCTACCAGCACATATTTTTTTTAGCATCACACTGAATATGTGGATTTAAACATATGGATTAAACACATTTTAACTCATTGAAATGATTATTCTTATTGAGGTTCAATTTGTCCTACCTTTGGCTGATAGAACCTCTTCAATAGGTACCTGAGTTTCTTCTTGACAAAATCCCAGACACCTTAGCTTCCTTCACTTCTTATACAATGATGTGTCTCAGGCTCACTCAGTTTGTTCACTTCCATTCCTAGACCCATAATATTCTATCTTTCCAAGGACCTCTGCTTTCCTTTAGTGGGAAATAGTGCTTTAATACCACAGTCTATCTGGATGCTTGAGGTCCTTATTTCTAGGACATTTCAGTGGACAGAGCTAGGGAATATTTTTCTTTAAGGTAAATCACATCATGAGTTCACACTGATGTTACAATTTAAATTCAAGCGTATAAATTTTTAGTTAATCTCTTTGATCTGTCTCTTTTCTTTCATGTTGAAAATTCTGCTTCCCAGTGACACTGACATATTTATTTTATCCTACAACACACACATCACAGTCTCAGAATATCAATCTGGATCTACCACCATAAATGTGATTTTTTTTGTTTAATTTTATATTGTTGTTCTTTTGAAATAATTTTCTTAAAAGTTCCCTGAAGTAATTACGTGTTATTTTCCCACTACCTGATACATAGCTAGATTCATCTATTTGGTCTTGCTTCCAAACTTTAGAGACTGCCTTATTTGGATTTAAATTTTAAAATTATATAAAGTGAAATCTATAAGTCAAGGTATATTCAAAGAAATATAGTACCTGTTCCTCTATCCTCCATCCTATCCCTTCCTTCTACAAACATGTTTTGAAGTTTTGTTTTATCCTACCATTTAAAAAATAAGCCAGTATGTATGAGTTAGCTCCTGCCCTAGTGTCCTCCAAAAATAAACAATGACTTTTTAACATACCACAATGAAGCCATGGATTTAAACATGTTTTATGTGTTTTAATCTATCAAAATTTTGTTTTAGTAGATGGCCACATGTTTTTATTTTTAGTCAGTAAAAGTATCTTTAAGTTGGTCCCAGAGTTTTTTGTGTACAACCTCAGTGGTCTTTGATAGCTTCCATGATTTCTGGTATGACAAGATGTCCTTGTTCTCTCCTTTCCTAAACTGTAGCATAATATGCAGTTTTCAACTTATAAGAATTGTAATATAATTTATTCACACAGCGTGCTATGGACATTTGGGTTGCATCCAGCCTTTTTCTATATTATAAATAATGCTTTGATAAACAACCTTGCACTTTATTTATATATTTATCAACATGTATTTCCTGGAAGTATGCTCTCTTGGTCAAAAGGTACATTCATACTCAATTTTGGAGACAGTTTCTTAAAAAACAGACCATCTAGTAAATTGCAAGCCATTTATAATCTGGCTGGCTATACTTTAGAATAGGCTTTCTCATGATAGATGACCAGTACCACTCTTAGTCTTAGTGAAAATGGGGAAAACAACTTAATTGGTCTTTCTTGACAGTCAGTAATATTCGACTGATGTTGTGTGGAAGGTTTGCTCACTGACTTTATTTATTCAAGATGCCTTCAATCTGGGCTAAGAGAGTTGACCTTGAGGCTGAAGCATCCCTTTAATGCTGTTGGAAAGGTTGAGTGAAAAAGGGCATATGGAATGTTGTTACCAGACAATCTACATACCTTACACAAGGTCTGCCCTTTTGAGGGAGAATCAAGCCTGAAAGGCAGCATATAAGTAAATTTCTAAAAGTAGCACTTCTGAGGGCACCATCACCCTATTACCAAAACCAGACAACAATGCCACAAAAAAAGAAAACTACAGGCCAATATCACTGATGAACATAGATGCAAAAATCCTGAACAAAATTCTAGCAAACAGAATCCAACAACATATTAAAAGATCATACATCATGACCAAGTGGGCTTTATCCCAGGGATGCAAGGATTCTTCAATATCTGCAAATCAATCAACATAATACACCACATTAACAAATTGAAAGATAAAAACCATATGATTATCTCAATAGATGCAGAGAAAGCCTTTGACAAAATTCAACATCCATTTATGATAAAAACCCTCCAGAAAGCAGGCATAGAAGGAACATACCTCAACATAAATAAAAGCCATATATGACAAACCCACAGCAAACATTATCCTCAATGGCAAAAAATTGAAAGCATTTCCCCTAAAGTCAGGAACAAGACAAGGGTGCCCACTCTCACCACTACTATTCAACATAGTTTTGGAAGTGTTGGCCACAACAATCAGAGCAGAAAGGAAATAAAAGGAATCCAGATTGGAAAAGAAGAAATAAAACACTCACTGTTTTCAGATGACATGATCCTCTACATAGAAAACCCTAAAGACACCACCAGAAAATTACTAGAGCTAAACAATGAATATAGTAAAGTTTCAGGATATAAAATTAACACACAGAAATCCCTTGTGTTCCTATACACTAACAATGAGAAAACAGAAAAAGAAATTAAGGAAACAATTCCATTCACCATTGCAACAAAAAGAATAAAATACTTAGGAATATATCTACCTAAAGAAACAAAATACCTATATGTTGAAAACTAAAAAACACTGAAGAAGGAAATCAAAGACGGCACAAACAGATGGAGAAATACACCATGTTCAGGGATTGGAAGAATCAATAGAGTGAAAATGAGTATACGACCCAAAGCAATCTATAGATTCAATGCAATCCCTATCAAGCTACCAATGGTATTTTTCAGAGAATTAGAACAAATAATTTCAAAATTTGTATGGAAATGCGAAAAACCTCGAATAGCCAAAGTAATCTTGGAAAAAGAAGAATGGAACTGGAGGAATCAACCTGCCTGACTTCAGGCTATACTACAAAGCTACAGTCATCAAGACAGTATGGTACTGGCACAAAGACAGAAATATAGATCAATGGAACAAAATAGAAAGCCCAGAGATAAATCCACGCACCTATGGACACCTTATCTTTGACAAAGGAGGCAAGAATACACAATGGAAAAAAGACAATCTCTTTAATAAGTGGTGCTGGGAAAACTGGTCAACCACTTGTAAAAGAGTGAAACTAGAACACTTTCTAACACCATACACAAAAATAAGCTCAAAATGAATTAAAGATATAAATGTAAGACCAGAAACTATAAAACTCCTAGAGGAAAACACAGGCAAAACACTCTCTGACATAAATCCTCTCTTGACCCACCTCTCAGAGTAATGGAAATAAAAGCAAAAATAAACAAATGGGACCTAATTAAACTTAAAAACTTTTGCACAATGAAGGAAACTATAAACAAGGTGAAAAGACAGCCTTCAGAATGGGAGAAAATAATAGCAAATGAAGCAACTGACAAAGAATTAATCTCAAAAATATACAAGCAACTCCTGAAACTCAATTCCAGAAAAATAAATGACCCAATCAAAAAATGGGTCAAAGAACTAAACAGACATTTCTCCAAAGAAGACATACAGATGGGTAACAAACACATGAAAAGATGCTCAACATCACTCATTATCAGAGAAATGCAAATCAAAACCACAATGAGGTACCATTTCACACTGGTCAGAATGGCTGCTATCCAAAAGTCTACAAATAATAAATGCTGGAGAGGATGTGGAGAAAAGGGAACCCTCTTACACTGCTGGTGGGAATGCAAATTAGTACAGCCACTTTGGAGAACAGTGTGGAGATTCCTTAAAAAACTGGAAATAGAACTGCCATATGACCCAGCAATCCCCCTGCTGGGCATACACACTGAGGAAACCAGAATTGAAAGAGACATGTGTACCCCAATGTTCATCACGGCACTGTTTATAATAGCCAGGACATGGAAGCAACCTGGATGTCCATTAGCAGATGAATGGATAAGAAAGCCCTGGTACATATACACAATGGAATATTACTCAGCCATTAAAAAGAATACATTTGAATCAGTTCTAATGAGGTGGATGAAACTGGAGCCTATTATACAGAGTGAAGTAAGCCAGAAAGAAAAACACCAATATAGTATACTAACACATATACATGGAATTTAGAAAGATGGTAATGATAACCCTATATGCAAGATAGCAAAAGAGACACAGATGTATAGAACAGTCTTTTGGACTCTGTGGGAGAAAGCGAGGGTGGGATGATCTGAGAGAATAGCATTGAAACATGTATATTATCATATGTGAAACAGATCACCAGTCCAGGTTCGATGCAGAGACAGGGTGCTGAGGGCTGGTGCACTGGGATGACCCAGAGGGATGGGATGGGGAGGGAGGTGAGAGGAGGGTTCAGGATGGGGAACACATGTACACCCATGGCTGATTCATGTCAATGTATGGCAAAACCACTATAATATTGCAAAGTAATTAGCTTTTAATTAAAATAAATAATTTTTTAAAAAAATTAATAAGCTAAAAAACAAGTAGCACTTCTCAGGCACTTAAGAAGTGAACCCTATGTGTCTCCTCCCACCTCATTTCTCTTGCTTCTGTTCTTCTCAAGCCCCCCATAGGTGCTAACTTACTATTCCCACTTCTCCCTCATTCATTCTTTCATTGACTATTTATTGAGATAATTTCTATGCATGTTTCTTCTAGGATGTTTTAAGATTTACATTTATTGAAGTTCACTTTCGATACAGAGTGTTTGTCACTGCATTGTTAACATAGCTCTCCTACCCCACCAAATACAGGCAGCAAAATACAGCTTGCTTGAATTACTGTTTACTAGAAAATGACTTCTCTCTTATTTGTGTCAGTTTGTAATCTTCATCTTGCATAGTCAAGTCTGACATTCAATATCTTGAGTCTTGCCCTTTAGTAATTCTTTTCTTTAGATTTTTTCCCTACATTACAGTGAAGAGAGAAATGGCCTTATCTCCTTTGGCTATGAAAAGTAGCATCCTTCTTGAGTAAGATACAAACTGAAGATGACAATATATGTATTCCATGACATTTCCTATGAAACAGCATTAAATATTTTCTCTGCTACATGCCCTTTGAAGCCTCTAAAGTTTCTTTCTTCTTCAACTATTTTATGACTTTTATCATATGGACAGTTCTTACCCTTGCTAGTACTCTTCCTGGGGACCGTGTGCTCACTTATAGTACAGTTTTAAATATATGTACTCTGCTCTCCTTGATTGGGAGAGATCTAATCATTGACAGTACTCACCTGGATTATATTTCACTGTGCTCTGTTTATCAAAAATGTTGTATTTTATCACTGAGAATTTTCCCACCATTTCCAGTGGTCAGAGTTATTTTTAGATCATCTGGCAAGCATTACCTTAATGACTATGAAAACCAAGATTCAGAGAGATGCTTTAGGTAGTCCAGATGGTATTGTTAAGAATTTTTCAAGGTGAAATATCTTAGGACAGCCTATTGTTTATTATATATTTGATAATTTTCACTATTCATTAAGAAGCAGAAACTGAGAGAAAAGTTAGTAACTTGCCTAAAATCACACAACTATTAACTTGTGAAGCCAGATTCAAACTCAACCCTTTGTTCCTCCAAATCCGATGATATTTGAGATCCGATGTCAGTAAGTTGGCAGAGTAGGAAGTCTGTATTCCTCCACAGAAACACCAATAAAAGAACAATATCGGTACCAAAACATCTGAAAAGAAATTTAAAAATAGCTAAGAGGTAGAAGCACCCTAGAGGAGCACAAACCAATAATGTATGAGGAGACTGAATCAATAATCAAAAACTTCCAGGGCCAGATGACTGCCCTGGTGAATTCTACTAAAGATTTAAGGGAGTATTAATGTCAATCCTTTTCAAACTCATCCAAAAATTAAGGGGATATTTCAAAATTCATTTTATGAGTTTAACATTACCTTCATACAAGGCACCATAGTGATAAGAAAATTACAGACCGGTATCTCTGATGAACATAGACACAAATATCAACAAAATATTAGCAAGTTGAATTCAACAGCATAGTGAAAGAATTGTAAACCATGATTAAATGAGAAATATCCCTAGGATGGAAGGCTATTTTAATACAGGCAAATCAGTAAATGTGGTACATGATGGTATCAGAATGAAGAATAAAAATCTTATGATCATATCAATAGATAAAATAAAAGCATTTGAGAAAATTCAACAATTTATCATGATAAGAATGTTCAAACTACCACACAATTGCACTCATCTCAGTTCAGTTCAGTCGCTCAGTCGGGTCCGACTCTTTGCGACCCCATGAATCGCAGCACACCAGGCCTCCCTGTCCATCACAAACTCCCGGAGTTTGCTCAAACTCATCTCACACACTAGCAAAGTAATGCTCAAAATTCTCCAAGCGAGGCTTCAACAGTACGTGAACTGTGAACTTCCAGATGTTCAAGTTGGATTTAGAAAAGGCAGAGGAACCAGAGATCAAATTGCCAACATCTGTTGGATCATAGAAAAAGCAAGAGAGTTCCAGAAAAACATCTACTTCTGCTTTACTGACTATGCCAAAGCCTTTGACTGTGTAGATCACAACAAACTGTGGAAAATTCTTCAAGAGATGGGAATACCAGACCACCTTACCTGCCTCCTGAGAAATCTGTATGCAGGTCAAGAAGCAACAGTTAGAACCGGACATGGAACAATGGACTGGTTCCAAATTGGGAAAGGAGTACGTCAAGGCTGTATATTGTCACCCTGCTTATTTAACTTATATTTAGAGTACATCATGCGAAATGCGGGCTGGATGAAGCACAAATTGGAATCAAGATTGCCAGGAGAAACATCAGTAACCTCAGATACACAGATGACATCACCCTTATGGCAGAAAGTGAAGAGGAACTGAAGAGCTTCTTGATGAAAGTGAAAGAGGAGAGTGAAAAAGCTGGCTTAAAACTCAACTTTCAGAAAACTAAGATCATGGCATTGGGTCCCATCACTTCATGGCAAATAGATGGGGAAATAATGGAAACAGTGACAGACTTTATTTTCTTGGGCTCCAAAATTACTGCAGATGGTGACTGCAGCCATGAAATTAAAAGATGCTTGCTCCTTGGAAGAAAAGCTATGATCAACCTAGACAGTATGTTAAAAAGCAGAGACATTACTTTGCCAACAAAGGTCCATCTGATCAAAGCTATGGTTTTTCCAGTAGTCATGTATGGATATGAGAGTTGGACCATAAAGAAAACTGAGCACCAAAGAATTTATACTTTTGAACTGTGGTGTTGGAGAAGACTCTTGAGAATCCCTTGGACTGCAAGGAGATCCAACCAGTCAATCCTAAAGGAAATTAGTCCTGAATATTCACTGGAAGGACTGATGCTGAAGCTGAAGCTCCAATATTTTGGCCACCTGATGGGAAGAACTGACTCATTTGAAAAGACCCTGATGCTGGGAAAGATTGACGGCAGGAGAAGGGGTCAACAGAGGATGAGATGGTTGGATGGCATCACTGACTCCGTGGACATGAGTTTGACCAAGCTCCAGGAGTTGGTGAAGCCTGATGTGCTGCAGTCCATGGGGTTGCAGAATTGGACATGACTGAGCAACTGAACTGACCGACCAATCATTATAAGACTCTCAACAAATTAGGTATAGAAGGAATGTAACTCAACATAATGAAGGCCACATATGACAAGTCACAGCTAATATGATGCTCAATACTGAAATACTTACAGCTTTTCCTGTAAGATCAGGAACAAGACACTAATGCCCATTCTTGCCACTTCTACTCAGCATGGTACTAGGAGTCTTATTCAGATCAATTAAGGTGGAAAAAGAAATATAAAGCATCCAAATCAGACAGGAAGAATTAAATTATCTCTGCACATGACATAATCTTATAATAACTGGAAAGATACCACCAAAATTCTAGAATTAATAAATGAATTTGTTAAGTTTGCAAGATACAAAATCAGATTACAAAAATGAGTTGCACTTCTATGTTATCAATGAACTATCCAAAAAAGAAATTAAGAACATAATCATATTTTCTATAGCATCAAAACCAATAAAATACTAGGGGTAAATTTAACCAAGGAAGTGAAAGATGTGAACACTGATAATTATGACACATTAATGAAAGAAACTGAAGAAGATGCAAATAAATGGAAACATATACCATGTACATGGACTGGAAGAATTAATATTTTAATATGATCATTCTACCCCAAGAAATAAATAGATTCGGGAGTTGGGAGGGGGGTTCAAGATGGGGAACACTTGTAAATCCATGACTGATTCATATCAATGTATGGCAAAAATCACTACAATATTGTAAAGTAATTAGCCTCCAACTAATATAAATAAATGAAAAAAAAAAAAGGAAATAAGTAGATTCAATGTAATCCCTATCCAAATTCCAATGGCATTTTTCATAGAACTAGATAAAACAATCCTAAACTTCTTATGGAACCACAGAAGACCCTGATTAGTCAAAACAACCTTGATAGGGAGGAACAAAGCTGGAGGTATCAGACTGCTTGGTTTTAAAATATACTACAAAGTTACAGTAAATTAGACAGAATGGTACTGGTATAAAAATAGACCAAAGAACAAAATAAAAAGCCCAGAATGGCATCCATATATTTTCAATCAATGGTTCTTCAACAAAGGTGCCAAGAACACACAATGGGGAAAGGATATCTCTTCAATAAATAGTTTAGTAAACCTGTATATTCATATGCAGAAAGATAAAATTGGACCCTTATAATACACTGCATATGAAGTGAAATCAAAATGGAATAAAGACTTAAATATAAGACCTGAAACTATAAAAACTACTAGAAGAAAATGTAGAGGAAACGTTTTTTTTTTTAAAAAATTTATTTATTTTAATTGGAGGTGAATTACTTTACAGTATTGTAGTGGTTTTTGCCATACATTGACATGAATCAGCCATGGGTGTACATGTGTTCCCCATCCTGAACCCCCCTTCCACCTCCCTCCCCATCCCATCCCTCTGGGTCATCCCAGTGCACCAGCCCTGAGCACCCTGTCTCATGCATCGAACCTGGACTGGTGATCTGTTTCACATATGATAATATACATGTTTCAATGCTATTCTCTCAGATCATCCCACCCTCGCCTTCTCCCACAGAGTCCAAAAGACTGTTCTATACATCTGTGTCTCTTTTGCTGTCTTGCATATAGGGTCATCATTACCATCTTTCTAAATTCCATATATATGTGTTAGTATACTGTATTGGTGTTTTTCTTTCTGGCTTACTTCACTCTGTATAATAGGCTCCAGTTTCGTCCACCTCATTAGAACTGATTCAAATGTATTCTTTTTAATGGCTGAGTAATATTCCATTGTGTATATGTACCAGAGCTTTCTTATTCATTCATCTGCTGATGGACATCCAGTTTGCTTCCATGTCCTGGCCATTACAAACAGTGCCGTGATGAACATTGGAGTACACATGTCTGTTTCAATTCTGGTTTCCTTGGTGTGTATGCCAAGCAGTGGGATTGCTGGGTCATATGGCAGTTCTGTTTCCAGTTTTTTAAGGAATCTTTACACTATTCTCCAAGTGGCTATTCCAAGTTGTCCATTTTATTGGCTTATAGTTGCTGATACTAGTCTCTTATGATCCTTTGTATTTCTGTGTTGTCTGTTGTGATTTCTCCATTTTCATTTCTAATTTTGTTGATTTGTTTCTTGATGAGTCTGGCTAATGGTTTGTCAATTTTATTTATTTTCTTTTTTTTTTCATTTATTTTTATTAGTGGGAGGCTAATTACTTTACAATATTGTGGTGGTTTTTGCCATACATTGACATGAATCAGCCATCTCAAAGAACCAGCTTTTAGCTTTGTTGACTTTTGCTATGGTCTCTTTTGTTTCTGTTGCATTTATTTCTGTCCTAATTTTTTAAGAGTTCTTTCCTTCTACTAACCCTGGGATTCGGCGAGCACGTCTTATCACCTCCCTGGTCCCAGCCGTTCGGTTTCCTGGGTTGCAGTGTGCATGTCCGTCTCCAGTGTGCCATGTGTCTCTTCTGGGGAGCTGATCTCTGGCTGTGACCCTCCTGGTGGATGTCAACCGTCCAGAATCCCAGGAAGTCTTGGTTAGAAACTGGAAGCCTGTTCACAGTTTGGTAGGGGAATGCCTTCTCTGGGGCCAAGTTTGCCCCTGTTTGGCTCTGGCTGATGCCCTCCTGACCCCTGCCTCCAGCGGGGATGGGCCAGTCCACAGCCTGCTAGCTCTCCTCTGATATTCACTCAGTCCTTTGTTCTGTGAGCTGGCCCACAGTGCCTTAGGTTAGGGCTTTTTGCGGGATAGTTCTCTCTCTCTCTCTCTCTCTCTTTTTTTCCCTCTCTCTCTCTGGCTATCCCACAGTTTAGGTTGCTATCTCACGTTAGCTCCCTCAGATTGCCCTCAGGGCATTCAGGCCCAGTCCTTACCCTAAGCAATGCAGCCCGCTCCTCCCCGTTCAGCCCCCGCTTGCTGGTGGTGGATGCAAGCATCTGGGCTACTTCTCTGCTGGGAGTTGCCATTAGGCACATAATCTGTGGGTTTTATTTATTTATTTTTCCTCCCAGTTATGTTGCCCTCTGAGATTCCAAAACTCCCCACAGACCCACCAGTGAGAGGGTTTCCTGGTGTTTGGAAACTTCTCCTCTTTTAAGACTCCCTTCCTGGGATGGATCTCCATCCCTAACTCTTTTGTCTCTCTTTTTATCTTTTATATTTTGTCCTACCTCCTTTCGAAGACAATGGGCTGCCTTTCTGGGTGCCTGATGTCCTCTGCCAGTGTTCAGAAGTTGTTTTGTGGAATTTGCTCAGAGATCAAATGTTCTTTTGATGAATTTGTCAGGGAGAAAGTGGTCTCCCTGTCCTATTCCTCCACCATCTTAAGACAGCCCCCAGGAACACTGACTGTGCACTAATTTTTGAATATGACACCAAAAGCACAGGCAACAAATACAGAAACAAATGAAATTGTGTTGAACTAAAAAAGATTTGGAGAAGGAAATGGCAACCCACTCCAGTATTCTTGCCTGGAGAATCCCATGGACAAAAGAGCCTGGAGGGCTACAGTCCATAGGATCACAAAGAGTCAGACATGATTGAAGTGACTTAACACAAAATGCTTTTGCACAGCAAATGAAACAATCAATAGAGTGAAAAAAAAACCCAGGGAATGGGAGAAAATATTCCCAAACTATATAAATGGTAAGGGGTTAGTATAAATATATATATAAGGAACTCATACAACTCAATACCCATTCATTCCTCTCAAAAGGAAAAACCTCATTTAAAAAAGAGTGAAGAACCTGAATAGACATTTCTATAAGAAGACATACAAATGGCCAAGCATCCTTAATTATATGCAAAATGCAAATTAAAACCATATTGAGATATCACCTCACATCTTTTAGAATGGCTATTATCTAAAAGACAGAAGATACTTGTTACTAGAGTTATGGAGAAAAGGGAATTCTTGTACACCATTAGTGAGAATGTAAATTGATTGTTGTTGTTGTTGTTGTTTAGTCTCTAAGATGTGACCAACTCTATGTGACCCTATGGCCTATAGTCTGCCAGGCTCCTCTGTCCATGGGATTTCCCAAGCAAGAATACTGGAGTGGGTTGCCATTTCTTTCTTTGGGAGAACTCCCTGACCCAGGGATCAAACCCATGTCTCTTGCATTGGCAAGTGGATTCTTTACCACTGTACCACCAGAGAAGCCTATAAACTGGAACAGACATGGAAAGTAGTGTGGGAGTTTCTCAAAAAGCTAAAAATAGGACTTTTATATGACCCGCAATCTCACTTCTGGGTGTACACCCAAAGGAAGCGAAGTTCACATCTCCAAGAGATATCTGGCATTCCCATGTTCATGTCAACATTATTCACAATAACCAAAACATGGAAATAACCTAAATGTCCATGAATGGATAAATTGAGAATAGAAAAGTAGTATATAGCTATACAATGGAATATTATTTATTCATAAAGATAAAGGAGATCCTGCCTTTGTGACAACATGGATAAACCTGGAGAATATTAAGCTAAGTGAAATAAGGGACACAGAAAGACAAATGCTACTTGATCTCACTTAAATGTGGACTCTGAAAAGCTGGACCCTTAGAACCATAGAATGTGATTACATGGGGCTAAGGGAATGGAATACGGGGAACTGTTGATCAAATAGTACAAAGTTTGAAATATGTAGGATAAATAAGTTTTGTAGATTTAGTGTACAGCATGGTGACTGTAGTTAGCAATATGCAAGTTAGCTTGATTGTGGCAAACATTAACAATGTGTTTGGATGTCAACATATCAAGCTGTATATCTTTAATATGAATAAATTTATTTGTCAATTATATCTTAATAAAGCTGGGAAAACCCCCAAATTCCATAATTTTTTGTATTATAATACACTGACTTCCCAAAGAAAGGTAATGCCAAAGAAGGTTCAAACTATGGTACAATTACACTTATTTCACATGCTAGTAAGATAATGCTCAAAATCTTTCAAGACTAGGCTTCAACAGTATGTGAACTGAGAAATTCCAGATGTACAAGCTGGATTTAGAAAAGACAGAGGAACCAGAGAGCAAATATCCGTTGGATCACAGAAAAAGCAAGAGAATTCCAGAAAAGCATCTACCTCTGCTTCATTGACTATGATAAAGTCTTTGACTATGTGGATCACAATAGACTGTGGAAAATTCTTAAATAGATGGGAATACCAGACCACTTTACCTGACTCCTGAGAAACCTGTATGCAGGTCAAGAAGCAACAGAACTGGACATGGAGCAATGGACTGGTTCCAAATTGGGAAAGGAGTATGTCAAGGTTATATATTGTCATGCCCCTTGTTTAACTTCTATGCAGAGTACATCATGTAAAATGCTGGGCTGGATGAATCACAAGCTGGAATCAATACCAACAACCTCAGATAGGCAGATGATACCACTCTAATGGCAGAAAGCAAAGAAGAACTAAAGAGCCTCCTGATGAGGGTGAAAGAGGAGAGTGAAAAAGTTGGTTTAAAACAACATTCAAAAAACTAAGATCATGGCATCCAGTCCCATCACTTCATGGCAAATAGATGGGGAAACAATGGAAACAGTGACAGATTTTATTTTCTTGGGCTCCAAAATCACTGTGGATGGTGACTGCAGCCATGAAATTAAAAGACACATTGTTCCTTGGAAGAAAAGTTATGACAAACCTAGACAGTGTATTAAAAAGCAGAGATTTCACTTTGCTGACAAATGTCTGTATAGTCAAAGTTATGTTTTTCCAGTAGTCATGTACGGATGTGAGAGTTGGACCATAAAGAAGGCTGAGTGCCAAAGAATTGATGCTTTCGAACTGTGGTGCTGGAGAAGACTCTTGAGAGTCCCTTGGACTGCAAGGAGATCAAACTAGTTAATCCTAAAGGAAATCAGTAGTGAATATTCATTGGAAGGACTGGTGCTGAAGCTGAAGCTCCAATACTTTGGCCACCTGATGTGAAGAATCAACTCATTGAAAAGACTCTGATGCTGGGAAAGACTGAGGGCAGGAGGAGAAGGGGGACAACAGAGGATGAGATGGTTGGATGACATCACCAACTCAATGGACGTGAGTTTGAGCAAACTCAGGAGATAGTGAAGGACAGGAAAGCCTGGAATGCTGCAGTCCATAAAGTCGCAGAGTCTGACAGGACTTAGCAACTGAATGACAACATTAACTCCCTGATGTCATTTGGGCTTGTGTTGGTTTACTAATTCTAGATGCTAAGCATGATCTAAGTTGTACTAGGGTTGGATGAATCAATTGTTTGCCTTTTTTGAGAAGCACAATACTCAGATTCAGAATGGGGTCTTTCTAAGTCATTTGTTTTTGGGTAAATGTTTGAAGCAGAATTACTCATAAGCTACTTTGGGAAGGGCTGGGTTTTTGCACCTATGCTTTCTAGCCTGCAAAATCAGTTTGTAGTATTACACTTTCAGCCAGGTTCTGAGGCTTGATTCTCTTTGTGACCTGACTTGTGAGGTGATTTCCAAGTAATCAACTCTGATTTTTTATTTCTATTTATTCTCCTTTAGCAATGTAGAGCTCTTACACACATACCCTTTGCTACACTAAACTATAGAAAGTTAAAGGAATGGTGTTTATTAAGGAAAAGGGATTCTATCACAAAACCTTACTTCTCCATTAAAGAAATACCTGAGCTTTGAAGGTCAACCAAATTCGTATCATGTGTCACATAAGTAGTTCAATTATAGATATACCTAAGTTTCTTCACTTGTAAAGTGCACACAAAATTTATTATTTATAAAGACTTAATTTATTTATTCATCACATATTCACCATCTTTCCTAAGCCCTTAGAATGACACTATTTCAGTTTGCTAGGTCTGCTGTGACAAAGAACTCTACAGCAAACCAGTTAGCTTAGAACAACAGAAATTTATTGTCTTACAGTTTTGGAGGCTTAAAGTCCAAAATCAAGGTATCAGCATGACTGCACTCCTTTTGAAGGTCCTAGGGGAGTATCCTTATTTCTTCCTTCATTTCTGGTGTTTTACTGACAGTTTTTGCCATTCCTTGGCTTATAGATGCATCATCCCAGTCTTCTGTCTTCACATGTCTTTCTTCCTTTGTGTTTCACACAGTCTTCCCTATGTGGATATCTATTTCTGTGTCAAAATTTCTCCTTTGTGTAAGAACACCAGTCATGGATTATGGTCCATTGTAGTGATTTCATTTTGATTACCTTACTAAAAACTGTTTCCAAGTGAAGTCACATTATGAGGTAGTAGGAGTTAAGACTTCAACATATCTTTTAGGGGATTTGATGCAACCCCTAACAGATGCCCAGATGAATAAAACATACACCTTGATGTAAGAGTGATTCCTATTAGGCAAGGGAGATTAGCTGTACATAAATAACTGTTCTATAAAGCACCAGTCAAAACTTTTAAATGAATGACCATGCCAATTCTGTGGAGAGAGATCACTTTGAATAAACAGAACATGGAAGGAATATGATTGGAAGGTCTTGTTGTCTTAACAGAGGACCATTTCCAGTATGTCATTAAGAAATATTTTAAACTAGTTTGTAATAAATTGCTTTTGTTGTCCTTTCCATATTTGACATATCTCTGAATACCTCTGTCCACACAATGGTCCCTCTCTAGGCCCCATATCCTGCCTTACTTTTCATAATACTAAACATAATCTGACATATTATATTGTCAATTGTTTACCTATCCCTAACCAAATGTAGGTTTTTTGAAAGTAAGTCCCTTATCTTCTCTATCCTTATATCCCTAATGACTAGACTAGTACCTTGTATATATAGTAGGTGCTCAATAAATACTTGATCAGTGAATGAACAAACAAATGATCCAGAGTGCATAGCTTGAAAAATCACCTTCTCAGATGGTTTGTTTTGCATCTATTTCTTGAAAAGAATCAGGAAGGCACAGTAGCTATTGAACCTAGTGATTACTGCTAGAGGTGAGAGAATCTCTTCATAGTGTACCAGTTGAGGAGATTGAAATTATGGCATCTGAGTAATTAAGATGCTAAAAAAGGTGGTGGACTCTTCCATGATCAGGTCTTGTCAGGGAAGAGGAGAAACGGAATTTGGCTGCCAAGCTAATTTTTGTAATTTCATTACTTTTTTCCTCTTGGTTCTTTTTCATAAGTTAAAAGCCTATATTACAGCAACCCCCTGCAATTTCCACAGCATGACAGTCAAGAGGAATTATGTGGCTGGAAAGCTTTGCAATTCAATACAAATGGAGGGGTTCAGCAGCACTGCAGTGCCTGTTCTTTCATTTCACTGTCAGACAATGACACAGTTACAAGCAATTACTTACTAGATGTTTGAAAACTATTGTGAAAAGCCAGCACCATTTGCCAAAAGTAATTTACTGAAACTGGGTGTAATCATGCCCTGAACTGAAGTTTTCTGATTTGCCCACATTTAGATGACTCCACAGAAATTATTTAGCAAATGAATGAATAAAAACACATAGACAAAAATCTCTGGGCATGGAAATGCATGACATTAACACTGAAGGTCACAGATCCTTAATGATTTCAAGTAAGATTTTTCTTAAAAAATAGATAGGAAGTAAGCTAATATATTTTGCTTGATTGAATATAAAATACTGTTACAGAGGAAAATAAGATATCTTAAACTTTTAGAATCCATTTGCCATTTTGACTAGAATTTGTTAACAATTATAAATTGCAAATGTTGATTAATGACATTCTTTAACTAATTAAATATGACAGCAATAAAATAAGCTTTTAATAATTTGGATGAGGGAAATTTTAAATTTTTTAAAATTCTAATTTATAAGATAGTTTAAAGAGAAATTGAATTTCTTTACTTTTTCACACCTAATGGCTACATTGGCCAAGTAACTATTACCTTGTCTGTAGGGTCCAATAATTTTTTTGTAAGTTGATGAGAATGGTTTATAATCCATACCTGAATTGTTTGTTGATGCTTGGTTGTACTAGGTTTCTGAAGTTTAAACATTCCTCTTTACTTTTATCTACTGATATTTTACCAGGTTAGCAATCCTAACCCTATGATTTTACTTTCAAATGACTAGTTTTTCAGTAAACACTTGTTTATTTAAAATAAATCAAGCAATACAGAAGTACAACAAAGGGAGAAGTCACCTCAAAGTCTACTACCCAGAGACAACCATTGGTAACATTAGTGAATATCATTCCATATCTTTCTTTATGCAAATATACAAGTGGCTGAACAACTGGATAGATTCATGAAGTAGTTTTATAAAAATGGGATTATTATGTATTCATTTTAAATTTAAAATTGTACATTGACACACTACTATGTTTTAAAAAAATAACCAACAAATACCTACTGAATAGCACAGGGTAAATCTGCTCAATATTCTGTAATAACCTAAATGGGAAAATAATCTGAAAAAGAATAGATATATGTATATGTATAACTGAATCACTTTTGCTGTATACCTGAAACTAACACAACATTGTTAATCAACTATACTCCAATATAAAATAAAAATTTATGAGAAAGAGTACATTGACGTAAACTTGAGTTTAGTAGAAGTCAGAGGAAAATTGAAAAAGTTGTCAAGGTTAAGCAAAAAAAAATATTCAAGCACTTTTCATTTTTTTAAGCTCCATGGGAGATTTTTAGACAGTACTTGTTACGTATTTTTATTTTTTCAAGGCTATTAGCATTTAAATTGACTTCTAAAATCCTAATTCCCATAATGGTTTAGTTTTAATTCTCTATTTAAAAGCATTCAGTGCTTACCATTAGTTTTTTGGCCAAAGCTTTTCTATCCCTAAGTTCTATATTTGGATTAATCTCTTAGTTGACTACAGTCAAGTTATTTTTTCAGGTAGGGCTCATGGTGGTCCTTGAATGTGCACATGCTTGAAGAAGCCTTTTACCTTTATAAACAAAGGACAACTTGCCGGCTTATAAAATCATATGCCATTTGTCTTCCTTCTCAGGATTGCAGAAATGATTCTACTATCTTCTTGAATTGACTGTTATGCTTCCTTTTATCACAACTTCTCTCACAACATCTGTTGCCTGGTTTAGTTTAGGTCATTTCAGTTGCTCATTCGTGTCTGAATCTTTATGACCCCATGGACTGCAGCATACCAGGCATCACTGCCCATTACCAACTCCTGCACGCTTGCTCAAACTCATGTCCATCGAGTCGGTAATGCCATCCAACCATCTTATCCTCTGTTGTCCCCTTCTCCTCCTGCCTTCAATCTTCCCAGCATCAGGGTCTTTTCCAATGAGTCAGGCTCTTCGCATCAGGTGGCCAAAGTATTGGAGCTTCAGCATCAGCATCAGTCCTTCCAATGAATATTCAGGACTGATTTCCTTTAGGATGGACTGGTTGGATCTCCTTGCAGTTCAAGGGACTCTCAAGAGTCTTCTCCAGCACCACAGTTCAAAAACATCAATTCTTCAGTGCTCAGCTTTCTTTATGGTCCAACTCTCACATCCATACATGGATGTGAGAAAAACCATAGCTTTGACTATACAGACCTTTGCCGCAAAGTAATGTCTGATTTTTAACATGCTGTCTAGGTTTGTCATAGCTTTTTTCCAAGGAGCAAGCGTCTTTTATTTTCATGGCTGCAGTCACAATCTGCAGTGATTTTGGAGCCCAAGAAAATAAAGTCTGTCACTGTTTCCATTGTTTCCCCATCTATTTGACATGAAGATGGTACTGTGGGCCATGATCTTAGTTTCTGAATGTTGAGTTTTAAGCAGTTTTTTCACTCTCCTCTTTCACTTTCATCAAGAAGCTCTTCAGTTCCTTTTCACTTTCTGCCATAAGGGTGGTGTCATCTGCATATCTGAGGTTATTGATATTTCTCCCAGCAATTTTGATTCCAGCTGTGCTTCATCCAGCCTGGCATTTTGCATGATGTACTCTGCTTATAAGTTAAATAAACAGGGTGACAAAATACAGCCTTGACATACTCTTTTCCTAACATGGAACCAGTCCACTGTTCCATGTCTGGGTGTCACTGCTGCTTCTTGACTTGCATATACATTTCTCAGGGGGCAGGTCAGGTGGTCTAGTATTCCATCTCTTTAAGAATTTTCCACAGTTTGTTGTGTTCCATAAAATAAATGCTTGGCATAGTCAATAAAGCAGAAGTAGATGTTTTTTCTGGAACTCTCTTGCTTTTTCTATGATCCAACAGATGTTGGCAATTTGATCTCTGGTTCCTCTGCCTTTTCTAAATCCAGCTTGAACATCTGGAAGTTCTCAGTTCATGTACTGTTGAAGCCTCACTTGGAGAATTTTGAGCATTATTTTGCTAGTGTGTGAGATGAGTTCAGTAGTGCAGTAGGTTGAAAATTTTTTGGCATTGCTTTTCTTTGGGATTGGAATGAAAACTGATCTTTTCCAATCCTTGATCACTGCTGAATTTTCCAATTTGCTGGTATATAGAGTGAAGCATTTTAACAGCATCACCTTTTAGGATTTGAAATAGTTCATCTGGAATTCCATCCCTCTACTAGCTTTGTTCATAGTGATGCTTCCTAACGCCCACTTGACTTCAGACTCCAGGATGTCTGGCTCTAGGTGAGTGATCACACAATCATGGTTATCTGGGTCATTAAGATCTTTTTTGTATAGTTCTTTTGTGTATTTCCCCCACCTTTTCTTAACATCTTCTGCCTCTGTTAGGTCCATACCATTTCTGTCCTTTATTGTGCCCATCTTTACATGAAATGTTCTCTTGATTTCTCTAATTTTCTGGAAGAGATTTCTAGTCTTTCCCACTCTATTGTTTTCCTCTATTTTTTGCATTGATCACTTAGGAAGGCTTTCTTATCTCTCCTGCTATTCTTTGGAACTCTGCATTCAGATGGAGATATCTTTTTTAAAAAAATTTATTTATTTTTATTCAAGGCTAATTACTTGACAATATTGTAGTGGCTTTTGCCATACATTGACATGAATCAGCCAGCCAGGGGTGTACATGCATTCCCCATCTCACCCCCACCCCCCCACCAACCTCCCTCCCCATCCCATCCCTCTGGGTCATCCCAGTGCACCAGCCCTGAGCACCCTGTCTCATGCATTAAACCTGGACTGGCGATCTGTTTCACATATGATAATATACATGTTTCAATGCTATTCTCTCATATCATCCCACCCTCGCCTTCTCCCACAGAGTCCAAAAGACTGTTCTATACATCTGTGTCTCTTTTGCTGTCTCACATATAAGGTTATCATTACCATCTTTCTAAATTCCATATATATGTGTTAGTATACTGTAGTGTATTTCTTTCTGGCTTACTTTACTCTGTATAATAGGCTCCAGTTTCGTCCACCTCATTAGAACTGATTCAAATGTATTCTTTTTAATGGCTGAGTAATATTCCATTGTGTGTATGTACCAGAGCTTTCTTATTCATTCATCTGCTGATGGACATCCAGGTTGCTTCCATGTCCTGGCTATTACAAACAGTGCCATGATGAACATTGGGGTACACATTTCTGTTTCAATTCTGGTTTCCTCAGCGTGTATGCCCAGCAGTGGGATTGCTGGGTCATATGGCAGGTCTATTTCCAGTATTCTAAGGAATCTCCACACTGTTCTCCAAAGTGGCTGTACTAGTCTGCATTCCCACCAACAGTATAAGAGGGTTCCCTTTTCTCCACATCCTCTCCAGCATTTATTATTTGTAGACTTTTTGATAGCAGCCATTCTGACCAGTGTGAGATGGTACCTCATTGTGATTTTGATTTGCATTTCTCTGATAATGAGTGATGTTGAGCATCTTTTCATGTGTTTATTAGCCATCTGTATGTCTTCTTTGGAGAAATGTCTGTTTAGTTCTTTGGCCCACTTTTTGATTGGGTCGTTTATTTTTCTGGAATTGAGTTGCAGGAGTTGCTTGTATATTTTTGAGATTAATTCTTTGTCAGTTGCTTCGTTTGCTATTATTTTCTCCCATTCTGCAGGCCATCTTTTCACCTTGATTATAGTTTCCTTCATTGTGCAAAAGCTTTTAAGTTTCATTAGCTCCCATTTGTTTATTTTTGCTTTTATTTCCATTACTCTGGGAGGTGGGTCAAAGAGGATTTATGTCAGAGAGTGTTTTGCCTGTGTTTTCCTCTAGGAGTTTTATAGTTTCTGGTCTTACATTTAGATCTTTAATCCATTTTGAGTTTATTTTTGTGTATGGTGTTAGAAAGTGTTCTAGTTTCATTCTTTTACAAGTGGTTGACCAGTTTTCCCAGCACCACTTTTTAAAGAGATTGTCTTTTCTCCATTGTATATCCATGCCTCCTTTGTCAAAGATAAGTTGTCCATAGGTGCGTGGATTTATCTCTGAGCTTTCTATTGTGTTCAATTCATCTATATTTCTTTCTTTGTGCCAGTACCATACTATCTTGATGAATGTAGCTTTGTAGTAGAGCCTGAAGTCAGGCAAGTTGATTCCTCCAGGTTCATTCTTCTTTCTCAAGATTGCTTTGGGTATTCAAGGTTTTTTCTATTTCCATACAAATTGTGAAATTTTTGTTCTAGTTCTTTGAAAAATACCATTGGTAGCTTGATAGGGATTGCATTGAATCTAGATTGCTTTGGGTAGTATACTCATTTTCACTATATTGATTTTTCCAATCCATGAACATGGTATATTTCTCCATCTATTTGTGTCCTCTTTGATTTCTTTCATCAGTGTTTTATAGTTTTCTATATATAGGTATTTTGTTTCTTTAGGTAGATATATTCCTAAGTATTTTATTCTTTTTGTTGCAATGGTGAATGAAATTGTTTCCTTAATTTCTCTTTCTGTTTTCTCATTGTTGGTATATAGGAATACAAGGGATTTCAGTGTGTTAATTTTATATCTTGAAACTTTAGTGTATTCATTGTTTAGCTCTAGTAATTTTCTGGTGGAGTCTAAGATTTTCTATGTAGAGGATCGTGTCATCTGAAAAGAGTGAGAGTTTTATTTCTTCTTTTCCAATCTGGATTCCTTTTATTTCTTTTTTTTTCTCTTGTTGCTGTGTCTAAAACTTCCAAACCTATGTTGAATAGTTGGTGACAGTGGGCACCCTTGTCTTGTTCCTGACTTTAGGGGAAATGTTTTCAATTTTTCACCACTGAGGATAACGTTTGCTGTGGATTTTTCATATATGGCTTTTATTATGTTGAGGTGTGTTCCTTCTATGCCTGCTTTCTGGAGAGTTTTATATCATAAGTGGATGTTGAATTTTGTCAAAGGCCTTCTCTGCATCTATTGAGATAATCATACGGCTTTTATCTTTCAATTTGTTAGTATGGTGTATATACATTGATATATTTGTGGATATTGAAGAATCTTTGCATCCCTGGGATAAAGCCCACTTGGTTGTGATGTATGATCTTTTTAAACATGTTGTTGGATTCTGTTTGCTAGGATTTTGTTAAGTGATATCTTTTCTTTTCTCTTTTGCCTTTATCTTCTCTTCTTTTCTCAGCTATTTGTAAGGCCTCCTCAGACAACCATTTTCCCTTTTTGCATTTCATTTTCTTGGGGATGGTCTTGATCACTGCCTCCTGTACAGTGTCACAAACCTCTGTCCATAGTTCTTCAGGCACTCTATCAGGTCTAATCCCTTGAATCCATTTGTCACTTCCACTGTATAATCATAAGGGATTTAATTTAGGTCATACCTGAATAGTCTAGTGGTTTTCCTTACTTTCTTCAGTGTAAGTTTGAAGTTTGCAGTAAGGAGTTTATGATCTGAGCCACAGTCAGCTCCCAGTCTTGTTTTTGCTGACTATCCAGAGTTTCTCCATCTTCAGCTGCAAAGAATGCAATCAGTCTAATTTTGATATTGACCGTCTTGATGATGTCCATATGTAGAGTAGTCTCTTGTGTTGTTGGAAGAGGGTGTTTGCTATGACCAGTGCATTCTCTTGGCAAAACTCTATTAACCTTTGCCCTGCTTCATTTTGTACTCCATTTTGTACTTTATTTTATCTGGCAAGGTTTCAACATTGAGTCAGTTTTATAAGACCCCTTCATATTGTTCACTGCTATAGAGAAATCCAAGGCAAGTCTGATGTGTTTCTTTCTCTATTGTAAGTACCCTTTTACCCCTTGTCTGAATGACTGAAGAATTCCTGAAGGCAGTAAGTAACGGCTTCTGCTCTGAATAGTTCAGTCTTGACTTTCCTCTGTGCTGTCTACTGATATCATCAGTCTGATTCTGACCAGATGATAGGTATTAGAAACACTTTTCAAACTTTTATTAATACCTTTTCCATTAGAAATACCTCTGCATGTAGTGGTTGGGTGTAATTCCTTGATACATCATCCTAGAATATCAGGATCTTTCCCCCTCCATTGGGCATGACTTTTTGAATGTTTTGGCATGAGGTTATAGCCTTATGTTAATTTGCTTCTGATAAATTCACCACTCTTCCTGTTTTTATTGTCTAAAAATAGTGTTTTTCCTTGCACAAGATAATTTTCTTTCATTCTCCTTACTTATCAGGAAGTATAAGGTAATATTTGTTTGATTTTTTCATCATCTTATTTAAAATATTTTCCAAACATACAGCGAAGATGAGAGAACTTTACAGTGAACATTTTCATATTCATTTGATCAGTCAGTCAATGCTCAGTCAAGAGGCAGAAACCGTATCAAAATTTTGAGTAGGCAAATTAAATGTAAAGTATTGCTGACTAAGTAAAAGCTAGTTAAGTATAGACAGCTGTCATTTCTCACATTAGTGAAGAACTGTAAAAATGACAGAGCAAGCTGAAACTTTGCAAAATGATCTTAGTAATCAATGGGGGAGAATTGATTGCATTTAAATTTTTTGTCAGAATACTGAAGTATTCTCTTACTGTTTTTAATATATGTGTATTTAGTATACTTTAACTTAAATCCTAGAAACTTTGAGTGTTATAGTGTTTTATTTCTTTGTAAAGATTTATCAAGAGTTGTCTGAATAGTACTTGCCTGTTTCTTCTTGGCATACAACTTAAGATATGAAATGAGCCTTGGCAAATTGTCATAGTCCTAAGTTTGGGTTCGCTTCCAACATTTTGTTCTTTGCACTTTCAATGTTGTAAAATATCTCTAAGATTTCCTTTAATGTGTAAGTTTTTGATGGAATCTCTTATTTGGGGGTATCTTCATCTTTTGAATTGCAACATCTCCACACTTATATGTTAATAATTTGACCCTCACTATGTTCTTCTGGGTTCATTTCTAGAGTCTCTTGGCAACAATGTCAGCATTTCCAGAGTGAGCTATTTCTTCTATAACTTCATTATGCTTGATTTTATTTTCACTTTCAACATCATCACTTTTTGTTCTTTTTGTTTCTTTGCTCTACTTTCATCTTTGTTGGCCAGTTCTTTTTCAGTTATCCATTTTTGTAAAATATCACATAGATTTATCACTGGGAAACAAGAGTTCAGCACACATACATGCTTTGCTGTCTATGCAGGAACTGAATGTCAAGTGAGGTGACCAACCAACAGCAGACTTTGAAAGAAATGACATGGTTTGTTAGTGATCATAACATGCATCTATTATTTGTATAGTGATTTGTGGACTGAAGAGCAGCCTGAAAATTTTGTGCTTTATGCAATTACTCACAGTTATTATACCCTTGTAACTAAAATTCAAAATGTGTTGTTGGGGAGCTGGTAGTTATTTAACCAAATTGTGGTAAGTCACAGACATATAAAGTAAAAGCTGTCTCTACTCACACAGATTAAAGAGAATTCTAACCTACAGCTGAAATGTTAACCAGAAGAAGCTACCACTTTAGGACTGAAGGAAACTTGGTCATAAGACCTTTGTTTAAGTTCTAAGAGAACTTAAAGTAAGTTCCCCCCAAGGCAGAGATTCAGGTATCAGGATTTGTAACTTCGAGAAAGAGCATAATTTCTACTGCTGTAAGTAAAGAAAAGGGATTTCTACTGCTGTGAGTAAAGAAAAGGGCATCCCCAAACCATAAGAGCAGCATGTCACTGTGGTGATGAAGAAAGTTGCTGGAGGCCACCAAGAACAGCTTGGCCCATAACGAACACTTACAGACATAAGCTGCGTTTGAGATCCTATACTGTTCCATTCTATGGATATGTCATGAGTGAACACCTTGGCTGTTTCCCGTTGGGGTTATTGTGAATAATGCTACTATGAACATTCTTGTTTAATTTGCCTTGTTTTTAAAGATAGGTCAAATCTTTGTGCGTGAGGGTGCTTTCTTAAAACATTCTGCCTGTGAACGAGAAATGAAAAATGAGGAAACATGTTCTGACACAGAAAGTATTATTCCTATTCTAAAATTAAAATACAAAATTTTTCTATGCTTGCTGATCAGGCTAGAGGAAAACAGTTGAATAAATCATTGGTACTTTACTGAATCAGTGTTCCCCCTCACAAACTGATGTGTATGTGTATGTGTAGACATTGCCTCAATTTGATGTTACGTCTCATTTGTTTTAATTTTACATTTCTCCTGTTAAGAAAATATACAAAACAAGTATTAACAGATGCATACATTGGAAACTTTCTTTTCTTCAGTTTTTCTTTTAATGCTTCTAATACTCATTCTCATACAATTGTATACAACATGCACTATATGGGATTTACTCTAAAACATCAATTTTAGTGTTTTTGTATTGAAAAATATTTGATAATGATGGCTTCAAATATTTGAAAATGATGGCTTTAAAATTTTGATTAATATAGTAAGTGCTCAAACATTTTAATTTGGCAATTAAATGAAATTAATTGCCAAATTAAATGAAAATTGGAAATCTTGTCTTTTTATTTTAATTGTTGGGATGAGACCCATGGTGTTTAATCAAAGTTTATAAAAATAATTTCAGTCATTCACATTTTAAAATAGTTTCTCATTTTGTTTCTGGCTTACACTAAGCATGATTTTATGGAATTATTATTATGATTGTGTTACAATATTTGTTTTTTTAAATGTGGACTAGCACCATCTTTCAAATGTATTGTGTACCAAGTACTGAATACCAAATACAATGTTTAATGAGGAGCAATTTTTCAATGCAGAACATTTTCTCAAGAAACTGTGTTGGAAATGTTCTTTGTCCCTGAATTATATGTATTTTTTTAAATTGGAGAATAATTGCTTTACAATGTTGTGATGTTTTTTTCCATAACAACGTGAGTTGGCCATAGGTATACATGTGTCCCCTCCCTCTTAATCCGCCTTTCCACCTCGCTCCCCACTCCATCCCTCTAGGTTGTCACAGTGCACTGGCTTTGGGTTCTGTGCATCATACATCGAACTCCCCCTGGTTATCTATTTTCTATATTGTATGAACTTTGGCCACCTGATGCGAGAGCCGACTCACAAGAAAAGACCCTGATCCTGGGAAAGACTGAAGGCAAAGGAGAAGGGGATGGCAGAGGATGAGATGGTTAGATAGCATCACCGACTCAATGGACATGAGTTTGAGCAAACTCTGGGAGATAGTGAAGGATAGGGAAGCCTGGTGTGCTGTAGTCCATGGAGTCTCAAAGAGTCAGTCATGACTTAGCGATTAAACAATAAAGAAATACATTTCAATGCTATTTTCTCTAATCATCTCACCCTCTCCTTCCCCCACTGTGTCCAAAAGTCTGTTCTTTATGTCTGTGTCTCCTTTGCTGCCCTGCACATTGGGTCATTGGCACTTTTTAGGTTCCATATGTATATATATATATACATATGTTTATATACAATATTTGTCTTTCTCTTTCTGACTTACTTCACTCTGTATGATAGGCTCTAGGTTCATCCACCTCATTAAAACTGACTCAAATGCATTCCTTTTTATAGTTGAGTAATATTCCATTGTGTGTATGTACCACAACTTCTTTATCCATTCATCTGTTGATGGACATCTAGGTTGCTTCCATGTCCTAGCTATTGTAAATAGTGCTGCAATGAACATTGGGGTACATGTGTCTTTTTCAATTATGGTTTCCTCAGGGTATATGCCCAGTAGTGGAATTGCTTGGTCTGTAAAAGAATGAAATTAGAACACTTCTTAACACCATACACAAAAATAAACTCAAAATGGATTAAAGACCTAAATGTAAGGCCAGAAACTATAAAACTCTTAGAGGAAAACAGGCAGAACACTCTCTGACATCCTCTATGACCCACCTCCTAAGAGTAATGGAAATAAAAACAAATTAAACTTAAAAGCTTTTGCACAAGGAAGGAAACTATAAACAACGTGAAAAGACAACTCTGAGTGGGAGAAAATAATAGCAAAAGAAACAGCTGAAAAAGAATTGATTTCTTGAATTATATCTTAATTTAGATCTGCATAACATCTCACCTGAGCCATTTACAAAAACACTCTGTTTTCCTTACATTCACTATCTCTTCCTTTCAAACAGATTCCTGGGGAGTCTGATGAGTTGTAAATAGCTCCTCCCTACAATCAAGGTCCTAGATCCTTTGCCTTTTGGCCTTGCCTACTATTGCAGCCCTGTTTCTATCACACCTCTGCTTCAGGATCCCCTGCTCCAGCCAGTCTAAGCTCTTTACTTATAATATCTTCCAGAAACACACTGTACTTTTTTTTTTTACTTCTCTTTCCTTTTGCACATACCTTTCTCTCTGTCCTAATGGCCTTACCTATTCTATTTTCCAGGCTTCCCTGTGGCCTGGATAAAATATTGCTAAAGACTCCTTTTCCTTTTCTCTGTTTCCAGGTTAACCAAGTGTAGCCCTCTGATTAGAATTTGGCTCCCTAGATAGGACTGCCTTCAATGGAGGAATATATGGGTCAAAACTTCTGAAGCTTTGAAAGCTAAAGACCAGACATAAGACCGTAGTAAATTCACTGTCAGAATCACCTTGGTTTCTTTCACCAGCTAGCCATATTACTTTCATCTGACTTTTCTTTTCCATCGTGTCTTTTAAAAATGTTACCTCACTTTCTTTTTTTCCCTCTTGCTGGCCAACATTTGTTTGCTTTTTAAGTGTAGAGATAATGCATGCAAACTACTTAGCATAGTGACTGACAAATAGTAAGAGCCCATAAAATGTTGGCTAATAAAAATTAAAACAACAACAATTACAATAGTATCATTGATATTTGTCCTGAAGAGATTAAGAGATTATCAATTGGTAATCAGTTTCTAGCTTGCTTTAATGGTTGTATCCATATACTGTAGAAATTTCCAAGTATAACTGCTATATTATCTAAAGCCCCGACTCTTTAGAATTGTAGACAAGTCAAATGCTTATAACTGATTATTATTATTAGCACTTTATACGGGAGCACTAGATATCATATTATTATAGAAGTTAATCAGTTGCTATGGTCATTATGAAAACTTCAACAATTACAATTTTCTGCTGTTTTGATAAATCATACTTTAAATAGCATGTCAAGAACCAAAGGACCTAATAAAGAATCGAACCATACGTCTTAACTAGGTATTCATAAAAAAATCCTTTTTTTCAAACATTATTTTAAAAAGAGGTTTTTATTGCTGGATTTTCTTCCTAAAGTGTCTAATTCCTGTTGATAAATGTAGCTCGACTGCACAAGTTTGTTGGCATTTGTCAAATTTTCATAACAAAATTCTTACTTGAAAAGCTAATGTATAATTTATTTTGTACATATATCTCATTTTAAAAATACTTTAGCAAGAGAACTTGAATAAAATATAACC
The DNA here is from genome assembly GCF_023699985.2 of Odocoileus virginianus. Classification (NCBI taxonomy): domain Eukaryota; kingdom Metazoa; phylum Chordata; class Mammalia; order Artiodactyla; family Cervidae; genus Odocoileus; species Odocoileus virginianus. The sequence goes on along the minus strand of NW_027224318.1, from coordinate 624,872 downwards.
CTGGGTGTAGAGCATGCATATTTTATTAATGCAAAAATTTAAATATACTTAAAAAATATATTATAAGGAAATGAATTATTTTAACAAATATGTAAAATGTGGTTTAGCTTAGTGTTTTGTATAGATTTGTGCTTGAAGAGAACTAAGGAACAAAGCTTTTATATATATTGATATTTGAGTCTGGGACTCTGTTATAAAATATTTGCTTTACTTTTGAGTTTGCAATCAATTATTAGACTGTCCACCACCATCCCTATGCTTGAAGACCTTTATTTTAAAGAAGGTGTTGATTATACTACCAATTTGTACAACTTAAACCTCAGAATATTTTCCTTGTGCTATGTAAAATATATCTTCAGGGCTTTCTGTGACTGTCTCTGCATACCAATAGACAGATTTTTGCAGACTCTAATGTGCATTCAGTCAGTCAAGAAGAGCTGCTATTATCACCTCCTCAGTGAAAAATATACTGTAGGTACCTGCCAGCCACTTTACCATTTTGATTCCATTAGATTTTACAAACATTTGTTGAATGCTTAAGACTGTGCAGGTTTTGTTGAGGAACAAGATGAGTAAGACAATGCTGATGCCCTCAAGATGTCATAATTAAGCAGGGGAGAGGAGAAATTGGTCATAATTATTCTAGTATAAGAAGAATGTGCTGGAATAAACCTAGGAAGGAGCCACAAGGTGCTGCAGAGGTTCGAGGGAGGGAGCTTTTGCATCAGGGAAGGCTTTGCAAATTAAGCAATCCTTGAAAGGCAGCCTGAGTTTAGAAAGGCATTTCAGGCAGGGCAAACAACAGGAGCAAAGACTACGAGGGAGAAGAAAGTGATTTGCTATACACTACTGTGGGTCAGGCAGTGCACTAAAGCTTTCTATACACTTGCTCATTTATTCTGTACAATCAATCTGTAATGTGCATGGTACTATTTCCATTTTACAGATGTGAAAGTTCACAGCTGGTAAAACAAGTAGCAGAACTGGTATTGAACCCAGATCAATACGACACCAAAGTCCATGTTCTTTTCTCTCAGAGGCAGGAAAATTCACAGTCTGGGAATAAGAAAGAATAGAGTTACTCAGAACATGATATCCCCGAAATATAGCATAAAGGACAAGATAACCAGTGGAATCCATAAAGATCTAACTATGCTATATTAGATATTAACAAGTATCCTGGGCACTGTTCCATAGACAAATATGTATGGAAAATGCTGCATGCTATATCCTAGGACGGCCATATATAGGTTGTGCAGGCATGCTGAGTCACTTCAGTTGTGTCTGACTCTTTGCGACCCTATGAACGGTAGCCCACCAGGCTCCTCTGTCCACGGGATTCTCCAGGCAAGAACACTGAAGTGGGTTGCCATGCCCTCCTCCAGGGGATCTTCCCTACCCAGGAATCAAACCTGACATCTCTTACATCTCCAGCATTGGCAGGCAGGTTCTTTACCACTAGCTCTACCAGAGAAACTGAGCCATGTATGGATTGTATATGGCTTCAGTTAGTGCCATGCAATGTTACAATATGAATAGCGACCTCTACAGGTCAGCTCTCCTGGAGATTCGCAAATCACATTAGCATATGAAAAAGCTCAGGAAGTTCTATAGTAATGAAATCCAGTTAACCCTATAAATTTCAAAAGTACTTGACCACGGGGGGTAGGGGGTGTTCACTTTAGTATTAATACCTCACAGAAGATTAGCATTCTGTGGAACGCAATTTGGAAAACACTAGGTTTTAGAATAGATCAGATTTATCTATTTATCAGAATAGATATTCAGATTAGAATAGATCGACTTGGCCATATAATTCTTGTGTGGAAATTCTGCCAAAGACACTTCTGTATTAGTCTAGATGATATTACTTCCATTTTCACGTGGTGCACATTTTCCTTTCCCGATACACAGCTCTGAGAAACAGGTTTCCTTGAGCAGAGCTTATGTGCTGAAAAATAGGTTACAGGTATGAGGGCATATTTATTCCCTCAATCTTGGGGTGACCTGATGGGGCCTGAGGCAGCGGGAGTTTCTGGGCTGGTTAACTTCCTGCTCAAGCAGACTTCTCCATTTATCCCAGGGTAAACATTATAATTTTCTTGGTATGCTGTGATGTGGGAATGGCCAAGAAGCACTGATTTTGAAAATAGCCAGGAGTCATTTGCTAAAAAATCAAGTCTTGTTTCATGAGCTAGAGGGATGTTTTTCCTCAAGCACCAGAAATATTAGTTGGTAAAACCAGTGCTAGAAGAAATCAGCATTATTACAAAATATACTTCAAGGAAAGATGAATCAGATATTTGAGAATGATTTTTTGGTCACTTTGCTTATCAAGTTGTGAACATCGCATTAATCCGTTTACCTCTCATGATTAAAACTTTTTGGGATAACAGCAGTTACTCATGTATCTTGAATATGAACAATGTGAATCTGTAACGGTAAAGGAGGCATTCAGGATGAAGTGGTGCAGCTCTTTAAATAGTCATATTTCATTTCGATTGAAAAACTTTGCTCAACTGAAAGAATGACAAAAATGCTATTGTTAAAGAGAAAAAAAAAACTTTGGAAAGTTGTGAATGTCTAAAATTTCCTGCAGTTATTTTTGCAAGGATTGATTCATATTCAGATTAGCTTCCTGCCAGATGGAAAAAACACACAGTAAATCAACTTTTGCAGAAGAGAAAAAAGAAGCACAAGCTGCTATTTAAAGGGTTTTCTTTCTTTTTTTTTTTTGCCATATTAATAGCACATTAACCCATAGGGAATATTAATGGAAGAAGCTAAACTATGGGGGCTGCCATTCTACCCTTTAGAAAGACAATATTTTTTGGTCCAATGGATTGAGAAAAATTATTTCCTTGTATTGCACCTCCAACATAATATTTCTGTTTAATGATGGTCAGGCCTCATGCATACCAAAGCAGAAAGAAAAGGGCAAATATGTGGAAGTTGGAAATAAATTACTCTTCTTGCCCCCAGTGAGCCACTACTTTATGTGCTTGATCCTGGGAAGAATTAAAGTACACAGTAGATAACATGGATTGATGTGTTTAGGGGCTCACCAAACCCTGGTTCATGATGTTGGGGGGGGGGCGTGGTGCAAGTGGAGCCCGTGCGTACAGTGCCTTAAAGGAGGTCTATTTGTTCTGGCCAGGTCAGCCAATGCATAAAAGCAAACTCTTGCTACATGCCCAATGTTGGAGATGAGATCTTCTCTCTACCAGGAGCCATACTCCACATTCAATTAATTCTTGTTTATCCTGGTTTTGAATCTTCAGCTTGTTCTTATCATGATGTTTTTGTGCTGTGCTGTGCTGTTCTCAGTCGCTCAGTCATGTCTGACTCTTTGCGATCCCATGGACTGTAGCCTGCCAGACTCCTCTGTCCATGGAATTTTCCAGGCAAGAATGCTGAAGTGGGTTGCCATTTCCTTCTTCACAGGATCACCTTGAGTCAAGGATCGGACCCGAATCTCCTGTCTCCAGCATTGGCAGGGGGATTCTTTACCATTGTACCACCTGATGTTTTGGCCTTGCCCATTTAACTCTACACCCATTTTGTTCTCTCTTTTGCTTATGATCCAGGCTTTCTCCATGATAACACTCTTCTCTCTATCGTAGTTCAATAAAATTCCCTGGGCTGTGACTCTTTAGGCTTTATCCATACCCAAGTGCTTTCTCTCATATGCTGACTCCGTGGAGACAGTTTTTGATCTGACCTGTCTCAGCCTTGTTGGACACTCTGATGATAATTGTAACAATTTAGCTGTTAACATTTGTTTACTGGGCACCTATCATATGCTAATCCTTTCAACAGCCCTATGAGAGAGGCAGTATTATTAATCCATTTTCTTACAGTTGATGAAGTAAGGCTCAGACAGTTGTGGAACCTGTTACAAGATCACAGAGCTAATGTTGTCTTTTTAACAAATTGTGCTGAAACAAAATGACATCCACATGCAATAAAATGAATCTAGATACAGAATGTACATCCTTCACAAAAATTGACTCAAAGTGAGTCATACACCTAATATAAAGCATTAAATTATAAAACTCCTAGAAGACAAAAAGGAGAAAAACTAATTGACCTTGGGTGTGCCAATGACTTTATTTGTTTAATTAAAAAATTTCAAGGAATTAAAGTATAGGTGATTTGCAATATTGCATTAGTTTCAGGTATACAACATAGGATTCAATATTTTTGTATACCACTGTGGTGAGTTTTTAGATACAATACCAAAGGCAAGATCTGTGAAAGAAATCATTTGTAAGCTGGATTTCATTAAAATTAAAAACTCATACTTTTTAAAAGACAATGTTGACAGAATGAAAAGACAAGTGACAAAGTGGGAAAAATATTTGCAAAATAAGTATCTGATAAAGGACTATTATCTATAATATATATTTTAAAAAACTCTTAAAATACAATTATAAGAAAATGAACAACTTGTATAAAAAATAGGAAAAAGACCTAACAGATACCTCACTGAAGAATATATATAGAAGACAAGTAAACATTGGAAAATATATTTGACATCATATATTATCCAAGAATTGCAAATTTTTTTTTCCATTTATTTTTATTACTTGGAGGCTAATTACTTTACAATATTGTAGTGGTTTTTGTCATACATTGAAATGAATTAGCCAGGATTTACATGTATTCCCCATCCCGGTCCCCCCTCCCACCTCCCTCTCCACCCCATCCCTCTGGGTCTTCCCAGTGTACCAGGCCCGAGCACTTGTCTCATGCATCCAACCTGGGCTGGTGATCTGTTTCACCCTAGATATACATGTTTCGATGCTGTTCTCTTGAAACATCCCACCCTCGCCTTCTCCCACAGAGTCCACAAGTCTGTTCTATACATCTGAGTCTCTTTTTCTGTTTTGCATATAGGGTTATCGTTACCATCTTTCTAAATTCCATATATATGTGTTAGTATACTGTAATTAAAACAGCAATGAGATACCAGTAAACACCTGTTAGAAGGGCTAAAACCCCAAACACTGACAACACCAAATGCTGGTGAGGATGTGAAGCTGTACAAACTTTACTGCTGATAGGAATGCAAAGTGGCACAGCTACTTTGGAAGACCATTTGGCAGTTTCTTATGAAACTAAACATGTTCTTACCATACAACCCAGCAATCACACTCCTCAGTATTTGTGTCAGTGTTTTGAAAACTAATGTCCACACAAAACCTGCACACAGATGTTTTTATCAGCTTCACTCAAAATTGCCAAAACATGAAAGCAATGAAGTTATCCTTCAGTAGTTTAATGGACAAATAAACTGTAATTGTCCAGACAAAAAATTTTATCTAGTGCCATAAAGAAGTGGACTCTCAAGCCATGAACAGACATAGAAGAAACTTAAATTCATATCACTAAATGAAAAAAAAAATCTGAAAAGGCTATCTATTCCATCTAAATGATACTCTGGAAAAGACAAAGTTATGGAGACAGTATAATGATCAGTGATAGCCAGGGGTTAGGGTGGTGGGTGAGATGAATATGCAGAGTACAAAGAATTTTTAGAGTAGTGAAAACTATTTTGTATGATACTACAGTGGTGCATACAATACACTATATATTTATCAAAACTCATTGTGTGCATGTGTGTGCATACACAGATACACGTCCACACTCCACTCTTCTTTTATTGTGAATGAGTAGCCTACCATTCTTATGATTTGACACTGAGCCTTAGAGACCATTATTTAATTATAATACAATGTATAAATATCTCATATGACAGATAGATAATCTCATGTTATGAAGTCAATAAAATAATTGTTGGAAAGATTAAAAACTTCCAAAATAAGCATTTAAGAGATCAGTTTCCTTCTTCAAACTATTTTAGTAATACTTTCATAAATCTGTTCCTTTTAATTACAGAGTGATATATTGTACCCACTCACTTCGTTTTCAGGGTTATTGCAGTGTACCTTATAAGTATGCAAAAGCTATATCAGATGCTAAATGCTTGAAGCATGAGGTTTTTTGGATTTTTATTCTTAATTATTGTGCTGAATTTCTTATTTGGGTCTGGATTTCATATGAATAAATTATTCTCCAAATACATAATTTAAAACAATTAATATTCAGTCTACTTTAATACAGATTAGAATCTAAGCCAAATTCATTTATGAACAAGAATGTTAAGTAGTAATGCGGTTCAAAACTCCTAAAAGTTGTAGTCACCCAACATGCGAGTTATTCTGCCATGGATAGATATTTAGGGTCAATCTCCCCAAATCCAATTATTATATTCTTTGATGCTATGGTTCCTGACATTATAGACAACCCTAATGCCTTCTGATTTTTGTTCTCTCTTGATTGTTAGTATCCTGGAACTGATAGATCACAAAAATAACTTTAGAGCCTGACAAAGTCATTTCGCTGAGTTGTTTTCCATTGAGGCTATAGCACTATTTTCTGCCTCTCTGCTCTATCCAATTCTGTTCATGACTACTGCTTTACTCTCCTTTCTATTACAGTTTATGTTCATTTCCATATTTTTGTTTACAGTAGATTTCAATCTTCTCAAGAACATGGGACACTTTTAAAAAATATTCATGGTATTTAGTGAAATAATTTTGCTCCAAACAGATGCTGAATTAGTAGGTAATGATCCATGTTCTGGACAAAAGTAGTCCATCTACTTTGCATAAAGAATAAGTGAATTGTGAAAGTTTAAGGTTATTTAGAGTCACAATGAAGGGACTTCCTTGGTGGTCCAGTGGTTAGGAATCCATCTTCCAATGCAGGGGATGGGCCTCTGATCCCTGGTTGAGGAACTAAGATCCACATGCCTTGGGGACAACCAAGCCAGTGTACCACAACTAAGGAAAGCCCTGCTCACAGCAACAAAGACCCAGAGCAGCCAAAAATAGAATCACAATGAAAAGTGTTACATACAAACTCAATAGACAATGTTGGAATCAAAATTTGTTTTCTAGCTCATAAATTATTTCATCAAAATTGGATAAAAATTATTAATCTATCATAAATTGTAAGAAGAGAATAGAGATGGAATTATATGTTTTGTCCATGGGTAATACAAATAAGTACAGGAAAGATTCCTAAAAAGAAAGATCTAAATATAATTCTAAGTTTAGATAGTTCACTTTCTCACTGGTGATAAAAGGCTACTTCTTCAACATAACAATCTTAAATGTGTATATACTTAATAAGAGTTTCAAAATACATGAAGCAAAAATTGACAAAACTGAAAAGCCAATTAATCAAAATTTATATTTGAAGATCTCATCATTCCTCTCTTATTAATCAATAGCATAAATAGAAAATCAGTAAGCTTACAGAATACCAGGACAACACTTTCAATCAATTTGACACAATGGCATATGTAGAAGACTCCAAACAAAAAAAGAGGAATATAATTTCATTTCTAGTGTGTATGAAATAATCTAATAAAGTAGATGCTAACCTGGGTTATGAAACAAACTGTAAGAACATATATATATATATATATATTTTTTTTTTTTAATTAGAGGATAATTACTTTACAATACTGTGATGGTTTTTGCCATATATCAACATGAATCAGCATTAGGTATACATATGTCCCTCCCTCTTGAACCTTGCCCACACCTCCCTCCCCATCCCACCCCTCTAGGTTGTCACAGAACACCAGCTATGGAGTCCCTTCCTCATACATCAAATGCTCACTGGCTATCTATTTTACATACAGTAATGTATATGTTTCAGTGTTATTCTCTCATATCATCTGACCCTCTCCTTCCCCCACTGTGCCCCAAATGTCTGTCCCTTTGCTGCTCCGCAAGTAGGATTGTCAGTACTATCTTTCTAGATTCCATATATATGCATTAATATACGATATTTGTCTTTCTCTTTCTGACTTATTTCACTCTGCATAATAAGCTCTAGGTTCATCCGCCTCATTAGAACTGACTCAAATGTGTTCATTTTCATAGCTTAGCAATATTCCATTGTGTATATGTACCACAACTTCCTTATTCATTCATCTGTCTATGAACATCTACTTCCATATTGCTTCTATGTGGTGGCTATTATAAATAGTGCTGCAATGAATATTGAGTACATGTGTTGTTTTTTTTTTCAATTCTGGTTTCCTCAGGGTATAGGTCCCGTAGTGGGATTTCTGAGTCATGTGGTAGCTTTATTCCTAATTTCTTAAGGAATCTCCATACTGTTCTCCATAATGGTTGTGTCAGTTTACATTCCCACCAACAGTGTAAGAGGTTTCCCTTTTCTCTACACCTTCTCTAGCATTTATTGTTTGTAGACTTTTTGATGATGGCCATTCTGACCAGTGTGAGATGATATTTCATTGTAGTTTTGAACTTTGAAGAAAAACAAAAGTGTGTTTCTGGATCACAATGTAGTTGAACTAGAAATAAATTAAAGAAAGATATCAGGAAAATGCTCAGCATGGTTTGTCATGAGAGAAATGGAAACAAAATCACAGTGAGATACCACTATATGTATATCAGAATGGCTCAGATGAAAACAAATGATAATGCAAAGTGTTAAAAAGATATAGAGCAACTGGAGGTCTCATCCACTGCTAGTTTGTATGCAAATTGACATAACCATATTGACAGTCTTTATCAAAGCTGAATGTACTTATGCTGTAGCTCAGCTATTTCAATTTCACTCCAATATACTATGAGTGTATATGCATACTCAACATATATCTATACATGTTTATTTAAACACATGGATAAAAATGTTCATAGTAGCACCATTTGTAGTGTTCCCAAACAGGAAACAACTCAAATTCCCATGAAGAGTAAAATGGCTGAATACAGTGTGGTATGTTTTTAAAACAGCAATGAAAAGTGATGAACTGCTATCCCAGGCAGCAGCATGGATGAATTTCACAAACATAAATTTAATGGAAAAAATCAAACAGTAAAGTGAACATGTTGTAAAGCTTCATTTAAATACAATTCAAAATCAGACAAAATTAGTGAGAAAGAAGTTAAGATAGGAGGTGCTGAGATGGCTGTGGTGTTGGTGGTAGCTAAGTCCTGGATCAACATGCTGGGTTATTGTTGTTTAGTTGCTAAGTCCTGTCTGACTCTTTTGCGACCCCATGGACTGTAGCCTGCCAGGCTCCTCTATCCCTGGGATTTCCCAGGCAAGAATACTAGAGTGGGTTGCCATTTCCTTCTCCAGGGATCTCCTGACCCAGGGATCCAACCTGTGTCTTCTGCATTGGCAGGTGGATTCTTTACTATTGAGCAACTTGGGAGCCTCCTGGATCAACACAGGGAAGCTATAGCTGAGAGTGAACTCTTTGAAGCTGGACATGGAGAGCTTAAGAAGTGATTGAAAAAAACCACTCTGACCAAGTACTTGTTATTATATCAGTTCTACTAAGCTATTATCTCGGTTCTATTTGCACCTAAGGAAGCTTTGCCCTGGGATGAGAGCAAACAGAAAAAATTAAACAAAATTCAAGACAGAAATAGTCTCTGCCAGCCAAGAAATCCTGAAAAGTATCTTGCCATGGATATAAAGATGAAGAAAACATGAATATTGCTGGATTCTGATTGTGCTTGGTTCTGGATAAATTTGATAATCTGACTGACTTCTCTTACCCTCACACACAAAGAAAAGTTCTTGCTGGAATTGTCATGACAACAGACACAGACATGAAAGATGCCAAAGTGATAAAGGTTTAAACAGAAACAAAATATAGTAATGGAAAATTCATGAGTGATCGTGGCCTTGCATTAAATGTCTGTCATGCAGCAATTATATTGCAGAGATCCTTGTTTAGATTTCATTAAATACACCTTGAGCTTTACTTAAATAACAGAGGTGATTAAAGAAGATCCATCTTTCAGAAACCAGAACAAGGAGGGTTTAAGCCAAAGGAAATTGGACAAAACTGTATATCAGCACCTGTGGAGATGCCTGAATTATCTCATCATATAAACCAATACTGGCAAAACCATCAGACTTACTCAGTGGCAACTATCTTTAGAATATGGCTATCTAATCTGTTTGTTGTTTAGTTCACTAAGTTGTGTCCAACTCTTTGTGACCTCATTGGTTGCAGCACACCAGGCTTCTTTAAGATGATTTTATTTTACAGTGTTTAAGTACTTAGAAATAAAGACATCTAGCAGCTGCTCTGTGACTATCTCAGGAAAGTCGGAGCCGTTTTAAAAGGATGAAAGATGATTCTGGCCCTCTCAAGGCCTTGTCTCTAAGGCATTTTCAGTTGAATCCCTCTGCAAGATAAATCTTTACCAGTTGAAACTATTCCTATTCACAGAAGCTGTAGTCTGGACATGGCACCTCCATGTTTTTCTTGTATTCATGCATATGTATTCACGTTCTGTCTCAGCAGCAGAATCTCGTAGATGCCAAGAAAAGTATGTATTTGTTGACTTTCCAAGGTTCACTTTGGGCTGGAACTTGCTGGATGTACATCCTTCCATAAAGTGACTCAGGATATGTCCTCACATTGATAAGCTACCACCCATAGCAGGTCCTACCAGAACCTGGGGCTTCCTGGGGCTCCTAGGAGGCCATGATGGATATAATTGAAATGTACCCATGGCAGATAGATGATGTTTCAGTGGTATGTCTCATCCACCCTGTACATCTTTTATTATTTTTAAATTTTTTTCATCATCAAGGTTAACAGTAAAGGGGACAATAGCTTTGGAATTCAAGAGTTTTAACTTCTGAAGTGAAAGTCACTCAGTCGTGTCCAACTCTTTGCGACCCATGGACTATACAGTCTGTGGAATTCTCCAGGCCAGAATACTGGAGTGGGTAGCCGTTCCTTCTCCAGGGGATCTTCCCAACCCAGGGATCGAACCCAGGTCTCTGCATTGCGGGAAGATTCTTTACCAGCTGAGCCACAAGGGAAGCCCTTTAACTTCTGAGTGTGCCCTTATTTAAAAGAACACAGTTAAGGTATTTTTATCCTTTTGAAAGTATCTTTAAATTATTTTATTCAAGCTTGAAACTAAAACCATACTCCTAAACTAAAATACATTTCTTTTGGTGTGTATGTGTGTGTATGGTCTGCCTTGCTTTGTAGTGCTTGGCTACTAGCACATTTTTAATTTGAGAAATGAGAGTATGGATTTTTATTCAAAAGTATCTATTAGAGCATATACATAAGCAGGAAGGGGGAAAGCAGAGGTTGTCTCAGATCAAAATTTACAGCTCTCTTTAGCCCTTATGATATTTTTTGAGAAGAACAAAATAGAAAGACATAAAATTTGACAGTTGGTGAGGTTAAATTGTAGCATCAATGTCTGTTGAACTTTAAATGATAGATATGAAACAAAATGTAAGTATTTTATTGTAATAATAACTTAGTATGGAAGCTACCTTGGGGGTGAAAGGGAGGGTAGTAACTGGTAGGGGACTCTAGGGGGACTTCTCAGGATATTGCTAGTGTTCCGTTTCTGATCTGAGTGGTAGTTACAGGATAACTTTACTGTGGGGGAAAAGCATCAATCTGTACAATTACGATATGTGTTATTTTTGAATGTATGTCTTTTTTTTCAATTAACCAATTTTACTTTAAAAAGAATAATGGTTCAACAAAGAAAATAATTATTTCCATCATTTTCTTTCCCCGAATCAGTCTAATCTCATAAATATTTATACTAATTGGTTGCAAATATTCTAAGCATTCTTCCAATGCTTAAGACAGAGATTTATATAAACTTTTGCAACATCAAAACATAAGAATTATGCATGTTATTTCATCTCTCTTCACTGTGAAGTGGTCTTAGCTTTTCAGTTTAAGAGAAGCTTTATTTCAACAAAGCAAGCTTCCAAGTCATCAAGAATCTGTTTCTGACCCTTTCACTTGACATTGTATGATAGCAATGCTAAGTACTGTAATCTTCATCAAGAAATTCTTAGCATTGATAGCATATAGGCTTAGGCTGGAGTGCCGTTTACAATCTTGGAATTCCTCCTCAGACATCTTCCAACTCCCTTCTGGGATCTCTCCTGCACATTTCCTTCACAAAATGTGCGGGGAGCCGGCCTGCTCAAGGCCCAAAAAGGCCCTGGGAAAGCCTTGAAAGAGGCTGTTCCCTGTCCCGCCACCCCATGATAAAGTAGTAAAACATTTGCTGGGCCTCCTTTGTTCTTCCTTGAGAAAAACGTAGTAGTGACCTTCACTTAGTAGTTTATCTTGGAATGCCAAAAACAAGATGTAAGCTTCTGCAATCACTTAAGACAAAAAATTGTATTGATGTAACAAACACCAGATGGCATTTTTTATGAACTATGTTTTCTGCTTGTACTAGTATAAAGGTAGCTGCTTTACTCAATAAAATCGCTGACTTGCCTAAAGAGCATTTCAGTCCTCTCGACCCCATTCTTTACTTTCAGCTCCTTTTTCTCAGGCTTCCGTGTTGCTGCGGTCTAGACCTGTTCACATTGCCGGCTGGTCCCGGCAGAAATGGAACCAAAGAATTCAAACAATATTATACTTACTTTATTTTCAGATCAAAACAAAAGAGTCTGTTGGATTCTCTAGCCTTGTTCCCTCAGGAAATTTGCCTCTGGCTAACCTTTGCATACATATTTTGCTGGCTGCTGTGTAGACACTGTGTCTTTGTATTTTTTCTCTTTATCTACCAGAACCATATAAAGTCCTTTAATTAGCCTGTGTCACATGGACTCAGCAAGACAAAATCACATGGATTGTATCCGTTGCTGACATCTGCCAAAAAAAGAGATACAGGCCTTCAAAATAAATATACTCACCATTTTTGGTCAGATCTACAAAATGTTTAATTAGGAAATCCTATGCTTAGGATTTCAACATGATACATAAGAAAATACATGATAACTTCAGTTTGATTTTTAAAAATTATTGATTATATGATTTTTAAAAAAAGTTATATTCAACAGTAATACATGAAATGTCTCAAAGTATTTCCTTAAACTCCAGTATTTGAAAATGGGAAATTAAGTGATTTGTCGGGGTTAGGGAGGTTGTGTTGTTAATGATTAGGACAGTTTAGGAAGCATGACTGATAAGTTATAAAATACTTCCTTTATCATTACCTGTTTCTATCTCTGATATTAGATGATTTTTCATTTAACAAATATTTATCAAATGCTTACATATACTGGGTGGCTTAAATCATTTATTCTCTCATAGCTCTGGAGGCCAGAAGTCCAAAATCAAGGTGTCTACAGGGAAATGGTCTTAGTACCTGTCTCCTGTACAATGTCACAAACCTCCATCCATAGTTCATCAGGCACTCTGTATATCAGATCTAATCCCTTAAATCTATTTCTCATTTTCACTGTATAATCATAAGGAATTTGATTTAGGTCATACCTGAATGGTCTAGTGGTTTTCCCTACTTTCTTCAACTTAAGTCTGAATTTGGCAATAAGGAGTTCATGATCTGAGCCACAGTCAGCTCCCAGTCTTGTTTTTGCTGACTGTATAGAGCTTCTCCATATTTGGCTGCAAAGAACATAATCAATCTGATTTCGGTGTTGACCATCTGGTGATGTCCATGTGTAAAGTCTTCTCTTGTGTTGTTGGAAGAGGGTGTTTGCTATGACCAGTGCATTCTCTTGGCAAAACTCTATTAGCCTTTGCCCTGTTTCATTCTGTACTCTGAGGCCAAATTTGCCTGTTACTCCAGGTGTTTCTTGACTTCCTACTTTTGCATTCCAGTCCCCTATAATGAAAAGGACATCTTTTTTGGGTGTTAGTTCTAAAAGGTCTTGTAGGTCTTCATAGAACCATTCAACTTCAGCTTCTTCAGCGTTACTGGTTGGGGTATAGGCTTGGATTACCGTGATATTGAATGGTTTGCCTTGGAAACGAACAGAGATCATTCTGTCATTTTTGAGATTGCATCCAAGTACTGCATTTTGGATACTCTTTTGTTGACCATGATGGCTACTCCATTTCTTCTAAGGGATTCCTGCCCAAAGTAGTAGATATAATGGTCATCTGAGTTAAATTCACCATTTCAGTCCATCTTAGTTAGCTGATTCCTAGAATGTCGACATTCACTCTTGCCATCTCCTGTTTGACCACTTCCAGTTTGCCTTGATTCATGGACCTAACATTCCAGGTTCCTATGCAATATTGCTCTTTACAGCATTGGACCTTGCTTCTATCACCAGTCCCATCCACAACTGGGTATTGTTTTTGCTTTGGCTCCATCCTTTCATTCTTTCTGGAGTTATTTCTCCACTGATCTCCAGTAGCATATTGGGCACCTACCGACTGGGGAGTTCCTCTTTCAGTATCCTATCATTTTGCCTTTTCATAGTGTTCATGGGGTTCTCAAGGCAAGAATACTGAAGTGGTTTGCCATTCCCTTCTCCAGTGGACCACAATCTGTCAGACCTCTCCACCATGACCCGTCCGTCTTGGGTGGCCCCACATGGCATGGTTTAGTTTCACTGAGTTAGACAAGGCTGTGGTCCAGTGATCAGATTGGCTAGTTTTCTGTGATTATGGTTTTAGTGTGTCTGCCCTCTGCAAAAGCAAAATGGCTGTCTGAAGAGGCCTTCCAAATAGCTGAGAAAAGAAGAGAAGTGAAAAGTAAAGGAGAAAAGGAAAGATATTCCCATTTGAATGAAGAGTTACAAAGAATAGCCAGGAGAGATAAGAAAGCCTTCCTCAGTGATCAATGCAAAGAAATAGAGGATAATAACAGAATGGGAAAGACTAGAGATCTCTTCAAGAAAATTAGAGATACCAAGGGAACATTTCATGCAAAGATGGGTTCGATAAAGGACAGAAATGGTATGGACCTAACAGAAGCAGAAAATATTAAGAAGAGGTGGCAAGAATACACAGAAGAACTGTACAAAAAAGATCTTCACGACCCAGATAATCACAATGGTGTGATCACTCACCTAGAGCCAGACATCCTGGAATGTGAAGTCAAGTGGGCCTTAGGAAGCATCACTATGAACAAAGCTAGTGGATGTGATGATGGCAATTCCAGTTGAGCTATTTCAAATCTTGAAAGATGATGCTGTGAAAGTGCTGCACTCAATATGCCAGCAAATTTGGAAAACTCAGCAGTGGCCACAGGACTGGAAAAGGCCAGTTTTCATTCCAATCTCAAAGAAAGGCAATACCAAAGAATGCTCAAACTACTGCACAATTGCACTCATCTCACACGCTAGTAAAGTAATGCTTAAAATTCTCCAAGCCAGGCTTCAGCAATATGTGAACTGTGAACTTCCAGATGTTCAAGCTGGTTTTAGAAAAGGCAGAGGAACCAGAGATCAAATTGCCAACATCCAACAGATCATAGAAAAAGCAAGACAGTTCCAGAAAAACATCTATTTCTGCTTTATTGACTATGCCAAAGCCTTTGACTGTGTGGATCACAATAAACTGTGGAAAATTCTGAAAGAGATGGGAATACCAGACCACCTGACCTGTCTCTTGAGAAACCTGTATGCAGGTCAGGAAGCAACAGTTAGAACTGGACATGGAACAACAGACTGGTTCCAAATAGGAAAAGGAGTACTTTGAGGCTGTATATTGTCACCCTGCTTATTTAACTTATGTGCAGAGTACATCATGAGAAACACTGGACTGGAAGAAGCACAAGCTGGAATCAAGATTGCTGAGAGAAATATTAATAACCTAAGATATGCAGATGACACCACCATTATGGCAGAAAGTGAAGAGGAACTAAAAAGCCTCTTATGAAAGTGAAAGAGGAGAGTGAAAAAGTTGGCTTAAAGCTCAGCATTCAGAAAACTAAGATCATGGCATCTGGTCCCATCACTTCATGGGAAATAGATGGGGAAACAGTGGAAACAGTGTCAGACTTTATTTTGGGGGGCTTCAAAATCACTGCAGATGGTGACTGCAGCCATGAAATTAAAAGACGCTTACTCCTTGGAAGGAAAGTTATGACCAACCTGGATAGCATATTTAAAAGCAGAGACATTACTTTGTCAACAAAGGTCCGTCTAGTCAAGGCTAAGGTTTTTCCAGTACTCATGTATGGATGTGAGAGTTGGAAGGTGAAGAAAGCTGAGTGCCTAAGAATTGATGCTTTTGAACTGTGGTGTTGGAGAAGACTCTTGAGTGTCCCTCAGACTCAAGGAGATCCAACCAGTCCATCCTAAAGGAGATCAGTCCTGGGTGTTTATTGGAAGGACTGATGTTGAAGCTGAAACTCCAATACTTTGGCCACCTCATGCAAAGAGTTGACTCACTGGAAAAGACCCTAATGCTGGGAAGGATTGGGGGCAGGAGGAGAAGGGGACAACAGAGGATGAGATGGCTGGATGGCATCACCGACTTGATGGACATGTGTTTGAGTAAACTCCGGGAGTTTGTGATGAACAGGGAGGCCTGGCGTCCTGCAATTCATGGGGTTGCAAAGAGTCAGACACGACTGAGCAACTGAACTGACTGACAGGAAAATTCTCCCTGCAGAGGCTCTAGAGGAGGATCCATTCATTGTTTTTCCAGCTTGTGACTGTCTATACTCCTTGCCTTGTGGCAGCATAACTCTGACATCTGCCTGTTCCTTCATTTCTCCTCCTCTTTGTGACTTCTTTGTGTGTCTTTCTCTGCCTCTCCAATATAAGGACCCCTGTGATAATATTGGGCCCATTTAGATAATCCAGGATAAACTCTTGTTCTCAAAATCACATCTTTTGCCATAGAAGATGCCACTCACAGGTTTCAGGGATTTGACATGTATATATTTACAGGGGAACATCTTTTGGACCACCATAGAAAGGAAAGCGTGAGAGTCAGAACAAGGTCAGAGACGTGGTCAGCTGACAGGTCATCAAGGCCTTGGCTATTTTTTAGAATAAAATGGGAAATCCAGTGACACTATCCAACTCATTTTGCATTTTGTACTGTTTGCTTAGTTGCTTCAGTCATGTCTGACTCTCTGCAACCCTATGGACTGTAGCCAGGCTCCTCTGTCCATGAGATTCTCCAGGCAAGAATACTGGAGTGAATTGCCATTTCCTTCTCCTTGTACTGCTTAGGAAATCCCTTTCAACATAACACTTGTGTAATTCTGATAAGGGAAATCTTGGTCCTTTCTTGGCCACTTGATGGATCTCACTGATCCACATTGTGAAGAGGGCATTGTCCATCCCTCAGAATGAAGCCTTAGTGATGTTTTAAAATGAGAAACCAGGTTCAGAGACAAAACCTGTCTGTGTCTTCTAAGCAAACTCAGCTCTTGTAAGTTTTCAAAGAAAACTCAAGGTCAGTGCACTTGGTAGCAGAAAAGGTAAGTGAGCCTAAACAGCCCAGAAAAAAAAAAAAAAAGGAGGGGGATGACAAGAGGGCACCACAGAGAGCATCTATAATGCAGCTAAAATTTGACCTCACCCCATCCTGTGTTCACTCTATCACCCTCATCTTTGTCCACATCGATATATCTACACAGAGCCTGTATTTCTGCCTGATCATGGAAATCCTTACCAGCCACATCAAAAAGGTTAGGCTTCACCCTAAGAGCAATGGGAAATCGCTGAAGGGTTTGTAACTAAGACTCAAGGTGGCCTGGCTTTTGTTTCAGAAAAATCACAAAGGCCAGAGTGTTAGGGGTGCATTGGAGAGAAGCAGGAGGGGAGAGGACATCCCATTGCTATGGTACTCCAGGCAAGGGACCAGGAGAGCCTGCCCTAGGGAGTGGCAGTCACTGCTGCGGGGAACCATGCAGATGATGAAAGAAATCTTAACACTCATCACCCTCATAGCAAACATTGCTGAAGTAAAGAGTGTTACAGTAACAGTGTCATACTATATGATAGGTATTAAAGAAGATGGGTATGTCCATCAGTCCGTGTTTTCACGTGGTCCAGTCCACTTGTAAACTCATTGTTCTGACAAATCAGAACTTAGATACATTAGGGTCCAGGCATGTCAGTGTCTCTATGAAGAAACCTGTGGTTTCTTCCACAGCATAGATTGCTGCAGAAAAAAACTGTAAGTAAAGGTTTATGTTTCAGGCTATGTTCACAATCTGAAAGTGAAAGTGTTAGTGGCTCAGTCGTGTCCGACTGTTCACAACCCCATGACTGTAGCCCGCCAGGCTCCTCTGTCCATGGAATTCTCCAGGCAAGAATACTAGAGTGGGTAGCCATTCCCTTCTCCAGGGGATCTTCCCAACCCAGGGATCGAACCTGGGTCTCCTGCATTGCAGGCAGATTCTTTACCATCTGAGCCACCAGGGAAGCCCTATTCACCATCTTCCTCACCTTAAACGACTGCTGCTCTTTTTGCTTTGATAATTGAGTCCAGATTCCAGAGGACATTTCACACCAATGATATAATTTTCTGAGCCACAAGGAGAGCTCTCTTATTGTCAGCCTGCTTATTTAATTTATATGCACAGTAGTGGTGGATGATGCTAGACGCTCAGTCATGTCTGACTCTCTGTGACCCCATGGACTGTAGCCCAGCAGGCTCCTCTGTCCATGGGATTTCCCAGGCAAGAATACTGGAGTGGGTTGTCATTCCCTTCTCCAGGGGATCTTCCCAACCCAGGGATAGAACCCAGGTCTCCTGCACTGCAGGTGGATTCTTTACCAACTGAGCCACCAGGGAAGCCTGTTTGAGTGTGGGGCTCCTCTGTCCATAAGATTTCCCAGGTCTCGTGCATTTCCCACGTTGCAGGCTGATTCTTTACCATCTGAGCCACCAGGGAAACCCATATACAGACTACATCATGCAAAATGCCAGGCAGGATAAATCACAGGCAGGAGAAAGATCAACAACCTTAGATATGTAGATGATACCATCCTAATGGCAGAAAGTGAAGAGGAACTAAAGAGCCTCTTGATGAAGGTGAAAGAGGAGTGTGAAAAAGCTGGCTTAAAACTCAACATTCAAAAAACTAAATCATGGCATCTAGTCTCGTCACTTCACAGCAAATGTGTGTGTTAGTCGCTCAGTCATGTCCGACTCTTTGTGACCCACAGACTGTAGCCCACCAGGCTTCTCTGTCCATGGGATTCTCTAGACAAGAATACTGGAATGGATTGCCATTCCCTTCTCCATCATGGCACACAGATAAGTAAAAAATGGAAACAGTGACAGACTTCAATTTTTAGGACTCTAAATTCACTGTGGGCAGTGATTACAGCCATGAAATTAAAAGATGCTTGATTCTTGGAAGAAAAGCTATGACAAACAGAGACAGAGAATTAAAAAGAAGAGATATCAATTTACTGACAAAGTTCTATAAGATCAAAGCTATGGTTTTTCCAGTAGTCATGTACAGATGTGAGAGCTGGACCATAAAGAAGGCTGAGCACTGAAGAATTGATGCTTTTGAACTGTGGTGTTGGAGAAGACTCTTGAGAGTCCCTTGGACTGCAAGGAGATCAAACCAGTCAATTCTAAAGGAAATCAGTCCTGACTATTCATTGGAAGGATGGATGCTAAAGCTGAAGCTCCAATAATTTGGCCACGTGATGTGAAGAGCTGACTCAATGAAAAAGACCCTGATGCTGGGAAAGATTGAGGGCAGGAGGAGAAGGGGCAACAGAGGGTGAGATGGTTGGATGGCATCACCAACTCAATGGACATGAGTTTGAGCAAACTCCAGGAGATGGTGAAGGACAGGAAAGCCTGGCGTGCTG